>NC_091282.1:1141298104-1141628862 GCF_032444005.1 Ranitomeya imitator
ATGGCCTGAACCTTAACCGGATCCATCTCCATAGATGAGGGAGAAAAAATGAAGCCCAAAAAAAGAAACCTTCTGCACCCCAAAGAGACACTTAGACCCCTTCACAAACAAAGCATTGTCACGAAGGATCTGAAATACCATCCTGACCTGCTGCACATGAGACTCTCAATCATCGGAAAAAAATCTAAATATCGTCCAAATATACAATCAAGAATTTATCAAGATAAGTCCGGAAGATATCATGCATGAAGGACTGAAAAACAGATGGAGCATTAGAGAGCCCGAATGGCATCACAAGATATTCAAAATGACCTACGGGCGTATTAAACGCAGTTTTCCATTCATCACCCTGCTTAATACGAACAAGATTATATGCCCCCCAAAGTTCAATCTTAGTAAACCAACTAGCCCCCTTAATCCTGGCAAACAAATCAGAAAGCAAAGGTAAAGGGTATTGAAACTTGACCGTGATCTTATTCAAGAGGCAATAATCAATACAGGGTCTCAAGGAGCCATCCTTCTAAGCAACAAAAAAAAATCCCGCTCCCAACGGTGAAGAAGATGGCCAAATATGCCCTTTTGCCAAAGACTCCTTCATATAATTTCGCATGGCGGTATGTTCAGGCACAGACAGCTTGAAAAGTCGGCCCTTAGGAAACTTACAGCCTGGAATCAAGTCAATAGCACAATCACAGTCCCTGTGCGGTGGAAGGGAACTGGACTTGGGCTCATCGAATACATCCTGAAAATCAGACAAAAACTTAGGAATTTCAGAAGAGGAAGATGAGGAGATTGACATCAAAGGAACATCATTATGAATCCCCTGACAACCCCAACTAGTCACAGACATAGACTTCCAGTCCAACACAGGATTATGTACCTGCAACCACGGAAAACCCAGCACAATAACATCATGCAAATTATGCAACACCAGAAATCGACAATCTTCCTGATGGTCTGGCGCCAAAGGCTGCAAGGGAAAACCACAACGCCTGGCAAACTCAAAGTCCATTAAGTTCAAGGCGGCGCCTGAATCCACAAATGCCATGACAGAAAATGATGACAATGAGCAGATCAAGGACACAGATAACAGAAATTTAAGTTGTACAGTACTGATGGTAAATGAACTGGCGATCCTCTTTGTCCGCTTAGGGCAGACAGAAATGACATGAGAAGCGTCGCCACAATAATAGCACAACCTATTCTGATGTCTGAAACCTTGTCGTTCCGTTCTAGACAGAATCCTATCACACTGCATTGACTCAGGAATTTGCTCTGAGGATGATGCCACAGCGCGCACAGTTCTGCGCTCCCGCAAGCGCCGATCAATCTGAATGGCCAGAGACATAGAATCACTCAGACCGAAAGGCGTGGGAAACCCCACCATAACATCTTTAACGGATTCAGAAAGACCCTTTCTGAAAATTGCCGCCAAAGCATCATCATTCCATTTAGTCAACACAGACCATTTTCTAAATTTCTGACAATTAGGGCAGTGAGAATCTGGAATTGCTTGCCTGAGGAGGTGGTGATGGCGAACTCAGTCGAGGGGTTCAAGAGAGGCCTGGATGTCTTCCTGGAGCAGTACAATATTGTATCATACAATTATTAGGTTCTGTAGAAGGACGTAGATCTGGGTATTTATTATGATGGAATATAGGCTGAACTGGATGGACAAATGTCTTTTTTCGGCCTTACTAACTATGTTACTATGTTACTATGTTACTATGACAATACAATTCTGCCGCCTCTTGACCCTGAGACAGGGCCAACAAGGTCTTCTCTGCTTGATCCACAGAATTAGGTTCATCATATAATAAACCTAAAGCCTGAAATAAGGAGTCTACATTAAGCAAAGCCGGATTCCCAGATTCCAGGTAAAATGCCCAATCCTGTGGATCGCCACGCAGCAGAGAGATGATGATTTTAACCTGCTGAATGGAATCACCGGAGGATCGAGGTCTCAGAGCAAAAAACAGTTTACAGTTGTTTTTAAAACTCAAAAATTTGGACCGATCACCAAAAAACAAATCAGGAGTAGGAATCTTCGGCTCTAAAACAGGAGTCTGAACAATATAATCAGAAATACCCTGTACCCTAGCAGCAAGCTGGTCCACACGAGAAGCTAATTCCTGAATATCCATACTAGCACAAGACTCCTCAGCCACCCAGAGAAAAAGAGGGAAGAGAAGACAAAACAGAGTGCGGAGAAAAAAATGGCTCAACACCTTTCTTCCCTTATTCTGAGATGCATTTAACTTATTATTGGCCAGTTGTACTGTTATGATCCGGTGACCTTGGAGCCACATGGAACTTTCTCTGGAGTTGGTGTAAACTGTACTGACCGCAAATCCTGAACTTAACACCGCAACTAGAAGTAGCCGTGGGGTGTGCCTAACAAACCCTAGACACCTCGACACAGCCGGAGGACTAAATACCCCTATAGATGGAAATAGGAATTCTACCTTGCCTCAGAGCAGAACCCCAAAGGATAGGCAGCCCCCCACAAATATTGACTGTGAGTAATAGAGGAAAAGACACACGCAGGCAGGAAACAGGATTTAGCAAAAGAGGCCACTCTAGCTAAAATAGGAAAGGATAGGACAGAATACTAAGCGGCCAGTATTAAAATCCTTCCAAAAATATCCACAGCAGAACATTCAAAAAACTCCACCATCTAACTAAAGATGTGGAGCGTATATCTGCAACTCCAGAGAATCCAACAAGACTGAGAAAACACTGACACAGTCTAAGCTGGACAAGAGAAAACAAATGAATAGCACAGAATTATTAAGCACACAGCATGTGTGCCACAGAAACAAAAACCAGACACTTATCTTTGCTGAATTGGCAGCAAGGCAGGAGGAACCAGACAAAGATCCAAAACCTCCCAGAACCATGGACAACTGGCAAGGACTAATGAATCCTGCACACCTAAATACCCCAGTCAGAACTGCAATCAGCAGAAACACCTGACCAGGACTGCAACTCAGGGACAACTGCATTACCACCTACAACCACTGGAGGGAACCCAAAAGCAGAATTCACAACAGTGGACAGTTATATACTACGTGGGCAGTGTTATATACTACGTGGGCAGTGTTATATACTGTGTGGGCTGTGTTATATACTACATGGGCAGTGTTATATACTGCGTGGGCAGACTTATATACTACGTGGGCAGTGTTATATACTTAGTGGGCTGTGTTATATACTGCGTGGGCTGTGCTATATACTGCGTGGGCAGTGTTATATACTACATGGGCCGTGTTATATACTGCATGGGCAGTGTTACATACTACGTGCCTGTGTTATATACTACGTGGGCTGTGTTATATATTGCGTGGGCAGTGTTTTATGCTATGTGGGCAGTGTTATAAACTGCGTGGGCTGTATTATATATTGCGTGGGCTGTGCTATATACTGCATGGGCAGTGTTATATACTGCGTGGGCAGTGTTATATACTGTGTGGGCTGTGTTATATACTACGTGGGCAGTGTTATATACTACGTGGGCTGTGTTATATGCTACGTGCCTGTGTTATATACTACGTGGGTTGTGTAATATACTGCGTGGGCTGTGCTATATATTACATGGGCAGTGTTATATACTGCATGGGCAGTGTTATATATTACATGGGCAGTGTTATATATTACATGGGCAGTGTTATATACTACGTGGGCAGTGTTATATACTACATGGGCAGTGTTATATACTATGTGGGCAATGCTATATACTACGTGGGCTGTTTTATATACTGCGTGGGCTGTGTTATACTGCGTGGGCAGTGTTATATACTATGTGGGCAGTGTTACATACTGCGTGGGCTGTGTAATATACTACGTGGGCAGTGTTATATACTGCGTTGGCAGTGTTTTATACTACATGGGCTGTGTTATATACTACGTGGGCAGTGTTATATACTGCATGGGTAGTGTTTCATACTGCGTGCCTGTGTTATATACTACGTGGGCTGTGTTTTATACTATGTGGGCAGTGTTATATACTGCATGGGCTGTATTATATACTGCGTTGGCTGTGTTATATACTGCATGGGCAGTGTTATATACTGTGTGGGCAGTGTTATATACTACGTGGGCAGTGTTATATACTACGTGGGCAGTGTTATATACTACGTGGGCGGTGTTATATACTACGTGAGCTGTGTTATATGCTACGTGCCTGTGTTATATACTACGTGGGCTGTGTTTTATACTGCGTGGGCTGTGTTATATACTTCGTGGGCTGTGTTATATACTGCATGGGCTGTGTTATACTGCGTGGGCAGTGTGATATACTATGTGGGCAGTGTTACTGCGTGGGCTGTGTAATATACTTTGTGGGCAGTGTTATATACTGCGTGGACAGTGTTATATACTACATGGGCTGTGTTGTATACTACGTGGGCAGTGTTATATACTGCATGGGTAGTGTTTCATACTGCGTGCCTGTGTTATATACTACGTGGGCTGTGTTATATATTGCGTGGGCAGTGTTTTATACTATGTGGGCAGTGTTATATACTGCATGGGCTGTATTATATACTGCGTTGGCTGTGTTATATACTGCGTGGGCAGTGTTATATTCTGTGTGGGCAGTGTTATATACTACGTGGGCAGTGTTATATACTACGTGGGCAGTGTTATATACTACGTGGGCAGTGTTATATACTACGTGGGCGGTGTTATATACTACGTGGGCTGTGTTATATGCTACATGCCTGTGTTATATACTACGTGGGCTGTGTTATATACTATGTGGCTGTGCTATATACTACGTGGGCAGTGTTATATACTAAGTGGCTGCTATATACTAAGTGGCTGCTATATACTAAGTGGCTGGTATATACTGCGTGGCTATGCTATATACTACGTGGCTGTGCTATGTACTACGTGGCTGTCTGTGTTATGTGGGCTGTGTTATATACTGCATGGGCTGTGTTGTATACTGCGTGGGCTGTGTTATATACTTCGTGGCTGTGCTATATACTACGTGGCTCCTATATACTACGTGGCTGCTAATAACTACGTGGCTGTGCTATATACTACTTGGCTGTGCTATATACTATGTGCCTGTGTTATATATTACATGGGCTGTGTTATATACTACGCGGCTGTGCTATATACTTTGTAGGCAGTGTTATATACTAAGTGGCTGCTATATACTACGTGGCTGTGCTATATACTACGTGGCTTTCTGTGTTACGTGGGCTGTGTTATATACTGTGTGGGCTGTGCTATATACTGCATAGACTGTGTTATATACTACGTGGCTCCTATATGCTACATGGCTGTGTTATATACTACGTGGCTGCTATACATTACGTGGGCTGTGTTATATACTACGTGGCTGTGTTATGTACTACGTGGCTGCTATATACTACATGGCTGCTATATACTACATGGCTGCTATATACTATGTGGTTGTGCTATATACTACGTGGCTGTGCTATATACTAGGTGGTTGTGCTATATACTACGTGGCTGCTATATACTACATGGCTGCTATATACTACGTGGCTGTGCTGTATACTACGTGGCTGTCTGTGTTACGTGGGCTGTGCTATATACTATGTGGCTGCTATATGCATACATACATGTTCTAGAATACCCGATAATTGGGCCACCATCTAGTACTATATATGGAGCAAGATAATAGCTTCCAAAAGAATGTGCAATACGTATCCTGGCCAAGTAAATCAAATTTTTCTTCCCTGGATAAAGTGAAACGCGTGTCAGGGTGTCGCGGCCACTTAAAGGTAAAGTGCTAATATACCACAAACATCTACCTTCTTTTCCTCTGGTCCTTAACTACTGATTTTTCATTCATTTGCATTTACCTTTTTCATGACACTGATTCATGCATAGTATTTATTAATATCATCATCAGTATTTAGATTTTGGACATGAGGGTAATTGTCTTAATCCTTTGAATGTGATATATGAAAAATGTGATATATGAAAATAAAAATCATTTTTTTAATTGATTTACTTGGCCAGGATACGTATTGCACCTTATTTTGGAAGCTATTATCTTGCTCCATATATACTATATCTAATCATCCACCTGTTTTTTTGACCTTGTAATAACTCAATTCTTTAGGATCTATTACGTATGCGACAAATTATTTTGGCTCTATGTCCTTTATTGTGGCTTTTTTTGCATTTGTTGTCCCTGTATGACCATATTTTATCTTTGCACTTTAAAATTATATCAATAAATTTTTGTGATTTTATGGCATATAGCTTCCCGTTTTTCTTTAATAGATTAAGATACCTGTAGAAATATTTCTGTATTAGTTATTTGACTTTGAGATGGAAAACTGTGTTGTGAAACTAAGATACCATTCATATGCAAGAGTAATAACCCCCAGTAGCCTATCCCTGAGAGCTATGCTCAGCAATATACCAAAGTTTACGGGTGACAATTTACCGATTTAGGATTGGGTTGAACGTTTAAAAACTACAGTATCTTAATGCACTACTGACCCTAGACGGAGAGGTGTGACAGACGGTAGTATTTAGACAGCCAAGAGACTTTGATACCATAGATAAAGTAGTAAAAATCTGGTTACCAGTGAAGACATCGCTGAATCGGTGTCACACACGCCGATTCAGCGATGTCTACGGGGAGTCCAGCGACGAAATAAAGTTCTGGACTTTCTTCCCCGACCAGCGATCTCCCAGCAGGGGCCTGATCGCTGCTGCCTGTCACACTGGACGATATCGCTAGCGAGGACGCTGCAACGTCACGGATCGCTAGCGATATCGTCTAGTGTGACAGTACCTTTAGAGGACATGCATGGTGACACGACTGATATAGGTAATCTGCACATTTTCCTCCTCCGTCAGTTTCAGAGAGAGGGAAAGACAATGACTCAATTTGTGAAATCATTACAGGAAGTATCAGCTCACATCACCAAGAAGACCGATGGCAAATATAAGGGCTTAGGCCAGATGGATGAAGTGTTTAGAGAACAGCTGGTTGCGGGCCTAAGGGATACATATCTGAGACAGGCCCTGAAGGAACGTTCACTCTACAATCTCCACACGGGTTTCCTAGAAGTTGGAGCAGAAACAAGGGTACAAGAACAAGAGGCCCCACTGTAGTAGCATGGTCCAAGAAGCAACCACCTCAGGGGTTACCCATACTGAACCGAATTGGTCCCGTGAGTTGCGTCAGGAGATGCAAGAGATTCAGGGAGAGTAGTTGAGTATAAAGAAAACTCTGGTAACTGCACCAAAATCAGATTCGGTACCCCGGTATGAATAGAGGCTAAGGAGGGGGTAACCCCATCTGGGAATCAACAAGTCAGACCTAGATGAGAATGATAGAAGTGCAGCGTTGAATGCAGGAATTCTGGAGGAATGGGACATATGTCGAGGAATTGCCCAAGCCATGATGGCCAACGACTGAGGCGACCTTTAAACTAAGCCCTACTACACGGGCAGAGTTAAACTAACATAAGGTTTGTTGTCTGATGGATATTGGGTCCCAGATGACTATCATGCCTGAAGCATATTTCCATCATTGGTTCCCAAATGTCGTTCAATCAAGGGAGGGCCAAATCATTCAATTGATAGCTGCAAAACATTTACCCATCTCAGTAGCAGGAGTGATATGGATGGACAAACAAGTGTGTGGGCAAAACATTGGGAAGAAGGGTATTGTTTTGGTGAAGGGCCCTATCGGAGATGGACCAATCATGATGCTGGGAATGAATATCTTGAAGGAAGTAGGGCAGTTCCTGGCAAATGGCTGTCGAGGAAGCGGTTGGAGGCGAGTGACGTGGCACCACCGTAGCAGAAGGATATTCCAGCAGCTAATCCAGCTAGTCAGATCCAGAGATCTCCAGTCACATCCCAGGACCTGAGAAAAGTAGTGGTATCCACAACTACCACCATGGCCTTGCCACATGGCCAGACTGTGCTCACTATGTCGGTCCGGGCCCGTACGTCTTTGGAAGGATTGGAAGTGCAGATTAAACCTCAGGGGACCTCAAGTGATGCCAACACTGCTGGTAGCCCACACACTGACAACAATGCACTAGGGATGATACTATAATTTCAGTGGAACGAGCCTACGGCTAACTCCCAGTAGAGAAATGGTGCGAGTCTACGTAATGCTAAAAAAACCTCGTAAGATCGTATGCTGTTAATTTGACTCCTGTAGATGGAGATACGTGGACATTATTGGTGTCTATAGAACTGAAAGTGAGAAAGAGTAAGGCAAGAGGCATACGGGAACAGATGAATATTATTGACCTCGGAGTTCCTATTATTTGCTATATAGGCTGAAATTGGTTTTAATATGGGCCTAGAGCCTTTCTTTTTTTGTCCAGGGTTCTTTGTGAATTTTAATTTGTTAGATTATTAAAAGTTATATTTTAAAGGAATCTTTCTATGTCATATGGCATTTAAATCTTGAAAGATAGAACCAGCTTAACAGTAGAGGGTGAATAGGCTATATTGTCTTTGCCAAGGATAGAAGAATCTCTGTCAGCACTAGGGAAAGCTTAACACTTCTCCTCCCTGAACTTGGCCAGTGGCTACTTCCAGTTCCCCATCGCTGAGTGTGATCAGCAGAAGACAGTCTTTATCCTTCTTTGTTTGACTATTTGAGTTTAATTGGATGCCGTTTGGACTGACTACCGTCCCGGGGACGTTTCAGCGGTTGATGGAAAGGTGTTATGACCTGGTGGTCAGGACAATAATGGACCTGGTGGTTAAGAGCACACGGAATGACCTGATAGTTTCTGATAATAAAGGACGAGCTCTGGGACGTGGGAACTCTGCTGACCGCAATCCCTAATCCTATCAAACACACTAAAAATAGCCGTGGATTGCGCCTAACGCTCCCTATGCAACTTGGCACAGCCTAAGGAATTAGCTAGCCCTGAAGATAGAAAAATAAAGCCTACCTTGCCTCAGAGAAATTCCCCAAAGGAAAAGGCAGCCCCCCACTTAGCTTTTGCTGGGAAGACAGGTCACAAGAACGATCCAGGAGAGAACTAGACCAATACTGGAACATTGACAGGTGGCATGGAGCAAAGATCTAAGTGGAGTTAAATAGAGCAGCCAGCTAACGAATTAACCTCGTCACCTGAGGAAGGAAACTCAGAAACACCCACCAGAGGAAGTCCATGGACAGAACCAGCCGAAGTACCATTCATGACCACAGGAGGGAGCCCGACAACAGAATTCACAACAGTACCCCCCCCTTGAGGAGGGGTCACCGAACCCTCACCAGAGCCCCCAGGCCGACCAGGATGAGCCAAATGAAAGGCACGAACCAGATCGGCAGCATGAACATCAGAGGCAAAAACCCAGGAATTATCTTCCTGACCATAACCCTTCCACTTGACCAGGTACTGGAGTTTCCGTCTCGAAACATGAGAATCTAAAATCTTCTCCACCACATACTCCAACTCCCCCTCAACCAACACCGGGGCAGGAGGATCAACGGATGGAACCACAGGCGCCACGTATCTCCGCAATAACGACCTATGGAACACATTATGGATGGCAAAAGAAGCAGGAAGGGCCAAACGAAATGACACAGGATTGATAACCTCAGAAATCTTATACGGACCAATGAAACGAGGCTTAAACTTAGGAGAGGAAACCTTCATAGGAACATAACAAGACGACAACCAAACCAAATCCCCAACACGAAGTCGGGGACCCACACAGCGCCGGCGGTTAGCGAAACGTTGAGCCTTCTCCTGGGACAATGTCAAATTGTCCACCACATGAGTCAAAATCTGCTGCAACCTATCCACCACAGTATCTACACCAGGACAGACCGAAGACTCAACCTGCCCTGAAGAGAAACGAGGATGGAAACCAGAATTGCAGAAAAACGGCGAAACCAAAGTAGCCGAGCTGGCCCGATTATTAAGGGCGAACTCAGCCAACGGCAAAAAGGACACCCAATCATCCTGATCAGCAGAAACAAAGCATCTCAGATATGTTTCCAAAGTTTGATTAGTTCATTCGGTTTGGCCATTTGTCTGAGGATGGAAAGCCGAGGAGAAAGACAAATAAATGCCCATCCTAGCACAAAAGGATCACCAAAACCTCGAAACAAACTGGGAACCTCTGTCAGAAACGATGTTCTCCGGGATACCATGTAAACGAACCACATGCTGGAAAAATAATGGCACCAAATCAGAGGAGGAAGGCAATTTAGACAAAGGTACCAAATGGACCATCTTAGAAAAGCGATCACAAACCACCCAAATGACCGACATCTTTTGAGAGACGGGGAGATCTGAAATAAAATCCATAGAAATATGCGTCCAGGGCCTCTTCGGGACTGGCAAGGGCAAAAGCAACCCACTGGCACGAGAACAGCAGGGCTTAGCCCGAGCACAAGTCCCACAGGACTGCACAAAAGAATGCACATCCCGTGACAAAGACGGCCACCAGAAGGATCTAGCCACCAAATCTCTGGTACCAAAGATTCCAGGATGCCCAGCCAACACTGAACAATGAATCTCAGAGATAACTCTACTAGTCCATCTATCAGGGACAAACAGTTTCTCCGCTGGGCAACGGTCAGGTCTATCAGCCTGAAATTTTTGCAGCACCCGTCGCAAATCAGGGGAGATGGCAGACAAAATTATCCCCTCTTTGAGAATACCCGCCGGCTCAGGAACACCCGGAGAGTCAGGCACAAAACTCCTTGACAGGGCATCAGCCTTCACATTCTTAGAGCCCGGAAGGTACGAAACCACAAAATCAAAACGGGAGAAAAATAACGACCATCGAGCCTGTCTCGGACTCCACCGTTTGGCAGACTCAAGATAAGTCAAATTCTTGTGATCTGTCAAGACCACCACGCGATGCTTGGCTCCTTCCAGCCAATGACGCCACTCCTCGAATGCCCACTTCATGGCCAACAACTCACGATTACCAACATCATAGTTACGCTCAGCAGGCGAAAACTTTCTAGAAAAGAAAGCACATGGCTTCATCACCGAGCCATCAGAACTTTTTTGCGACAAAACAGCCCCTGCTCCAATCTCAGAAGCATCAACCTCAACCTGAAACGGAAGCGAAACATCTGGCTGGCACAACACAGGGGCAGAAGAAAAAAGACGCTTCAACTCCTGAAAAGCCTCTACAGCTGCAGAAGACCAATTGACCACATCAGCACCCTTCTTGGTCAAATCAGTCAACGGTTTAGCAACAGTAGAAAAATTAGCGATGAAGCGCCGATAAAAATTAGCAAAGCCCAGGAACTTTTGCAGGCTCTTCACAGATGTCGGCTGAGTCCAATCGTAAATGGCCTGGACTTTAACAGGGTCCATCTCGATAGTAGAAGGGGAAAAAATGAACCCCAAAAATGAAACCTTCTGAACTCCAAAGAGACACTTTGACCCCTTCACAAACAAGGAATTCGCACGAAGGACCTAGAACACCGTTCTGACCTGCTTCACATGAGACTCCCAATCATCCGAACAGACCAAAATATCATCCAAATACACAATCAGGAATTTATCCAGGTACTCTCGAAAGATGTCATGCATAAAGGACTGAAATACTGATGGAGCATTGGAAAGCCCGAATGGCATAACCAGGTACTCAAAATGGCCCTCGGGCGTATTAAATGCTGTTTTCCATTCATCGCCTTGTTTAATACGCACAAGATTATACGCCCCTCGAAGATCTATCTTGGTGAACCAACTAGCCCCTTTAATACGAGCAAACAAATCAGACAGCAACGGCAAAGGATACTGAAATTTGACTGTAATTTTATTAAGAAGGCGGTAATCAATACAAGGTCTCAAAGAACCATCCTTCTTGGCCACAAAAAAGAACCCTGCTCCTAACGGTGATGACGACGGGCGAATATGGCCTTTCTCCAAGGATTCCTTTATATTACTCCGCATAGCGGCGTGTTCTGGCACAGATAAATTGAACAATCGGCCCTTAGGAAACTTACTACCAGGAATCAAATTAATTGCACAATCGCAATCCCTATGAGGAGGTAGGGTACTGGCTTTGTGCTCATCAAATACATCCCGATAATCCGACAAAAACTCTGGAACCTCAGAAGGAGTGGAAGACGAAATAGACAAAAATGGAACATCACCATGTACCCCCTGGCAACCCCAGCTGGACACAGACATAGATTTCCAGTCCAATACTGGACTATGAACCTGTAGCCATGGCAACCCCAAAACGACCACATCATGCAGATTATGCAACACCAGAAAGCGGATATCCTCCTGATGTGCAGGAGCCATGCACATGGTCAATTGGGTCCAGTACTGAGGCTTATTCTTGGCCAAAGGCGTAGCATCAATTCCTCTCAATGGAATAGGATACTGCAAGGGCTCCAAGAAAAAAACACAGCGCCTAGCATACTCCAAGTCCATCAAATTCAGGGCAGCGCCTGAATCCACAAATGCCATAACAGAATAGGATGACAAAGAGCAAATCAGAGTAACGGACAATAGAAATTTAGACTGTACCGTACCAATGGTGGCAGACCTAGCGAACCGCTTAGTGCGCTTAGGACAATCGGAGATAACATGAGTGGAATCACCACAGTAAAAACACAGCCCATTCCGACGTCTGTGTTCTTGCCGTTCAGCTCTGGTCAAAGTCTTATCACATTGCATAGGCTCAGGCCCATGCTCAGATAGTACCGCCAAATGGTGCACAGCTTTACGCTCACGCAAGCGTCGATCGATCTGAATGGCCAAAGACATAGACTCATTCAGACCAGCAGGCATGGGAAATCCCACCATGACATCCTTAAGGGCTTCAGAGAGACCCTTTCTGAAGATTGCTGCCAGGGCACATTCATTCCACTGAGTGAGCACAGACCACTTTCTAAACTTCTGACAATATATCTCCGCTTCATCCTGACCCTGACACAGAGCCAGCAAGATTTTCTCTGCCTGATCCACTGAATTAGGTTCGTCATAAAGCAATCCAAGCGCCAGGAAAAACGCATCAACATCACGCAATGCCGGATCTCTTGGTGCAAGGGAAAATGCCCAGTCTTGAGGGTCACCACGTAACAAAGAAATAATGATCTTTACTTGTTGAACAGGGTCACCTGAGGAGCGAGGTTTCAAGGCAAGAAACAATTCACAATTATTTTTGAAATTCAAGAACTTAGATCTATCACCAAAAAACAAATCAGGAATTGGAATCCTAGGCTCTGGCATCGGATTCTGAACCACAAAATCTTGAATGTTTTGTACCCTTGTAGTGAGATTATCCATCCAAGAGGACAGACCTTGAATGTCCATGTTTACACCAGTGTCCTGAACCACCCAGAGGTAAAGGGAAAGAGAGAGACAAAACACACTGCAAAGAAAAAAAAATGGTCTCAGAACTTCTCTTATCCCTCTATTGAGATGCATTAGTACTTTGGGCCACCTGTACTGTTATGACCTGGTGGTCAGGACAATAATGGACCTGGTGGTTAAGAGCACACGGAATGACCTGATAGTTTCTGATAATAAAGGACGAGCTCTGAGACGTGGGAACTCTGCTGACCGCAATCCCTAATCCTATCAAACACACTAAAAATAGCCGTGGATTGCGCCTAACGCTCCCTATGCAACTCAGCACAGCCTAAGGAACTAGCTAGCCCTGAAGATAGAAAAATAAAGCCTACCTTGACTCAGAGAAATTCCCCAAAGGAAAAGGCAGCCCCCCACATATAATGACTGTGAGTAAAGATGAAAATACAAACACAGAGATGAAATAGATTTAGCAAAGTGAGGCCCGACTTACTGAACAGACCGAGGATAGGAAAGGTTACTTTGCGGTCAGCACAAAAACCTACAAAAAGACCACGCAGAGGGCGCAAAAAGACCCTCCGCACCGACTCACGGTGCGGAGGCGCTCCCTCTGCGTCCCAGAGCTTCCAGCAAGCAAGACAACAATAAGAATAGCGAGCTGGACAGAAAAATAGCAAACCCAAGAAATACAAGCTGGAACTTAGCTTTTGCTGGGAAGACAGGTCACAAGAACGATGCAGGAGAGAACTAGACCAATACTGGAACATTGACAGGTGGCATGGAGCAAAGATCTAAGTGGAGTTAAATAGAGCAGCCAGCTAACGAATTAACCTCGTCACCTGAGGAAGGAAACTCAGAAACACCTACCAGAGGAAGTCCATGGACAGAACCAGCCGAAGTACCATTCATGACCACAGGAGGGAGCCCGACAACAGAATTCACAACAGAGAGGTGTCTCAGTGACTTAAACTTTGAGGCAACACTAATATATCTAGATAATATTATAATATACTGCACCACTGCAATAGTTCTTGAGGGGAACAGCAGGTCGTTCCCAGAATCAGTTGAACCAGTGGGAGCCAAGGCAAGAAGGAGCCTTCCAGGCACTTAAACTTGCATTAACGAATGTTCCCATCTTGGCCTACACAGACTTCTCACAACCATTTGTGTTATACACTCATGGGAGTCTCTATGATCTGGGAGCTGTGTTGGCCTAAGTCCAGGAAGGATAGGATCAAGTGATTGCCTACGGTAGTAGATCCCTACAAGATGCAGAGAGAAATCACCAGAATTACAGCTCATTCAAACTTGAATTGTTGGCCCTGGTATGGACCATGAATGACTGAGATATTTGCAGAGCATCCGTCGGCGTCTGATGTTCATGTGTGGTCTGAAAACAACCTGCTAGCTCATCTAGACAATGCAAAATTAGTAGCATTGCAGGAGACTGCAAAGTAAGGGGTGTAGCCCATTTTTGCTCTCACTGAAGAGCTTGATGTAGGTGAGTTTCATTGCTCCTTACACTTGATGTTGGTGCTGTGTGGCGGCCATTGTTGCTGTGGTTTTGTGGTGGTGGGGCAGCGTGGTCTGGAGTCATGGGGACTCCGTCTTGCAGCATGGGTGCTGTGAGACACCAGACCGTCAGCCCTGCCGCTACATTGCCGCTGTGGCCGGCGCACGGCTCCGCTCCGTGGGAGCGATGGGGACTTCTTTCATTTGGTGCTGGTGCTGTGTAGCGGCCATTGTTGCTGTAGTTTTGTGTTGGTGGAGCAGCGCAGTCTGGAGACCCCAGGCCATCTGCCCTGCTGGTGCATGGCTGCTGTCTTCTTGATCAGCACATGGCTCCGCTTCGTTAGGGCGGTAGGACCCACTACGAGGTTTGCCGTGACGTGGCAGTGGGCTTCATGCAGTCTGATCAGAATGTTAAACTAAAAACCTCATGTTCAGTTATATATATTTTTGCCGAGAGGCATTAGATCATTGTATGATTTTTGGAGGTGCTGTCCATTCTCTTTTTTCAGCAGGTTGCAAGGATGTCCAGGTACTGATATAATAGAGCTTATTGGGCAAAATGAATAACTGGATGGAGATGAGACTCCAGATGTATTGCAGCAGCTCTAGTGGCTACTCAAGAATCGGCGGGGGGAGGGGAAATGCTGACCAATTTGAGTGCTGGAACATCCAAGAAACAAATGGGCACAACTTCAACAGTCAGACCCAGAGCAATCAAAGCTTTGGAAGTGGATGGCACTAGGCCAAAAGCCCAATGGTGAAGAGAGTGTGGCTTTGTCTATCAGTGCCTTACAGACACTAGGACAATGAAAACGACTTTGTATGAAGAATTGCCTGTTATACAGGTGGATACAGCTACCTTAAGAATTCAAAATACGTGGCAAGTAGTGATTCCATATAGGATGGCATCCAGCATGGTGAAGGAAGCCCATGAAAGAGGCACCGACTTCGGAAATGAGAGAACCTTTCAATAGTTGCAACGGCTTGTGTAGTGGCCACAACTTTGTCGGTTAGTAGAGGAAGTTTGTCAGAAATGCCATCAAAGCGAATTGACTAAACCTTCTGAACAACGAGTGCTGTTGTGAATTCCGCTCTTGGGCTCCCTCCGGTGGTTGTAAGTGGCACTTTTGTGAGTTCTGCTCTTGGGCTCCCTCTTGTGGTTTCTAGTGGTATGGCTGCTCCTTGGAGTTAGCTGTCATCAGCTGCCTCCACTTATCGTCTCTTCTGCTTGGCTATTTAGGCCTGGCTCTTTCTTCAGCCAGTGCCACTTGTAAATGGTTCCTGGTTGGATTCACATCTCTTTGGAGTTCCTTGTTATCCTGACCAGTTCAGCAAAGCTAAGTTTTTGCTTGCTCTTTTCTGTCCATAGATTGTGGACTTATCCATTCTGTGCTTTCTATGTTTGTCCAGCTTATCAGTGTGAATTAATTCTGTCTTGCTGGAAGCTCTGGGAGGCAGATTTGCCCTCCACACCTTTAGTCAGGTGTGGAGATTTTTTTTGTAAACTCTGCGTGGATTTTTGTAGTGTTTTATACTGACCGCACAGTATTCCATCCTGTCCTATCTATTTAGCTAGACTGGCCTCCTGTGCTCATCCTGGTTTCATTCTGTGTATGTCTTTTCCCTCTTCACTCACATTCATTATTTGTGGGGGGCTAATCTATCCTTTGGGGATTTTCTCTGAGGCAAGATAGCTTTCCTGCTTCATTCTTTAGGGAAACACCAAAGAAATTGGAGCAAACAACCAAAGTATATAAAAATATATTAGATTTTATTAAATTCCATCATTAAAAATTACATATTGAAACAATATACCACACAGAGCAAAAATAAAGGGTTAATGGTGCACCTTGAGTGATGGCACCCCCTGGACAAGAACACAAAGCCACTATTCCATGTATGAGTCACACACTGAAACAAAAGCCATAAGATGCCCAGTGCATTCAGTAACAAAAGCTGGCTAATACAATTTTTTTGTAGCATTAAAAGATCTACATTTGTTCGCTCGGAAGCTGGTTCTACGTAAACTCCACAACAGATCAGCCATGGAACAGGATGTGAGAACCATTACAGATCAAGAAGTATTAGACACTTTGGAGGATTTGGAACGAGAGTCTATACAGGAATCTGCAGGTATTTTACCGCCGCCAATTTTTTCCAAATCGACGACATTTCCCCCCTTGTCACTGTGCCCACAGGTTGACATTTTCACTAGGATGGTTACGGAGGAATTTAAAATGGTTGTGAATAGCAGAAAGAGGGATAACCTCACAGGTGCACAACGGAGGGCCTTACAAGAACTTAAACTACTCGATGATGTTGTAATCAAGCCAGCTGACAAGGGGGGGGATGTCGTCATCTGGCCGGTGGGGAAATATGAGAGGGAAGCCTTCAAACAGTTGAGGGATAAGAATACATATATCCAGCTATCTCAGAATCCTCTTTCAGCATTTAGAGAGGAATTACTATGTATCTTGGAGATGGCATATGAGAGAGGGGTCATTTCCAAAAAAACGTTGAGTGGATTGGTTACCAAGTGTCCAGTGATCCCTACTTTTTATCTCTTGCCCAAGGTCCATAAGGATCCAGTTTCTCCCCCGGGACGTCCTATTGTCTCTGGCATTGGAGGGCTATGCGATCCAATATGCAAATTCATTGAACATTATCTGCACCCTCAGGTGGAAACGCTGCCCTCCTATGTCAGGGACACTACGGACGTCCTGAGGAGACTAGATGGCATTTTTCTCGATTCCGACGCATTTCTCGTTGTAGCGGACGTCGAATCGCTTTATACGAGTATTGACCATGAGGATGGTTTGGAGGCCGCACGCTTTTACCTTGAGAACAGTAATTTGGAAGCTGATTTACGTGAGCTGGTGTTGGACCTCCTACGTTTCGTTCTCACCCATAATTTTTTCACATTCAAGGACCGCTTCTTTCTTCAGAAGCGGGGTACAGCAATGGGAGCGGCGTGTGCGCCCTCCTATGCAAGCTTCTTTCTCGGTTTTTGGGAGAGGGGTTTGTTTTTGGATGGCGCACATGCCGCTCCCCAGATCCTTGGATGGTTTAGGTTTATTGATGACGTGCTGTTTATTTGGCAGGGCTCTGCCTCTGAACTTAGTGAGTTTATGGTGGGATTGAATTGTGGGAGGTCCAACATCAGACTTACCTATAATTTTGATAGGAGTAGCATTTCTTTTTTGGATGTCGAATTGAGGGTTCATGACGATGGATCTATACATACGGATCTATATCGTAAAGAAACATCCGTCAATTCACTCCTACATGCGGCCTCCTCACATCCTCAGTCTACAATTAATGCCATCCCCACTGGTCAATTTCTCCGGGCACGGAGAATTTGCACCTCAGATCTATTGTTTGAAAGACAGGCTATGGACCTTGGGCAGAGATTCAGAGATCGGGGATACAGTAACAGGAGCATTAGGAGGGGATATGCTAGAGCAAAAGCAACAAACCGTAGTGTCCTGTTGGCTGGGCAAAATAAGAGTAAGAACAAAAAAAGTGGAGAGGGAGCGATTCGCTTCATATCCACATATAACCAACAATGGGACACTATGAGGAGAATTCTTACTAAACATTGGCCAATCCTAATGACTGACCCTACTCTGTGAAATCAACTCTCGACTGTACCTCTAATGACGTCACGTAGGGGCAGAAATCTGAAGGATAAACTAGTGGCTAGTCATTATGTCCCCAAAAAGACATTTATTTTCAACTCCGGGGGGAAACGGAAAGGTTTCTTCCCGTGTGGAAACTGCTTGGCGTGCAAAAACCATGTTAAGTCCACGTCCTTCACATCATCGAGCGGCCTCAAAACATTCGAGATTAGAGAATACATAACGTGCACCACCACACATGTGGTATATTATGCTAAATGTAGCTGCAATTTGGTATATATTGGTTTAACATCCCGGGAGTTACGTGTTCGCACTCGCGAGCACGTGAGAGATATTGAGGCCGCGCGTGATGTGGACGACGTGGACTCCTTGAAAACAATCCCCAAGCACTTCAGGCTGAAACACAAATGTAATCCGGGTGATTTGAAAATATGGGGGATTGACTGTGTCCATTTGGGTACACGTGGTGGAGACAATGTGCGCATCCTTACACAAAAAGAGTGCCGCTGGATCGTGACTTTAGACACAATGACACCAGCGGGCCTTAATGAGCAATTGAGTTTTTCATCATTTTTGTAGTATACTGCCTCATCTCTAGACCTTTGACTTTTTCCTCCCCTTGTTTTTATCATTTTACTTTTTATTTTTATTTTTATTATTTCTTTTTTATTATTTTTCTTTTTTCCTTGTTATTGTACTAATATCACTTGTTTGTATTTTATCTAGTTTTCACCTGAATAATAGTTATTGTTGGAGGAATACGTCTCCCATCATCACCAAACCTAAATCACTATTGTGGAAGCACCATATGGATTCGGCAATACTGTACTTTGGCAACAAATATTTTATTGCTGTATTGTAATGTATGTATGTGCAGAGTATGTATTGGATTTTATTAACACTAATGGTCATACTGTTATATGATATATGTATTGTTTGTATGTCACTTTATGCACTGTCACTTTATCATATGTTGTTAATTGTCTCTATATGGTTCGTTATCATGATATTACCGGTATTCTTTAAACCGGCGGAGGATAGGGTTAAACTCCGCACTGTTCTTATGGGAGGGTTGTAATGCTTGTGATACTAGTGCGCATGTCTCCGGTGTGGTCGCGGGTTGCGGCATCATCGCCGGCGCCTGGTAGTGACGCGTGCGGGTCATTGACGTCATCGGGGCTTTCCCCGTGACCCGCAGCGCCATGATGGCGCCGGAGTGATGTAGCTCTGCTGCGCCTGCCTCGGCCACATGCGCCGCTGATGGTGATCACCAGGTGGCTATTTAAGGAAGGAAGTGGGGAACTTGGACTATCACTTCGCCCCCTGAGGAAGCTGTTGTGAAACGCGCGTAGGGGCGCGTGGGTATCCCTATGGACAGGAGCATGGGTAAGGTCCACTTATGGTCTCGGGTATATTCTACTATATAGCCACTGTGCTGTTTAATATGGAGGGATCTATTTACCCGTGACTTAGGAGATTGTATTAGCCAGCTTTTGTTACTGAATGCACTGGGCATCTTATGGCTTTTGTTTCAGTGTGTGACTCATACATGGAATAGTGGCTTTGTGTTCTTGTCCAGGGGGTGCCATCACTCAAAATGCACCATTAACCCTTTATTTTTGCTCTGTGTGGTATATTGTTTCAATATGTAATTTTTAATGATGGAATTTAATAAAATCTAATATTTTACCCTTCGCCATGACAGCACCCACTGGAGAGATAGGGATCCGCCCCAAGGAACAGGAAACCTACAGAGATATAAAAGGGGGCGGTCCCCCTCTCCTCCTCAGTTTAGGTTTCCTGTTCCCAGGGGACAGGATCTCTGGATTCTCCAAGAAGACTACAGAAAATCATACCTGGGCCATATGCATCCGCCTGTGCGGTCTCTGCGGGAACGGCAGGGGATGCGGTCCAGCAGCAGCGTCGGGGGAGACTCCGTTAGACGGCTCCCCCCTCGTCTGGCCGGCATGTGGGATGGCTGGGTCCAAATAGGGGGCCGCCGAATCCAAAAGGTAACGCTGCGGAGGTGCGGCCGAAGGAGGCTCCGGACGTGGACTAGCAGGTGAGCGGTCCACGATCCAGGGCACTGTAGCAGCGGCAGCCGGCACACCGCTCCCGGACGCCGCCGGAGTAATGGCCGCCGCGCATGCGGGGAGCGGTGAAAAGTCTCCCCTTACTGACCCGGAGGTATTGGGCACTTCCGGGTCACTCACACAGCGGTGGGGGAAAGCGCGGTTTCGCGCATGCGCAGTACACCGCTGTGTGAGAAGAGAAAAAAAAAAAAATGAGGAACCGAATCTTTCCTATAAAAGGGGGATGGTTGCAGCGCACAGGCGATGCAACATGTCGTCCCCTGGCAAGTCGGTGGACCCAGCAGGTGAGCCATCCAGCAGGAGGTCCTCAGATGCCAGCCGCAGAAGCGATGCCACGGATTCAAGATCCAGGAAGACGGTTCAGCCACCGGATCCGGTACCGTACAGCTTCACTGGGTGAGTGTTAACCCCTCTGCCTATAAAGCTGACACTCTTCTCCACAATCTTCTTCACCTAGGCCAAAAAGAGACAAAAGTCTAAGCACAAACAATGTGCATTATGTGACGAGCCTCTCCCAGATGCCCACCCCAAAAAGCTCTGCAACCAGTGTATCACCGAAACAATGCAGAGTCCATCTATGTCAGTTACGGATATACGGGCCATAATTAGGGAAGAGTTACAGGCCATTACACAAGCCAGTGCACCCCCTAAAAAATCCAGTAAGGGAAAGGCGTTATCCAGCTCTGAGTCCGAGGAGGAAGGCGTCATTCACTCAGACTCCTCACATACATCATCCTCTTCCTCAACACAATCTGACATTGGAGGTCGAGCTTGTTTCCCCCTTGATGGGGTGGACAACCTGGTAAAATCCATCAGGAATACCATAGGTTGTGAGGATACAAAAGACGACCAAACTGCACAAGACATCATGTTTGCAGGGTTGGCAGAGAGGAAGAGAAGAGCCTTCCCAGTGATTCCTGCCGTTAAGGCACTAATAAGGAGGGAATGGGAAAAACAGGACCAGAGGGGTTTTCTCCCATCAGCCTCCAAAAGGAAGTAGCCCTTTAGTGACGAGGAATTAAATATATGGACCAAAATTCCTAAAGTGGACGCAGCTGTGGCCTCCACTTCCAAACAGTCAGCCTTACCAGTCGAGGATGCAGGCCTACTTTCTGATCCTCTAGATCGAAAAGCAGAGTCGTCACTGAAAAGGTCATGGGAAGCTTCCACGGGCATATTTAAGCCAACGATTGCCAGCACGTGCACAGCTAGATCTATGCTTGTTTGGATCGATCAGTTAGATCAACAGATTGAGCAGGGGATCTCCAGACAAAAATTGCGGGATGCACTGCCATTAATTAGAGGAGCAGCAGCTTTCATGGCCGATGCGTCAGCCGACTCTCTACGCCTTGCAGCGAGGTCAGCAGGCCTAGTGAATAATGCCAGACGTGCGTTGTGGATGAAGAGTTGGAAGGGGGATACACATTCGAAAGCTAAGATTTGTGGTATCCCGTGTGAGGGTGAGTTTTTGTTTGGAAAAGCTTTAGATGATATCCTCAAAAAAGCAAAAGAGAGGAAAAAAGCCTTCCCTGACCCCCCGATTCCTTTCTGTAGGAAGACCTTTAGGAGGAGACCGTTCGGGAAAAGAACGCAAAATGAAAGACCATCACGGTGGGCCACAAAAGACGGAAAACAGAGTGGCACTATGTTTAAAGGGCCCCCCTTCCGTAGAGACAACAAATATTAAAGTACCAGTTACCCCAGTAGGGGGCAGGTTAAAATTTTTCTTTCCCCAATGGCGAAAGATTACGTCAAATTCCTGGGTTTTGAATATTATTAAAGAAGGAATGAAAATAGAATTCCTCCAAATTCCCCATGATTCTTTTGTTTTAACAGCCCTTTCCTCACCAGTTCAACAAAGGGCCCTTGAACTAGAAATCCAAAGTCTCATAGTAAAAAATGTCTTAGTTAAGGTGCCGAAGGGACAAGAGGGTAGAGGGTTCTACTCTCCGTTATTTTTAATCCCTAAACCCGATGGTTCCTTTAGAACAATTATAAATCTTAAAAAACTCAATACGTTTATTAAAAATTATACGTTTAAAATGGAATCTATTAGATCTGCCATTAAACTCCTCTATCCAAATTGTAAAATGGGCGGCATTGATTTAAAAGATGCCTACTACCATCTCCCTATTCACAGCAGATATCAGAAATACTTAAGAGTGGCGGTAACTCTTGAGGGGGAGATTCATCATTTCCAATACACAGCCATGCCCTTTGGTCTCTCCACGGCTCCAAGGATTTTCACCAAAGTTATGTTAGAAGTGATGGCCTACCTCCGCCAGAAAGACACCTTAATCATCCCCTATTTGGATGATTTTTTAGTAGTTGGAAATTCGTCCGTTCAGTGTGCTGAGCGGTTGGCTGACACTGTCTCATCCCTAAAAAACCTGGGCTGGATCATCAACTATGAAAAGTCCAGACTCATCCCACTTTCTCTCCAGACATTCCTAGGTTTCAATTTAGACTCCACAAAACAAAAATGTCTACTCCCACAAGTAAAGATATCACTAATAGAGGAGAAAGTAGCGGCGGCCATTCACAAACCCCAAATGTCCTTGAGGGCAGGAATGTCCTTACTAGGATCCCTTTCCTCCTGTACTCCAGCCGTTCAGTGGGCACAACTTCATACCCGAACACTGCAACACCAGATACTTCGGGAACAGAGGCAATTTTTGGGGCACCTTGAATCAAAAATAACATTATCAGGAAAAGTGTTATCTTCCTTGTCATGGTGGTTGGATAGCAAAAACTTAACGGAAGGTGTCCCTTGGGTGATAACACCATCCCACACGGTAACCACTGATGCTAGTCCCCATGGGTGGGGTGCACACATGGGGATAAATTCTGCCAGGGAATATGGAATAAGAAGGAGATTTTAGATTCATCAAATTTGAAAGAATTGAAGGCAGTAAACTATGCACTGCGTCAATTTCTCCCACAGTTACAAGGAAACCACGTCAGAGTCTGTTCAGACAACACTACGACAGTGGCGTATTTAAACAAACAAGGCGGCACACGATCAGACGCTCTAATGTCTTCTGCAAAGAATACCTTAACCCTGGCCGAAAATCATCTATTGTCCCTCTCTGCGGTCCACATAAAAGGAGAGAACAATCAACAAGCAGACTTTCTAAGTCGACACACTCTACATCAAGGAGAATGGTGTCTAAATCCTCACATATTCCACAAAGTGACATTATTATGGGGCAGGCCCCAGATAGACCTGTTTGCTACGGAACAAAACAGACAGGTCCAGAAATTTGCATCTCGGTTCCGTGCAGACCACCCGGACATTCTAGATGCTCTTCAAACACCCTGGCAATTCAAGCTGGCATATGCCTTCCCTCTGATAATTCTGCTTCCACAAGTAATACGGAAGATCAGGGAAGAACAAGCCAGGATAATATTGATCGCACCATTCTGGCCCAAAAGACCATGGTTCTCGTGTCTGCAGTCAATGTCGGTGACAGATCCATGGGTCCTTCCCTCAATCCCAGACCTTCTCTCTCAGGGACCTTTCTTCCACCCTCAGGTGGACAGCCTCCACTTGACGGCCTGGAATTTGAAAGGCAGATACTAAATTCCAGGGGGTTCTCAAAAGGTCTCATTGATACACTCCTGCTTAGCAGGAAACCATCTACAACTAAAATTTATACCAAAATATGGAAAAAGTTTCTTCAGTTCCATAGAGGTTCAAACCCCTCTGAAGTTCCAATAAAATCTATCCTAGAGTTTCTACAGAAAGGGAAAGAATTAGGTCTGTCAGTTAACACACTAAAAGTTCAGGTGTCCGCTCTGGGAGCCCTCTATGGCCATAATATTGCGGGTAATAAATGGGTATCCCGATTCATTACGGCTTGTGAGCGAGTTACTCCGGTCCACATACCTAGAATAGCTCCTTGGGACCTAAACCTAGTTTTAGACTCTCTAACGGAACCTCCATTTGAGCCTATAGACACAATATCCCTGAAACACTTATCTCTAAAGACAGCCTTCTTAGTAGCCTTAACATCGGCTAGAAGAGTCAGCGACATTCAGGCCTTGTCGATAGATCAACCTTACCTTCTCACATTTCATGACAGACTAGTTTTAAAACCAGACCCCTTATACCTTCCTAAGGTAGCAGGAAAATTCCACAGGTCACAAGAAATACACCTTCCTACTTTCTTTAAAGACCCCTCTACTCCTGAAGAACAAAAATTTCACACTTTAGATGTCAGGAGAATAGTCTTACAATATATTGAGAAAACTAGTAGTTGGAGGCAGAGTAGGGCTCTGTTCATTTCCTTTCAGGGAAGAAAGAAAGGGTATGGAGTCACGAAAGCAACTTTGTCCAGGTGGATAAGAGATGCTATCCGGTTGGCCTACTCCATCAAGAATATAGAACCTCCGGAGGGCATTAAAGCACATTCCACTAGAGCCATGGCTTCCTCCTGGGCCGAAAAAGGGAACGTTCCAATTGAGGACATATGTAAGGCCGCAACCTGGTTGGCTCCTTCCACTTTCTATAATCACTACAGGCTTAATCTTTCATCAGACTCTGACCTACACTTTGGCAGGACTATCCTCAGCACGGTGGTCCCCCCCCTAGGTGTTGGTCTCTGGAAATCTCTCCAGTGGGTGCTGTCATGGCGAAGGGTAAATAGCCGTATTACTTACGGTAATGCTCTTTTAATGAGTCCATGACAGCACCCAGTCACATCCTTCCCTAATAGATAAAAAATGTAATTACTTCTATGAAGTTTATAACCTGATAATATGTTGCAATATATGACTAACACTGGCGGTCCTCCGGGTACTCTGAAATTAAACTGAGGAGGAGAGGGGGACCGCCCCCTTTTATATCTCTGTAGGTTTCCTGTTCCTTGGGGCGGATCCCTATCTCTCCAGTGGGTGCTGTCATGGACTCATTAAAAGAGCATTACCGTAAGTAATACGGCTAATTTTTATATACTTTGGTTGTTTGCTCCAATTTCTTTGGTGTTTTGATAGTTTAGGAGCTCCAGACGATACCATTCATCTTGGTTCCGGGCACTTTTTCTGGGCCTGATGTGTGGTATCATATTATGATATCTGTATTTGACATATTGTTTCTATTCTTTCTTTAGGGGTAGTTAGCTCTTAGGCTGTGACGAGATGCCTAGGGAGAGTTAGGAGCATTCCACGGCTACTTCTAGTGTTGTGTTGAGCTTAGGGACTGCGGTCAGTACAGTTACCACTTCCTTCAGAGCTCGTTCCATGTTGCTCCTAGACCACCGTATCATAACAGTACAAGTGGCCAAAAATGAATTGGATGCATCTCAAAAGAAGGAAAAGAAAGTTCTGAACCATTTTTTTTTCTGTGTTCTGGTTTGTCTTTTTTTCCCTCTTGATATCTGGGTGGTTCAGGATATATGCTTTGGCATGGATGTTCAGGGTTTGTTTTCTCGTGTGGATCAACTTGCTGCAAGAGTACAGAGTATCCAGGACTATGTTGTCCAGACTCCAGCTTTAGAGCCTAGAATTCCTACTCCTGATTTGTTTTTTTGGGACAGATCCAAGTTTTTGAACTTTAAAAATAACTGCAAATTGTTTTTTGCTTTGAAACCCCGTTCTTCTGGTGATCCCATTCAGCAAGTAAAAATCATCATATCCTTGCTGCGTGGTGACCCTCAAGACTGGGCTTTTTCTCTTGAAACAGGGGATCCGGCATTATTGAATGTAGATGCATTTTTTCAAGCAATCGGATTATTGTATGACGAACCTAATTCTGTGGATCATGCAGAAAAAACCCTGTTGGCCTTGTGTCAAGGTCAGGAAGCGGCAGAGTTGTACTGCCAGAAATTTAGAAAATGGTCTGTGCTCACTAAATGGAATGAAGAGGCTCTGGCTGCTATTTTCAGAAAAGGTCTTTCTGAAACCCTTAAAGATCTTATGGTGGGCTTTCTGTTGTGAATTCTGTGGTCGAGCTCCCTCCTGTGGTCACAAGTGGTACTTCGGCTGATTCTGTCTATGGGCTTCCGTTGGTGGATGTGAGTGGTACTGCGGCTTCTGAGTTTCCTTCCTCAGGTGATGAGGTTAAGTCGTTAGGTGCTGCTCTATTTAACTCCACCTAGTGCTTTGATCCTGGCCTCCAGTCAATTTTCTAGTATTGGTCTTGCTTCCTCCTGGATCGTTCCTGTGGCCTGTCTGCCCAGCATAAGCTAAGTTCTGCTTGTGTTACTTTTGTTTGCTATATTTTCTGTCCAGCTTGCTATATTGGTTTTTCTTGCTTGCTGGAAGCTCTGAGACGCAGAGGGATCACCTCCGTACCGTTAGTCGGTGCGGATGGTCTTTTTGCCCCTCTGCGTGGTTGTTTGTAGGTTTTTGTGTTGACCGCAAAGCTATCTTTCCTATCCTCGGTCTATTCAGTAAGTCGGGCCTCACTTTGCTAAATCTATTTAATCTCTGTGTTTGTATTTTCATCTTAACTCACAGTCATTACATGTGGGGGGCTGCCTTTTCCTTTGGGGAATTTCTCTGAGGCAAGGTAGGCTTATTTTTCTATCTTCAGGGCTAGCTAGTTTCTCAGGCTGTGCCGAGTTGCATAGGGAGCGTTAGGCGCAATCCACGGCTACCTCTAGTGTGGTGTGATAGGATTAGGGATTGCGGTCGGCAGAGTTCCCATGTCTCAGAGCTCGTCCTATGTTTTTTGGTTATTGTCAGGTCACTTTGTGTGCTCTGAACTTCAAGGTCCATTGTGGTTCTGAATTACCTATTCATAACAGTACTGGAGGCCAGAGTACTATGCTTCTCAATAGAGGGAAAAAAGAAGTTCTGAGACCATTTTTTTTTCTTTGCACTGTGTTTTGCTTTTTTTTTCCCCTAGACATTTGGGTGGTTCAGGACACAGGTGTGGTGATGGACATTAAAGGTTTGTCTTCATGTGTGGATCATCTCACTACAAGAGTACAAAATATTCAAGACTTTGTGGCTCAGAATTCTATGTTAGAACCAAGAATTCCTATTCCTGATTTGTTTTCTGGAGATAGAGCTAAATTTCTGAGTTTCAAAAATAATTGCAAACTGTTTCTGGCGTTGAAACCTCGCTCCTCTGGTGACCCAGTTCAACAAGTTAAGATCATTATTTCTTTATTACGTGGCGACCCTCAAGACTGGGCATTTTCCCTTGCGCCAGGAGATCCTGCATTATGTAATATTGAGGCGTTTTTTCTGGCGCTCGGATTACTGTACGATGAACCTAATTCAGTGGATCAGGCAGAGAAAAATTTGCTGGCTCTGTGTCAGGGTCAGGATGAGATAGAGATTTATTGTCAGAAGTTTAGAAAGTGGTCCGTGCTCACTCAATGGAATGAATGTGCGCTGGCAGCTATTTTCAGAAAGGGTCTCTCTGAAGCCCTTAAGGATGTCATGGTGGGATTTCCTATGCCTGCTGGTCTGAATGAGTCTATGTCTTTGGCCATTCAGATCGGTCGACGCTTGCGTGAGCGTAAATCTGTGCACCATTTGGCGGTATTATCTTAGCATAAACCTGAGCCTATGCAGTGCGATAGGACTTTGACCAGAGCTGAAAGGCAAGAACACAGACGTCAGAATGGGCTGTGTTTCTACTGTGGTGATTCCACTCATGCTATCTCCGATTGTCCTAAGCGCACTAAGCGGTTCGCTAAGTCTGCCACCATTGGTACGGTACAGTCGAAATTTCTTTTGTCCGTTACTTTGATCTGCTCTTTGTCTTCCTATTCTGTCATGGCATTTGTGGATTCAGGCGCTGCCCTGAATTTGATGGACTTGGAGTTTGCTAGGCGCTGTGGGTTTGTCTTGGAGCCCTTGCAGTGTCTTATTCCATTGAGAGGAATTGATGCTACGCCTTTGGCCAAGAATAAGCCTCAGTATTGGAACCAGCTGACCATGTGCATGGCTCCTGCGCACCAGGAGGATATTCGCTTTCTGGTGTTGCATAATCTGCATGATGTGGTCGTGTTGGGGTTGCCATGGCTACAAGTCCATAACCCAGTATTAGATTGGAAATCTATGTCTGTGTCCAGCTGGGGTTGTCAGGTGGTACATGGTGATGTTCCATTTCTGTCTATCTCATCATCCACCCCTTCTGAGGTCCCAGAGTTCTTGTCTGATTACCGGGATGTATTCGATGAGCCCAAGTCCAATGCCCTACCTCCGCATAGGGATTGTGATTGTACTATCGAGTTGATTCCTGGTAGTAAGTTTCCTAAGGGTCGACTGTTTAATTTATCTGTACCTGGGCACGCCGCTATGCGGAGTTACGTAAAAGAATCCTTGGAGAAGGGTCATATTCGCCCGTCGTCATCGCCATTGGGAGCAGGGTTCTTTTTTGTGGCCAAGAAGGATGGTTCGCTGAGACCTTGTATTGATTACCTACTTCTAAATAAAATCACGGTCAAATTTCAGTACCCCTTGCCGCTGCTATCTGATTTGTTTGCTCGGATTAAGGGGGCTAGTTGGTTCACCAAGATAGATCTTCGTGGTGCATATAATCTTGTGCGTATTAAACGGGGCAATGAATGGAAAACTGCATTTAATACGCCCGAGGGCCATTTTGAGTACCTAGTTATGCCATTCGGACTTGCCAATGCTCCATCAGTATTTCAGTCCTTTATGCATGACATCTTCCGAGAGTACCTGGATAAAATCCTGATTGTATACTTGGATGATATTTTGGTCTTCTCGGATGATTGGGAGTCTCATGTGAAGCAGGTCAGAATGGTGTTCCAGGTCCTGCGTGCTAATTCTTTGTTTGTGAAGGGATCAAAGTGTCTCTTTGGTGTTCAGAAGGTTTCATTTTTGGGGTTCATTTTTTCCCCTTTTACTATCGAGATGGACCCTGTTAAGGTCCAGGCCATTTATGATTGGACTCAGCCGACATCTCTGAAGAGTCTGCAAAAGTTCCTTGGCTTTGCTAATTTTTATCGTCGCTTCATTTGTAATTTTTCTAGTATTGCTAAACCATTGACCGATTTGACCAAGAAGGGTGCTGATGTGGTCAATTGGTCCTCTGCTGCTGTGGAAGCTTTTCAAGAGTTAAAGCGTCGTTTTTCTTCTGCCCCTGTGTTGTGTCAACCAGATGTTTCGCTTCCGTTCCAGGTCGAGGTTGATGCTTCTGAAATTGGAGCGGGGGCTGTTTTGTCGCAAAGAGGTTCTGATTGCTCGGTGATGAAGCCATGCGCCTTCTTTTCCAGGAAGTTTTCGCCTGCTGAGCGAAATTATGATGTTGGCAATCGAGAGTTGCTGGCCATGAAGTGGGCATTCGAGGAGTGGCGTCATTGGCTTGAAGGAGCTAAGCATCGCGTGGTGGTCTTGACTGATCACAAGAACTTGACTTATCTCGAGTCTGCCAAACGGTTGAATCCTAGACAGGCTCGTTGGTCGCTGTTTTTCTCCCGTTTTGACTTTGTGGTTTCGTACCTTCCGGGCTCTAAAAATGTGAAGGCGGATGCCCTGTCTAGGAGTTTTGTGCCCGACTCTCCGGGTTTGCCTGAGCCGGCGGGTATTCTCAAAGAGGGAGTAATTGTGTCTGCCATCTCCCCTGATTTGCGGCGGGTGCTGCAAAAATTTCAGGCTAATAAACCTGATCGTTGCCCAGCGGAGAAACTGTTTGTCCCTGATAGGTGGACGAATAAAGTTATCTCTGAGGTTCATTGTTCGGTGTTGGCTGGTCATCCTGGAATCTTTGGTACCAGAGATTTAGTGGCTAGATCCTTTTGGTGGCCGTCTCTGTCGCGGGATGTGCGTTCTTTTGTGCAGTCCTGTGGGATTTGTGCTCGGGCTAAGCCCTGCTGTTCTCGTGCCAGTGGGTTGCTTTTGCCCTTGCCGGTCCCGAAGAGGCCTTGGACACATATCTCTATGGATTTTATTTCGGATCTCCCCGTCTCTCAAAAAATGTCGGTCATTTGGGTAGTTTGTGATCGCTTCTCTAAGATGATCCATTTGGTACCCTTGTCTAAATTACCTTCCTCCTCTGATTTGGTGCCATTGTTCTTCCAGCATGTGGTTCGTTTACATGGCATTCCAGAGAACATCGTTTCTGACATAGGTTCCCAGTTTGTTTCGAGGTTTTGGCGAGCCTTTTGTGCTAGGATGGGCATTGATTTGTCTTTTTCCTCGGCTTTCCATCCTCAGACAAATGGCCAGACTGAACGAAAAAAACAGACCTTGGAAACATATCTGAGATGTTTTGTTTCTGCTGATCAGGATGATTGGGTGTCCTTTTTGCCGTTGGCTGAGTTCGCCCTTAATAATCGGGCCAGCTCGGCTACCTTGGTTTCGCCGTTTTTCTGCAATTCTGGGTTCCATCCTCGTTTCTCTTCAGGGCAGGTTGAGTCTTCGGACTGTCCTGGTGTGGATACTGTGGTGGACAGGTTGCAGCGGATTTGGACTCATGTAGTGGACAATTTGACCTTGTCCCAGGAGAAGGCTCAACGTTTCGCTAATCGCAGACGCTGTGTGGGTCCCCGACTTCGTGTTGGGGATTTGGTTTGGTTGTCATCTCGTTATATTCCTATGAAGGTTTCCTCTCCTAAGTTTAAGCCTCGTTTCATTGGTCCGTATAGGATTTCTGAGGTTCTTAATCCTGTGTCTTTTCGTTTGACCCTTCCAGATTCTTTTTCCATCCATAACGTATTCCATAGGTCATTGTTGCGGAGATACGTGGCACCTATGGTTCCATCTGTTGATCCTCCTGCCCCGGTTTTGGTGGAGGGGGAGTTGGAGTATATAGTGGAGAAGATTTTGGATTCTCGTGTTTCGAGACGGAAACTCCAGTATCTGGTTAAGTGGAAGGGTTATGGTCAGGAAGATAATTCCTGGGTCTTTGCCTCTGATGTCCATGCTGCCGATCTTGTTCGTGCCTTTCATATGGCTCATCCTGGTCGGCCTGGGGGCTCTGGTGAGGGTTCGGTGACCCCTCCTCAAGGGGGGGGGTATTGTTGTGAATTCTGTGGTCGAGCTCCCTCCTGTGGTCACAAGTGGTACTTCGGCTGATTCTGTCTATGGGCTTCCCTTGGTGGATGTGAGTGGTACTGCGGCTTCTGAGTTTCCTTCCTCAGGTGATGAGGTTTAGTCGTTAGGTGCTGCTCTGTTTAACTCCACCTAGTGCTTTGATCCTGGCCTCCAGTCAATGTTCTAGTATTGGTCTTGCTTCCTCCTGGATCGTTCCTGTGGCCTGTCTGCCCAGCATAAGCTAAGTTCTGCTTGTGTTACTTTTGTTTGCTATATTTTCTGTCCAGCTTGCTATATTGGTTTTTCTTGCTTGCTGGAAGCTCTGAGACGCAGAGGGAGCACCTCCGTACCGTTAGTCGGTGCGGAGGGTCTTTTTGCCCCTCTGCGTGGTTATTTGTAGGTTTTTGTGTTGACCGCAAAGCTATCTTTCCTATCCTCGGTCTATTCAGTAAGTCGGGCCTCACTTTGCTAAATCTATTTCATCTATGTGTTTGTATTTTCATCTTAACTCACAGTCATTAGATGTGGGGGGCTGCCTTTTCCTTTGGGGAATTTCTCTGAGGCAAGGTAGGCTTATTTTTCTATCTTCAGGGCTAGCTAGTTTCTCAGGCTGTGCCGAGTTGCATAGGGAGCATTAGGCGCAATCCACGGCTACCTCTAGTGTGGTGTGATAGGATTAGGGATTGCGGTCGGCAGAGTTCCCACGTCTCAGAGCTCATCCTATGTCTTTTGGTTATTGTCAGGTCACTTTGTGTGCTCTGAACTTCAAGGTCCTTTGTGGTTCTGAATTACCTATTCATAACAGCTTTCCTACGCCTGCCGGTTTGAGCGAATCTATGTCTCTAGCCATTCAGATTGATCGGCGTCTGCGCGAGCGCAAAGCTGTGCACCATATGGCAGTATCCTCTGAGCAAAGTCCTGAACCTATGCAATGTGATAGGATTTTGACTAGAATAGAACGGCATGAATTCAGACGTCAGAATACGCTGTGTTTTTACTGTGGTGATTCGACTCATGTTATCTCTGATTGCCCTAAGCGTACTAAGAGAGTCGCTAGGTCTGTTACTATTAGTACTATACAGCCTAAATTTCTCTTATCTGTGACCCTGATTTGCTCTTTGTCGTCCTTTTCTCTCATGGCATTTCTGGATTCAGGCGCTGCCCTGAACTTAATGGACTTAGAATTCGCCAGGCGCTGTGGTTTTTCCTTGCAGCCTTTGCAGAGCCCTATTCCTTTGAGGGGTATTGATGCTACACCCTTGGCCAAGGATAAACCTCAGTACTGGACACAGATGACTATGTACATGGCTCCTGCACATCAGGAAGATTGCCGTTTTCTGGTGTTGCATAACCTGCATGATGTTGTTGTACTGGGATTTCCATGGTTACAGGAACATAATCCGGTGCTGGATTGGAAAACTATGTCGGTGACTAGTTGGGGTTGTCGAGGAGTACATAGTGACGTTCCTTTGATGTCAATTTCCTCTTCCCCCTCTTCTGAGGTCCCTGAGTTTTTGTCGGATTTCCAGGATGTATTTGATGAGCCCAAGTTTAGTTCCCTTCCTCCACACAGGGACTGTGATTGTGCTATTAACTTGATTCCTGGTTGCAAGTTCCCTAAGGGCCAACTTTTCAATCTGTCTGTGCCAGAGCATGCCGCCATGCGGAGTTATGTTAAGGAGTCTTTGGAGAAGGGGCATATTCGGCCCTCTTCGTCACCATTGGGAGCGGGTTTCTTTTTTGTTGCTAAGAAAGATGGCTCCTTGAGACCCTGTATCGATTATCGTCTTCTTAATAAGATCACGGTCAAATTCCAATACCCCTTGCCTTTGCTTACTGATTTGTTTGCTCAGATTAAGGGGGCTAGTTGGTTTACTAAGATTGACCTCCGAGGGGCATATAATCTTGTTCGTATTAAACAGGGTGACGAATGGAAAACTGCATTTAATACGCCCGAAGGCCATTTTGAATACCTTGTGATGCCATTTGGGCTCTCTAATGCTCCATCTGTGTTCCAGTCTTTCATGCATGATATTTTCCGCAATTATCTTGATAAATTCATGGTCGTATATTTGGATGATATTTTGATTTTTTCCGATGATTGGGAGTCTCATGTGAAGCAGGTCAGGATGGTGTTCCAGATCCTTTGTGATAATGCTTTATTTGTGAAGGGGTCTAAGTGCCTATTCGGAGTTCAGAAGGTCTCTTTTTTGGGCTTTATTTTTTCTCCCTCGTCTATAGAAATGGATCCTGTTAAGGTCCAAGCTATTCATGACTGGATCCAACCCACATCTGTGAAGGGTCTTCAAAAATTTTTGGGCTTTGCTAATTTCTATCGCCGTTTCATTGCCAACTTTTCCAGTGTGGTTAAGCCCCTTACTGATTTGACGAAGAAAGGCGCTGATGTGACGAATTGGTCCTCTGAGGCTGTTGAGGCCTTTCAGGAGCTTAAATGCCGATTTACTTCTGCCCCTGTGTTGCGTCAGCCGGATGTTTCTCTTCCTTTTCAGGTTGAGGTCGACGCTTCTGAGATTGGGGCAGGGGCCGTTTTGTCTCAGAGGGAGTCTGATGATTCTTTGATGAAACCGTGTGCTTTTTTTTCCAGAAAGTTTTCGCCTGCGGAACGCAATTATGATGTCGGCAATCGGGAGTTGTTGGCTATGAAGTGGGCGTTTGAGGAGTGGCGACATTGGCTTGAGGGAGCTAAGCACCGTGTTGTGGTCCTGACCGATCATAAGAATCTGATTTACCTCGAGTCGGCCAACCGGCTGAATCCTAGACAGGCTCGATGGTCCCTGTTTTTCTCCCGTTTCGATTTTGTGGTCTCGTATCTTCCGGGATCTAAGAATGTTAAGGCTGATGCCCTCTCTAGGAGTTTTTCACCTGATTCTCCTGGAGTCCTTGAGCCGGTTGGCATTCTTAAGGAGGGGGTGATTCTTTCTGCTATCTCCCCTGATTTGCGGCAGGTGCTTCAGGAATTTCAGGCTGATAGGCCTGACCGCTGTCCAGTGGGGAAGCTGTTTGTTCCTGATAGATGGACAAGTAAGGTAATTTCTGAGGTTCATTGTTCAGTGTTGGCTGGTCATCCTGGGATTTTTGGTACCAGAGATTTGGTTGCTAGGTCCTTTTGGTGGCCTTCCTTGTCGCGCGATGTGCGTGCTTTTGTGCAGTCCTGTGGGACTTGCGCCCGGGCCAAGCCTTGCTGTTCCCACGCTAGTGGGTTGCTTTTGCCTTTGCCGGTCCCTGAGAGGCCCTGGACGCATATTTCCATGGATTTTATTTTGGATCTTCCTGTTTCCCAGAAGATGTCTGTTATCTGGGTTGTTTGTGACCGGTTCTCTAAAATGGTCCATCTGGTACCTTTGCCTATGTTGCCTTCCTCCTCAGATCTGGTTCCATTGTTTTTTCAGCATGTGGTTCGTTTGCATGGCATTCCGGAGAATATTGTGTCTGACAGAGGTTCTCAGTTTGTCTCTAGATTTTGGCGGGCCTTTTGTGCTTGGATGGGCATTGATTTGTCTTTTTCTTCAGCGATTCATCCTCAGACTAATGGCCAAACTGAGCGAACTAATCAGACCTTGGAGACCTATTTGAGATGCTTTGTGTCTGCTGATCAGGATGATTGGGTGTCTTTCTTGCCGTTGGCCGAGTTTGCCCTTAATAATCGGGCTAGTTCGACTACTTTGGTTTCACCTTTCTTTTGTAATTTTGGTTTTCATCCTCGTTTTTCTTCTGGGCAGGTTGAGCCTTCTGATTGTCCTGGTGTTGATTCTGTGGTGGACAGGCTGCAGCAGATTTGGACTCATGTGGTGGACAATTTGACGTTGTCTCAGGAAAGGGCTCAACGTTTTGCTAACCGCCGTCGGTGTGTTGGTCCCCGGCTTCGTGTGGGGGATTTGGTTTGGTTGTCTTCTCGTCATGTTCCTATGAAGGTTTCTTCTCCTAAGTTTAAGCCTCGGTTTATTGGTCCTTATAAAATTTCTGAAATTATTAATCCGGTGTCTTTTCGTTTGGCTCTTCCATCCTCTTTTGCCATTCATAATGTTTTCCATAGATCGTTGTTGTGGAGATATGTGGTGCCCGTTGTTCCCTCGGTTGACCCTCCTGCCCCGGTGTTGGTTGAGGGAGTTGGAATATGAGGTTGAGAAGATTTTGGATTCTCGTTTTTCGAGGCGGAGGCTTCAGTATCTTGTCAAGTGGAAGGGTTATGGCTAGGAGGATAATTCTTGGGTTGTTGCCTCCGATGTCCATGCCACCGATTTGGTTCGTGCTTTTCACTTGGCTCGTCCTGATCGGCCTGGGGGCTCTGGTGAGGGTTCGGTGACCTCTCCTCAAGGGGGGGGGTACTGTTGTGAATTCCGCTCTTGGGCTCCCTCCAGTGGTTGTAAGTGGCACTTTTGTGAGTTCTGCTCTTTGGGCTCCCTCTTGTGGTTTCTAGTGGTATGGCTGCCCCTTGGAGTTAGCTGTCATCAGCTGCCTCCACTTATCGTCTCTTCTGCTCGGCTATTTAGGCCTGGCTCTTTCTTCAGCCAGTGCCACTTGTAAATGGTTCCTGGTTGGATTCACATCTCTTTGGAGTTCCTTGTTATCCTGACCAGTTCAGCAAAGCTAAGTTTTTGCTTGCTCTTTTCTGTCCATAGATTGTGGACTTATCCATTCTGTGCTTTCTATGTTTGTCCAGCTTATCAGTGTGAATTAATTCTGTCTTGCTGGAAGCTCTGGGAGGCAGATTTGCCCTCCACACCTTTAGTCAGGTGTGGAGATTTTTTTTGTAAACTCTGCGTGGATTTTTGTAGTGTTTTATACTGACCGCACAGTATTCCATCCTGTCCTATCTATTTAGCTAGACTGGCCTCCTGTGCTCATTCTGGTTTCATTCTGTGTATGTCTTTTCCCTCTTCACTCACAGTCATTATTTGTGGGGGGCTAATCTATCCTTTGGGGATTTTCTCTGAGGCAAGATAGCTTTCCTGCTTCTTTCTTTAGGGGTAGTTAGCTCTTAGGCTGTGATGAGATGCCTAGGGAGAGTTAGGAGCATTCCACGGCTACTTCTAGTGTTGTGTTGAGCTTAGGGACTGCGGTCAGTACAGTTACCACTTCCTTCAGAGCTCGTTCCATGTTGCTCCTAGACCACCGTATCATAACAGAGTGCCTAACCAAGTGATAAGGACATCTGAGTCACTAGAAGTGTTGAAGGTGGACTACCTCATGATCTGCTCATCCTACAACGGTTGTGAGTACTGCCTGATTATGATGGATCATTTCACAAAGTTCGTAGTTGTGACTCCGACCAGGGATCAGATGGCTGAGTCTGTGGCCCAATTTATCTGTCGCAACTTCATCTGGGTACACGGGTGCCCAAAGAGAATTCACTCTGATCAGGGAGTGTGCTACAAAGGGAGAGAAATGGAGAAAGTACACCTGCTCTACGGCATTGAGAAGTCCCAAACAACACACTTTCACCCTCAGTAAAATGGAGCCCGTGAATGTTTCAACAGCATGTTGTTGCAGACCCTGATGACATTGTTAGATGATCACAAGATGAAGTGGCCTGAGTTCGTACCTGAATTAGTGTGGGTCTACAACAACCACTCTCATGCCACAATGGGGTATACATTTTAAATATTAGTGTTCGGTTGTAATGGCTGTGAAATCACTGAGTTGGAACTTGGCCCAGAAGAAGATTGCAGAAGAATGAATACTTCCACTGGTGAGAGAACACCAACATCATTTACAGACATTGAGGCGTCTGGTTGGGGAGAGATTTCAGGAGATGAGCCACTCTGATGTGACCCAAGTGCAAGAGATGCCACTGCAACCAGGGGATCAGAGATGGATTAAAGATGGAGGTAACTCCCCAATGGGTGACAAGGAGAGTGCACCCCAAAAATCCTGTGTATGGGATCTGACTCATGGAAGAAGATGAGGCACCAGGATAAGTTTCACACCACCACCTGCTCTGTCCTTCTGTTTCTGAAGGGGAGAGAGTGACTGAACCACCATAAGAGCAGAGGAATCCTGCACCAATAGGGTTTGTGGATGATAAAGATGAAGGTTGGGTAGTACCTGCAGTGCCAAGAGAAGTAACACTCCCGCCTCAAACCACCTCTGAGGATAGATCAAGGACTAAATTCACAAGAGAAGTATTGGAAGGCCTAAGTTCTTCATGATAAACAAGACAAGAAGGGCATCGCAGAACCTGGCGTGCCGCCGCTGGTGTCCCACCCACAACGTACGTAGAGGATGAATTCATCTGGCAGTATATAATGCAGGAGACACAGAAGTGGGATTTGATAATAGCCATACTGGCACCGCCCCCAAGGAGCATCTAGAGTCAATGTGATCTTTCTCACATGAGGACTGTTGAGATAAAAGAAAGGAGGAATTTAAAGGAGTGTTGGTTTCTGAATCTGATTGTACAGTGAAGCTTAAATAGGTAAACATTGGCCGTTAGCGGCTAAAGATTGTTAGAACAGGAACAAAAAGAGAGCAAGCAGGAACTGCAAAGCAAATTGTAAGTTTCCCAGAGGGAATAGATAAGAAGACACAGTAGGTCATGTGATAGCTTTGCCGCTTCGCAGTCAGGAGATATAACAACCCCTGAAGCCAGAGCAGAGGATGAGGCATCACCTGGACCTGTGTCAGGTCAGACATGCAGTGCTAGCTGAACTAGATTACAGCCACATCCAAGAGAATTGAGAACAGCAGGACAAGATCTCTGGCTCAGATTAAGAAGAGGCGTGTTTAAAGGCAGAAATCCTTCTTAAGCGAATGGACGTTCTTGTGACCAATTAAAGACATAAGGTCTTCTTTAAGTCTTGGAAAGTCGTGTGAGCGGGAATTGCAGACAGACTTCTTGAAGGGACAGTCATCTGAGCAGGAAGTGCAAGAAGCCTTCTTAAAGGGACTCTGTCACCTGAATTTGAAGGGAACAATTTTCAGCCATAGAGGTGGGGTTTTCGGGTGTTTGATTCACCCTTTCCTTACCCGCTGGCTGCATGCTGGCTGCAATATTGGATTGAAGTTCATTCTCTGTCCTCCGTAGTACATGCCTGCACAATCTTGCCTTGCGCAGGCGTGTACTATGGAGGACAGATAATGAACTTCAATCCAATATTGCAGCCAGCATGCAGCCAGCGGGTAAGGAAAGGGTGAATCAAACACCCGAAAACCCCGCCCTTATGGCTGAAAATGGTTCCCTCCAAATTCAGGTGACAGAGTCCCTTTAAAGAGAAACAGACAATCCACTGAGAGGTTAAAGGGATACGGACAATTGAGTGAACGGTTGAAGATTCGGACGACCCGGAGAGCTGAAACCCGGAGAGCTAGTCGATGATACATAGAGGAATCCGCTTTTTTACTCTTGGTCTGTGTCCTGTTGTAAACCCATCAGTGAGTGATTCGCTAAGTTCTGCTTGTTCACAATGCTGTTCTCAGTCTTAGGCCGGGGTCACACTAGCGAGTTCAATGCGAGAAACTCGCGCGAGTCTCTTACATCAAGTCCCGGCACTGCTGTCTGCACTTTGGTCCCGAGTGCCAGTGGCAGTGGCGGGACTTGATGGGTATGTTCCCACGGTCAATAATCGGCAGCGCTTTGGACGCAGCACATGTCTGCTGCATCCAAAGAGCTGCCAGCTTTTGAACGCAGGTGATTCCGCATGTGTTCATTGAACCGTGCGGAACCACCGCCTCCAACACACTGGACGGGTGAAATTTATCTTGTAGAGGTTCACGTTTCCGCAAGATAAATAGACATGCTACAGTCTGGAAAGACGCCCCACATGTTCGGGTAAGCCGCGGGCATCTATGCACGCATAGTGGACATGGGGTTTCTTGAAAACCTATCCACTATGCTGTAACATCTGGCCGCTGCGGGTGTACGCTGCGGGTGTACGCAGCGTCCAACCCACAGTGTTTACTGACCCTGGGAACATACCCTAACAGTCAATACACGTCTCAAACAGCATTTCTTTAGGCTGCAACCAATCCTACTGCATGCCAGGATGGGTTGTATCTTGAAATAGTTGACAGTGGCTATCTTGGATTACTTCTTTTAGAGAAATCGAGATAAATAGTGTTAAAATGCTGCCTGGCTGCCTTACTGGAGACATGGCTGCCGGAAGGAAGTTAACATATTCTCCTGGCATGTCTCACTTTCAGTGATAGCGATGTGCATGGAGCATTACAGTTATCAGTCACTTTATTGTGAGCAACAGTTGTAATCACTCCACTGCAATTTGATTGACAGCTTGATCTGAGGCTTGTGTGTGCAGCCTATATATGCAAAGAGAGAGAGAGAGAGAGAGAGCTGGCAATCAACGTGATTATTACCATTGTTTATAATTCAGTGGTAGTGACTGTAACCACCTTGTGTATGCCTCTATGGGTATATACACATGGAGTCCATTTCTGGATGAACCTGTTTGAAAAAGCTTTTTAAAAATAAACCATTAACAGGAGACCGGAGAAATTAACAAATGCACAGCAATGTCAAAACTACTTAGGCTACTTCTACACTAGCGTTTTTTTAAATCCATCGCAATCCGTAGTTTTGGGCAAGAAACGGATCCTGCAAATGTGCCCGCAGGATGCCTTTTTTGCCCATAGACTTGTATTAGGGACGGGTCGCGACGGATGGCCACACGTCGCGTCCATCATGCACACAGTCAGTGCGGGAAGCTGACGCCGGGGGACGTGACAGACATCGGAATGTGAGTATGTACTGTTTTTTTTTTTTACTTTTACAATGGTAACCAGGGTAAATATCGGTTTACTAAGCGCGGCCCTGCGCATAGTAACCCGATATTTACCCTGGTTACCCGGGGACTTCGGCATCGTTGAAGACAGTTTCAACGATGCCGGTCTTTCCCCTGACCGTTGGTCGCTGGAGAGAGCTGTCTGTGTGACAGCTCCCCAGCGACCACACAGGTCGTATCGCTGGTCGTGATAGTTGGTAAATCGTTTAGTGTAAAGGTACCGTGTCAGGGTTTTTATTAATGGAATAATCATTTTTCTACCATTTTAAAATCTCTCATATAATGGAGCCAGATGGACCCCATAATAATTGATGGGGTCCTCTCTTTCTGGTTGCATCAGTAATGCAATAGATCAACTTTTTACATGAATTCCATTTGATGTACATAATCCCGTATGCAGCATATCTATAATACACGCTGTAAGTGTAAAGCAAGTTACTCAACTTTCCTGTGTCTATTCTGTAAAATAGTATTTAGTCAGCAGTTTTTCTATATCATCCTCTTATAGTAATTACACCCTGTATATTTGGGAGCAATCCCATAATACGACAGAGCAATGGAGCCAAAAACAAATTCCCTGATGTTGTCCTGTGAGTCTGTCAGCAGGATATAGGCTGATACTTGTAACTACCTATCCTATGCCAACACTGCAGAAAACCTGCAGAAAATTGGATTTTATGGCTGTAATCTATTCCAGTCTCATAATCAGCCTAGATCATAAATAAAGCAACGCTGAGTGCTAATCTATAAATGCAATCTTCAAAAAAATATACAAGTGTTGGCATTTCTGGAGGACTGGGGCTGAAATTCAGTCCTGGCATTTGAAATCACACAGGCCCATGCCATCCCCGTCCCCAAGCACCAGATTGGAATATATTACTAATATTACCCTGAATGGATGAAAGCGAGATTTAGTACAAGACCAATATTTCAAATGATACCCGTGGCCTGCTGGGGTAAGTGACGGAGTCAGCAACTTTGTGCTCCATCACAACTCTTAACAGTATGGGTGTCTTGAGAACATCACATCTTTTAACAACGTAGCAGACAAGGCAGCCCACGACCAGAGAGGCCCTTCTGGCATTTTCCAGAATTGCCAGATGGTCAGTCCGGCCTTGAGTGTAGGTTCCCCAAGATTAATGTACCAGTATACTGGGATCCTATGTTATTTGTATAGACGTAAGGATGGTGGACTGTGCTGTCATGTTCTTACCCCTGAAGACACCAATCACCTGATGTGTTGTATTGTAATGTAAATAATCCCTTGCATCGCCTGTAAATATTGTGCCATAGTGAATAGTGTTATAATGTTATCATGTATAAAGTGTGATAAGTACTGATAGTATTGGATCGCCCCCAGACACAGGGCCACCGGTTACTTGGTACCGGTCCTTTCTGTCTCAGTTCTGGGGTTGTCACGGTGGCTGGACCCAGTCCGTGACCCTGCTAAGGGGCGTCCCTTTATACTCGTGAACCACCCTGTAGGCCCCCTGTATCTGGTGAGATGGAGTAGCATCAGTGCCCACATGTAATTCTTGGCACCAATCTTTTGATTGCTCTGCAGAGCCGTTGTCCTCCGCCGACTTGGACGGAGCCAAGGGCCCGGGTGCCTGTATCACACTATTATTAACAGTAAACAGCTTGGCAAGTGTGACATATTTAGTTAGGTGGACTTCCTCCTCCCCGCAGTTAAGAACACGTACCGGAACCCTCCCCTTGCGGACGTCAACCACCCCTCTGGCTGTCAGGAGAGTAGGCCTATTCTCCGAATACACAGGTTCTTCCAGGGCCTGATAGTCTTTACCCCCGAGACCTATGGCTGCCCGACACCATATTAACATTTCACTCCTGGGGGGTATTGCAATGGGGTTCGAATCACCCACTGTGACCCGGCCAATTTCACCACCAGTCAGCTCCACTTGCTGTCTCCCCATTAGGGCTCTGATTTCTTTCTGTAGGGCACGTTGTTCACTGTGACCAGCTGTCTCTGCTACTTGCTGCAACAAAACAATAACTTCTGCAAGACAATTTTCTATGACATTAGTACCGATGGTCATCATGGGGTTACGTTCACGCCGGTCAATATCAACAATGACAATTCCTTGGGCCTCCAATTCTACCCGCCCCACCTTAATAGTGACCTCTTATATATCTTATATCCCACTTGCGGCAGTGGCTGACCATTGCTAGCTATTATGGTGAAATCATCATCAGGGGCACGGGTGATGTCAGTGACCTCCCAATAACGCCTATAAAGAATGTAGGGCATAGTTGTCACCTGGGAACCGGTGTCCAGCAAAGCGTTCATGGGGATACCGGTGATCACGATGGGGAGAACAGGACGCCCCCGATGTATTTGGCTCTCCAATTTTGCGGGCCTGGGCGTTCTACTCCTGGGGGCTGGCCCTTGGCCCCAGGGGTTGCTCGTTTAACTGACAGTACCTTGCAAGATGGCCCACCTGATGGCAGCGGCGGCAGATAGGTCGGCCATCCTGATGAAAACGATCGTTGTCTCTGCCTCGGGTCGATGGAACCCTCCTTGGTCGTTGCCAGGGGACATCCTCTGGTCTGGAAGCCAGCTGGATCTTCTCCTTGGGGGCCTCCTGTAGGGACTGGACGGTCCGGGCTAGAGCAGCAACGGTCCTGGTCAGTTCCTGTACCTGGAGGCGCAGTCCTGCAGGGGAGTCGTCGTCCAGGATCTGGGCATCTGCCTCGGCGGAGACAGGTGCGTCCGGCGCCACCTCCTGGTGGTATGTGAGGGCTTGCCGCCTGGGAAGTGTGGCACGGCTGGGTTGCCGCTCCGGTAGCGCCTGGATAGCTTTATCTTTGAATTGCGCGAAAGTCAGGTCTGGATTCTGCATGGCCAGGAAGTGTAGCTGGGCCCTTTGGTTACTGCACAGGAGCCCTTCGATGAACCGCTCTTTCAGGAGTTTATCTTCATCTTGCATGCTGCTTGGGTCACTTTGATGGCCCGCAGCGCCTCCTGCAGATTAAGGGCATAGTCCCGTAAGCTATCCTGCGGCCGCTGCTTGCACCCATAGAACGTCAATTTAATTTCCGTAGCGGTGCGGGTGTCAAAGGTGGCTTTGAGCTTGGCAAATAATTGTTGCGCAGTTTTCTTGTCCGCAGCGGGCCAGGACTTTACTTCCCTCAATGCCGCTCCAAAGAGTTGGCCGATTATCATATGAACCTTCTGAGGCTCCATCAAGGGATAAAACTCGAGCAGGCTACAAATCCCTTCTTTAAAGTCAGTTAACGTATGAGCTTCTCCAAAGTATCGCGGGAGCCAGGCGGCCCCTGGTAGGTACGGCATAGAGAAGGGCATTATGGCTGCTGTGGCGGCGGCACTATCCGGCTGGTTGATGGGAGCGGTAAGCCCCGCGGCCTCTAGCGGTGATACCGGGTTTGTGGCTGCGCTTAGCGCAGAATCCGGAAGTGCTCCTGAGTCTGCAGCTGTGGCCACCGCCTCCGCTCCTCCGGGGTCCGACATGGCCGTTCCTCCCCCTTGCTAATCGGTCGGGGTTCTCCTTCCGGGGTCGGCGCCTCACCGCGTCTTCCGCTCCGCACGCTTTTCCAGCCGGCTCCACCCACGAAGCTATGGCTCCTCCCTTCGCGCTCCACACGGCGCGGCAATGGCGGATTTTTGGCGGCAAATAGCGGTACACAGTCTTTGCAATAAATCACAGTTCCAAGGCACACATGACCTGATTCTTCAGGCTTAAGTACAATCCTGTTCGTGACGCCAAGTTGGATCGCCCCCAGACACAGGGCCACCGGTTACTTGGTACCGGTCCTTTCTGTCTCAGTTCTGGGGTTGTCACGGTGGCTGGACCCAGTCCGTGACCCTGCTAAGGGGCGTCCAATAAAGGGTGATGGTGCGTAGTGCGAGGAATAACGAGGACACAGGGTTCAGTTTCTTTACCTTTTACTGAAGGTTTCAGGATCCTCAATCCGGGGCACTTTCAGCAGGGCTGTCTGAGACTGGCCGGTCCGAAGGCACATCCAGAGTTCCCTTTGCAGGTGGAAATCAGTGTCTACCCACTAGCGCCTGTCTGTTGTAGTGCTTCCCTGCTGAGCATTCAGGATAGTCCTCACAACTGCTGTTCTCGTTCGTTCGTTCTAGACCATTCTCTTTTCCGTCCCCCAGGTATGTTATGGCTAGGACGCACCTTTATGACAGGTAGGCCTGGAGTTATTCTGGAACCCTAGTGTCGCCCCTCTCCCACGATTGCCTCCTATGTCCTTCTTAGGTGTTGTATGGTAGACAGCCAACCTGTAATTAACTGTCCTGCCGCTGTTTGAAGTAATGTGTGGAGACTGTTACTTCTTCGGTGCTCCGGCCACCGACTACGCGCCTCAGTAAGATGTTGCCGTTCTCGGGGCACGACTCCTACGGGATCTCCTTTGTGCTGATCTCGTTTCTCACTGTTCCACAATATCCTTCCTTTCTTGTCTGTTTCTTAGGATACCGCCGCAAGGTAGTGCAGGCGCGGTTCCGTAACAATCTGTCCTTTCGCTAGGTACCTGCCAGATTTCCCAGTTCTGACAGGTCCTCCCTGGAGCTCTCCCAGGCGTCGTTCTGCCTAACTTCCTGTCCGACCCCTAGTTTTACCAATGTGAGAAGTGGCCCAATAAATAAGCCTTTTGCTCCCCCTAGTGGCCGGAGTGTGAAGTGTAGTGTGTGCTTGGTGGTACCTGGTCAGTAGAACTCCTTTAGTGCCATCAGACGTACCATCCCTCCCCTTAGTGGCAGAGCGACAATATGCAATGACCAGATCTCTGGTGCGCTGCAGTATAATATAATATGCATAGTGAGCAGCAGTGTTATAGGTAATGTCGGTAACGTGGTAGTGTAAGGTATAGATACAGTTAGGGCCAGAAATATTTGGACAGTGACACAATTTTCGCGAGTTGGGCTCTGCATGCCACCACATTGGATTTGAAATGAAACCTCTACAACAGAATTCAAGTGCAGATTGTAACGTTTAATTTGAAGGGTTGAACAAAAATATCTGATAGAAAATGTAGGAATTGTACACATTTCTTTACAAACACTCCACATTTTAGGAGGTCAAAAGTAATTGGACAAATAAACATAACCCAAACAAAATATTTTTATTTTCAATATTTTGTTGCAAATCCTTTGGAGGCAATCACTGCCTTAAGTCTGGAACCCATGGACATCACCAAACGCTGGGTTTCCTCCTTCTTAATGCTTTGCCAGGCCTTTACAGCCGCAGCCTTCAGGTCTTGCTTGTTTGTGGGTCTTTCCGTCTTAAGTCTGGATTTGAGCAAGTGAAATGCATGCTCAATTGGGTTTAGATCTGGAGATTGACTTGGCCATTGCAGAATGTTCCACTTTTTGGCACTCATGAACTCCTGGGTAGCTTTGGATGTATGCTTGGGGTCATTGTCCATCTGTACTATGAAGCGCTGTCCAATCAACTTTGCAGCATTTGGCTGAATCTGGGCTGAAAGTATATCCCGGTACACTTCATAATTCATCCGGCTACTCTTGTCTGCTCTTATGTCATCAATAAACACAAGTGACTCAGTGCCATTGAAAGCCATGCATGCCCATGCCATCACGTTGCCTCCACCATGTTTTACAGAGGATGTGGTGTGCCTTGGATCATGTGCCGTTCCCTTTCTTCTCCAAACTTTTTTCTTCCCATCATTCTGGTACAGGTTGATCTTTGTCTCATCTGTCCATAGAATACTTTTCCAGAACTGAGCTGGCTTCTTGAGGTGTTTTTCTGCAAATTTAACTCTGGCCTGTCTATTTTTGGTATTGATGAATGGTTTGCATCTAGATGTGAACCCTTTGTATTTACTGTCATGGAGTCTTCTCTTTACTGTTGACTTAGAGACAGATACACCTACTTCACTGAGAGTGTTCTGGACTTCAGTTGATGTTGTGAACGGGTTCTTCTTCACCAAATTAAGTATGCGGCGATCATCCACCACTGTTGTCATCCGTGGACGCCCAGGCCTTTTTGAGTTCCCAAGCTCACCAGTCAATTCCTTTTTTCTCAGAATGTACCCAACTGTTGATTTTGCTACTCCAAGCATGTCTGCTATCTCTCTGATGGATTTTTTCTGCCTCAGGATGTTCTGCTTCACCTCAATTGAGAGTTCCTTTGACCGCATGTTGTCTGCTCACAGCAACAGCTTCCAAATGCAAAACCATACACCTGGAATCCACCCCTGACCTTTTAACTACTTCATTGATTACAGGTTAACGAGGGAGACGCCTTCAGAGTTAATTGCAGCCCTTAGAGTCCATTGTCCAATTACTTTTGGTCCCTTGAAAAAGAGGACGCTATGCATTACAGAGCTATGATTCCTAAACCCTTTCTCCGATTTGGATGTGGAAACTATCATATTGCAGCTGGGAGTGTGCACTTTCAGCCCATATTATATATATAATTGTATTTCTGAACATGTTTTTGTAAACAGCTAAAATAACAAAACTTGTGTCATTGTCCAAATATTTCTGGCCCTAACTGTATGTAGATAGTTGACTAAAGGGTAACATAGAGTTAATGTGTGGGACTAGCCCACAGTAAGTTGGGTTAGTGTTAGGGAAAAGAACTGTTTTCCTGTTAGTTGGGGTGACAGGGTTTTGGAGTGCGAAGTGAGGGACAATGTGATCTTAAAGAAAAGTGATGGACGAGATATATAGACCTTCCGGAGACGGTTCCTAGGAGAGCATTCCCAGCCACGAGACCTTGAGCTTGTAACGCAGAATGTAATATGGGCCTTATCAGGACTGAGATTCGGGGGCTAGTGAAGGGTTTCGAGTGGTAGATCCAGGGCGCCAGTAGTAGAAGAAATTGGACGCAGAACTGCTGAGCAACTAAAGGAGACTTGTGACTCAGGACTGTAGAGTTAAAGCTGGGTTGTGGAGAAATAGGGAGAAACCGTACACCTTGAAAGCCTTGGAGTATACTACAGAGGAAGGATGCTGTGTGGAATAATGCTTCATACTGTAAAGGAAGCTTCCAAAAGACTTTATACCTGCTCTTCATTGTATATAACTCTTGTCAAGTTGCCATTCAGTAAAGAGTTTATTTTGGAATGCTGGTCTCCCTCATTGAACTGTGAAACAACTGGTCCTGGAAAACCCACAACAGCTGCTATATGCTGTCCTGCACGGGCATGAGGCTGCCATCACACCAGCAGTATTTGGTCAGTATTTTACCTCAGTATTTGTAAGCCAAAACCAAGAGTGGAACAATTAGAGGAAAAGTATAATAGAAACATATGCACCACTTCTGCATTTATCACCCACTCCTGGTTTTGGATTACAAATACTGAGGTAAAATACTGACCAAATACTGCTAGTGTGATGGCAGCCTAAGGACCTCACCATAAAAGTTCACACACCCATCCAGGACACACACTTGCATGTAGCTCGCCGGGATTCTTAAGACAAATGACTCACCCTCAGCTATCACCACGCGCTGTGGAGAATATATTATATATCAGTGAGCATGTAGGGGTCTCCTGCCATTGGTGGCAGGACACGCGACTACTATGGGGTCCCCTTTCCACCCATCAGCGCCCACACCGGAGCCCCCTCCACCTGTCAGTACCCACACCGGGGCCCCCCTCCGCCTGTCAGTGCCTGCAAAGGGCCACCTCTCCAGCTGTCAGCATGAGCAATTATGATGGAGGAGGGAGCGTCAGCAGATGCTTCCTCCCTCATCATTCTGCCTCGGTGTCTGAAGTGTCAGAACAGCGGGCATGATGAAGTCTGTTATGCTGTGCTATCAGGCAACACAGTGTGCAGTAATCAGCGCACATACAGTGATATGGCAATAACCCAAAAACAATAGAACAAGCTCTGAGACGTGGAATCTCTGCAGACTGCAATACCTGAACCTATCCTCACACAACTAAAAGCAGCAGTGGATTGCGCCTAACACTACCTATGCAACTCGGCACTGCCTGAGGAGCTGACTAGCCTGAAGATAGAAATACAAGCCTGACTTGCCTCAGAGAAATACCCCAAAGGAATAGGCAGCCCCCCACATATAATGACTGTTAGCAAGATGAAAAGACAAAACGTAGGAATGAAATAGATTCAGCAAAGTGAGGCCCGATATTCTAGACAGAGCGAGGATAGCAAAGAGAACTATGCAGTCTACAAAAAACCCTAAAGCAAAACCACGCAAAGGGAGGCAAAAAGACCCACCGTGCCGAACTAACGGCACGGCGGTGCACCCTTTGCGTCTCAGAGCTTCCAGCAAAAGAGAATAGCACAGCTGGACAGAAAAAACGGAAACAAAAACAAAGTAACACTTATCTAGCAGAGCAGCAGGCCACAGGAAAGATGCAGTAGCTCAGATCCAACACTGGAACATTGACAAGGAGCAAGGAAGACAGACTCAGGTGGAGTTAAATAGCAAGGCAGCCAACGAGCTCACCAAAACACCTGAGGGAGGAAGCCCAGAGGCTGCAATACCACTTGTGACCACAGGAGTGAATTCAGCCACAGAATTCACAACAGTACCCCCCCCTTGAGGAGGGGTCACCGAACCCTCACCAGAACCCCCAGGCCGACCAGGATGAGCCACATGAAAGGCACGAACAAGATCTGGGGCATGGACATCAGAGGCAAAAACCCAGGAATTATCCTCCTGAGCATAACCCTTCCATTTGACCAGATACTGGAGTTTCCGTCTAGAGACACGAGAATCCAAAATTTTCTCCACAATATACTCCAATTCCCCCTCCACCAAAACAGGGGCAGGAGGCTCCACAGATGGAACCATAGGTGCCACGTATCTTCTCAACAACGACCTATGGAATACATTATGTATGGAAAAGGAGTCTGGGAGGGTCAGACGAAAAGACACCGGATTGAGAATCTCAGAAATCCTATACGGACCAATAAAACGAGGTTTAAATTTAGGAGAGGAAACCTTCATAGGAATATGACGAGAAGATAACCAAACCAGATCCCCAACACGAAGTCGGGGACCCACACGGCGTCTACGATTAGCGAAAAGCTGAGCCTTCTCCTGGGACAAGGTCAAATTGTCCACTACCTGAGTCCAGATCTGCTGCAACCTGTCCACCACAGAATCCACACCAGGACAGTCCGAAGACTCAACCTGTCCTGAAGAGAAACGAGGATGGAACCCAGAATTGCAGAAAAATGGAGAGACCAAGGTAGCCGAGCTGGCCCGATTATTAAGGGCGAACTCAGCCAACGGCAAAAATGACACCCAATCATCCTGGTCAGCAGAAACAAAACATCTCAGATATGTTTCCAAGGTCTGATTGGTTCGTTCGGTCTGGCCATTAGTCTGAGGATGGAAGGCCGAGGAAAAAGATAGATCAATGCCCATCCTACCACAAAAGGCTCGCCAGAACCTCGAGACAAACTGGGAACCTCTGTCAGAAACAATATTCTCAGGAATGCCATGCAAACGAACCACATGCTGGAAGAACAAAGGCACCAAATCAGAGGAGGAAGGCAATTTAACCAAGGGCACCAGATGGACCATTTTAGAAAAGCGATCACAGACCACCCAAATGACCGACATCTTTTGAGAAACGGGAAGGTCAGAAATGAAATCCATCGAAATATGTGTCCAAGGCCTCTTCGGGACCGGCAAGGGCAAAAGCAACCCACTGGCACGTGAACAGCAGGGCTTAGCCCTAGCACAAATCCCACAGGACTGCACAAAAGCACGCACATCCCGTGACAGAGATGGCCACCAGAAGGATCTAGCCACTAACTCTCTGGTACCAAAGATTCCTGGATGACCAGCCAGCACCGAACAATGAAGTTCAGAGATAACTTTACTAGTCCACCTATCAGGGACGAACAGTTTCTCGGCCGGACAACGATCAGGTTTATTAGCCTGAAATTTCTGCAACACTCTCCGCAAATCAGGAGAGATGGCAGACACAATGACTCCTTCCTTGAGGATACTCGCCGGCTCAGATAACCCCGGAGAGTCGGGCACAAAACTCCTAGACAGAGCATCCGCCTTCACATTTTTAGAGCCCGGAAGGTACGAAATCACAAAATCAAAACGAGCAAAAAATAACGCCCAACGGGCCTGTCTAGGATTCAAGCGCTTGGCAGACTCGAGATAAGTAAGATTCTTATGATCAGTCAATACCACCACGCGATGCTTAGCTCCCTCAAGCCAATGACGCCACTCCTCGAATGCCCACTTCATGGCCAGCAACTCTCGGTTGCCCACATCATAATTACGCTCAGCAGCAGAAAATTTCCTGGAAAAGAAAGCACATGGTTTCAACACTGAGCAACCAGAACCTCTCTGTGACAAAACCGCCCCTGCTCCAATCTCAGAAGCATCAACCTCGACCTGGAACGGAAGAGAAACATCTGGTTGACACAACACAGGGGCACAGCAAAAACGACGCTTCAACTCCTGAAAAGCTTCCACAGCAGCAGAAGACCAATTAACCAAATCAGCACCCTTCTTGGTCAAATCGGTCAATGGTCTGGCAATGCTAGAAAAATTACAGATGAAGCGACGATAAAAATTAGCAAAGCCCAGGAATTTCTGCAGACTTTTCAGAGATGTCGGCTGAGTCCAATCCTGGATGGCCTGGACCTTAACCGGATCCATCTCGATAGTAGAAGGGGAAAAGATGAACCCCAAAAATGAAACTTTCTGCACACCGAAGAGACACTTTGATCCCTTCACGAACAAGGAATTAGCACGCAGTACCTGGAAAACCATTCTGACTTGCTTCACATGAGACTCCCAATCATCAGAGAAGATCAAAATGTCATCCAAGTAAACAATCAGGAATTTATCCAGATACTCACGGAAAATGTCATGCATAAAAGACTGAAAAACAGATGGAGCATTGGCAAGTCCGAACGGCATCACCAGATACTCAAAATGACCCTCGGGCGTATTAAATGCCGTTTTCCATTCATCTCCCTGCCTGATTCTCACCAGATTATACGCACCACGAAGATCAATCTTAGTAAACCAACTAGCCCCCTTAATCCGAGCAAACAAGTCAGATATCAATGGCAAGGGATACTGAAACTTAACAGTGATCTTATTAAGAAGGCGGTAATCAATACACGGTCTTAGCGAACCATCCTTTTTGGCTACAAAAAAGAACCCTGCTCCCAATGGTGATGACGATGGGCGAATATGTCCCTTCTCCAGTGATTCTTTCACATAACTGCGCATAGCGGTGTGTTCAGGCACGGACAAATTAAATAAACGACCCTTAGGGAATTTACTACCAGGAATCAAATTGATAGCACAATCACAATTCCTATGCGGAGGTAGGGCATCAGACTTGGGCTCTTCAAATACATCCTGAAAGTCAGACAAGAACTCTGGGATGTCAGAAGGAATGGATGACGAAATAGACAAAAATGGAACATCACCATGTACTCCCTGACAACCCCAGCTGGTTACCGACATAGAGTTCCAATCTAATACTGGATTATGGGTTTGTAGCCATGGCAACCCCAACACGACCACATCATGCAGATTATGCAGTACCAGAAAGCGAATAACTTCCTGATGTGCAGGAGCCATGCACATGGTCAGCTGGGCCCAGTACTGAGGCTTATTCTTGGCCAAAGGTGTAGCATCAATTCCTCTCAACGGAATAGGACACCGCAAAGGCTCCAAGAAAAATCCACAACGTTTAGCATAATCCAAATCCATCAGATTCAGGGCAGCGCCTGAATCCACAAACGCCATGACAGAATACGATGACAAAGAGCATATCAAGGTAATGGACAGAAGGAATTTGGACTGTACAGTACCAATGATGGCAGAGCTATCGAACCGCCTAGTGCGCTTAGGACAATTAGAAATAGCATGAGTGGAATCACCACAGTAGAAACACAGCCTGTTCAGACGTCTGTGTTCTTGCCGTTCAACTTTAGTCATAGTCCTGTCGCACTGCATAGGCTCAGGTTTACTCTCAGACAATACCGCCAGATGGTGCACAGATTAACGCTCGCGCAAGCGACGACCGATCTGAATGGCCAAGGACATAGACTCATTCAAACCAGCAGGCATAGGAAATCCCACCATGACATCCTTAAGAGCTTCAGAGAGACCCTTTCTGAAACAAGCCGCCAGTGCAGATTCATTCCACAGATTGAGTACTGACCACTTCCTAAATTTCTGACAATATACTTCTACATCATCCTGACCCTGGCATAAAGCCAGCAAATTTTTCTCAGCCTGATCCACTGAATTAGGCTCATCGTAAAGCAATCCAAGCGCCTGGAAAAACGCATCAACATTACTCAATGCAGGGTCTCCTGGCGCAAGAGAAAACGCCCAGTCCTGTGGGTCGCCGCGCAAAAAAGAAATAATAATCAAAACCTGTTGAATAGGATTACCAGAAGAATGAGGTTTCAAGGCCAGAAATAGCTTACAATTATTTTTGAAGCTCAGGAACTTAGTTCTGTCACCAAAAAACAAATCAGGAATAGGAATTCTTGGTTCTAGCATAGATTTCTGATCAATTGTATCTTGAATCTTTTGTACATTTATAACGAGATTATCCATTGAGGAGCACAGAGCCTGAATATCCATGTCCACAGCTGTGTCCTGAAGCACTCTAATGTCTAGGGGAAAAAAAAAAAACTGAAGACAGAGCTGAGGAAAAAAAAAAAATGATGTCAGGACTTCTTTTTTCCCTCTATTGAGAATCATTGGTAAGGCTCCTTGTACTGTTATGCTGTGCTATCAGGCAACACAGTGTGCAGTAATCAGCGCACATACAGTGATATGGCAATAACCCAAAAACAATAGAACAAGCTCTGAGACGTGGAATCTCTGCAGACTGCAATACCTGAACCTATCCTCACACAACTAAAAGCAGCAGTGGATTGCACCTAACACTACCTATGCAACTCGGCACTGCCTGAGGAGCTGACTAGCCTGAAGATAGAAATACAAGCCTGACTTGCCTCAGAGAAATACCCCAAAGGAATAGGCAGCCCCCCACATATAATGACTGTTAGCAAGATGAAAAGACAAAACGTAGGAATGAAATAGATTCAGCAAAGTGAGGCCCGATATTCTAGACAGAGCGAGGATAGCAAAGAGAACTATGCAGTCTACAAAAAACCCTAAAGCAAAACCACGCAAAGGGAGGCAAAAAGACCCACCGTGCCGAACTAACGGCACGGCGGTGCACCCTTTGCGTCTCAGAGCTTCCAGCAAAAGAGAATAGCACAGCTGGACAGAAAAAACGGAAACAAAAACAAAGTAACACTTATCTAGCAGAGCAGCAGGCCACAGGAAAGATGCAGTAGCTCAGATCCAACACTGGAACATTGACAAGGAGCAAGGAAGACAGACTCAGGTGGAGTTAAATAGCAAGGCAGCCAACGAGCTCACCAAAACACCTGAGGGAGGAAGCCCAGAGGCTGCAATACCACTTGTGACCACAGGAGTGAATTCAGCCACAGAATTCACAACAGAAGTCATCATTACACCACACGTTCCGGAGATTGGAGCATCAGGTGGAGCGAGGAGAGGTGAGTATTATTGCAGCACCCCAGGTAGCCGGTTGCTGCAGTGATGTTGCCTTCCCTTCGGGTAGTGTGATGTCATGCTTGGAGGCAAGGGGGATTCTTTCTATCAGGTAAGGCACTTACATTCAACACATCTGAATCTAGGTCAGGAGGGGGAGCTCTGGACCCGGATTCAGGGGAGCTTCCTGACACTTCATGTATCCTGGTCTGGAGTAGGAGCCAGTTAGTCTGAGGGAGACAGTAGAGGGAGACAGTTGGTCTCCAGGAGAGCAGAAGGACGTCTGGTGCAGATGTAGGAGCCGAGCGGCCACAAGGGAGCTGTTACCCCTGGAAAGAGTGTGAAGCAGAAGGAGAGTTGAATTGTGGAGGAGCTTAGAGAGAAGAAGCACAGTGGAGGAAAGGGCTCAGGAGGGGAACAGCAGAAGAACACCCTCAGAGCCAGAGCGCAGAAGCCGGGTATCGGGAGCGCGAGGTCGTGTTGTTCTCCAGGACGCGCGACAGAACCGGAAGGCATAGTACTATATGTCAATTGCCTGTAACAAGTCTGAGGTGAAGCAGTGACCTTAAGAGCCGGGTCATCTAAGAGATCCTATAAACAGGCTCAAACTGCCTATCATACAGACATCTGTCTTAGGACAGGAGAGAGGGGACCCTGTCAGCAAGCTATAAGCTACAGGGATCTCGCCATCTGGCGCAAGTAGGAAAGGCTTACGGACCTTACCTGATGTGGGATCCCTTATTGCCTCCAAGCCGGCCGGACTACAGCTACCCTACACCTGGTACCCTGGACTGAGGACTGCTACCATCAGTAAACCAGGTAAAAGACTGCAAACTCTGTCCTCCACTTATTCGTCGGCATACACCATCTTTGCCACATACCTTGGGAGCCCTGGGGACCCCGCTTCACCTGTGGGAAACATTACCATCTTGCTGCAACAACATCACCACAGAGGACCCCTTTAAGCAGTGTTGGTTCCTACTATTATTATTATTATTATTATTTATTGTTATAGCGCCATTTATTCCATGGCGCATTACATGTGAGGAGGGGTATACATAATAAAAACAAGTACAATAATCTTAAACAATACAAGTCATAACTGGTACAGGAGGAATGAGGACCCTGCCCGCGAAGACTCACAATCTACAAGGGATGGGTGAGAATACAGTAGGTGAGGGTAGAGATGGTCATGCAGCGGTTTGTTAGCTACTAACCGAATACCATAGGTGGCGTCACAAACAATAGATATTACAAATCCCTTTAAAGACCTTTCCCTTTAATTGGGCGCCCAGGGCCACGGATCGGGTCACAGCCTTCATGACATCCTCTTTAAGACTTGACTCTGTACCGAGAATCCCACTGCCCTGACGGGCGACCCATTGTATTTATTTTGTTAAATCAATGACTGATGGGCCTAATAGAGTATCGAGGACCGTTGAGGTGCATGATGCTGTATAGAGGACCATGAGGGTATACATTATATTTTATGGACCATGGGGAGTGCATTATTTTGTATGGGGGACCATGGGGGTGCAATATATTGTATAGAGGACCATGGGGGGGGGGGTATATTTTATGTAGTATGGAGGACCATGGGGGTTAATTGTATTGTTTGGAGGACCATGGGGAGTGTAATATATTGTATTGTGGACCATGGTGGGTGCATTATATTGTATGGAGGACCATAGGGGTGCATTATATTTCCTGGAGGACCATGGGGAGAGCATTATATTGTATGAAGGTCCACGGGGAGTGAATTATATTATATGGAGAACCATGGGGGGTGAATTATATTGTATGGAGGACCATAGGAAGTGCCTTATATTGTATGGAGGACCATGGGGAGTGCATTATTGTTGTGAATTCTGTTGTCGGGCTCCCTCCTGTGGTCGTGAATGGTACTTCGGCTGGTTCTATCCATGGACTTCCTCTGGTGGCTGTGCGTGTTTCTGAGTTTCCTTCCACAGGTGACGAGGTTAATTCATTAGCTGGCTGCTCTATTTAACTCCACTTAGATCTTTGCTCCATGCCACCTGTCAATGTTCCAGTATTGGTCTTGTTCTCTCCTGGATCGTTCTTGTGACCTGTCTTCCCTGCAGAAGCTAAGTGCCTGCTTGTATTTCTCTGGTTTGCTATTTTTCTGTCCAGCTTGCTATTTTGTTTGTTGTCTTGCTTGCTGGAAGCTCTGGGACGCAGAGGGAGCGCTGTTGTGAATTCTGTGGTCTAGCTCCCTCCTGTGGTCACGAGTGGTATTTCGGGTGATTCTGTCTATGGGCTTCCGTTGGTGGAGGTGAGTGGTACTGCGGCTTCTGAGTTTCCTTCCTCAGGTGATGAGGTTAAGTCGTTAGGTGCTGCTCTATTTGACTCTACCTAGTGCTTTTATCCTGGCCTCCAGTCAATGTTCTAGCATTGGTCTTGCTTCCTCCTGGATCGTTCCTGTGGCCTGTTTGCCCAGCATAAGCTAAGTTCTGCTGGTGTTACTTTTGTTTGCTATATTTTCTGTCCAGCTTGCTATATTAGTTTTTCTTGCTTGCTGGAAGCTCTGAGACGCACAGGGAGCACCTCCGTACCGTTAGTCGGTGCGGAGGGTCTTTTTGCCCCTCTGCGTGGTTGTTTGTAGGTTTTTGTGTTGACCGCAAAGCTATCTTTCCTATCCTCGGTCTATTCAGTAAGTCGGGCCTCACTTTGCTAAATCTATTTCATCTCTGTGTTTGTATTTTCATCTTACTCACAGTCATTATATGTGGGGGGCTGCCTTTTCCTTTGGGGAATTTCTCTGAAGCAAGGTAGGCTTATTTTTCTATCTTCAGGGCTAGCTAGTTTCTCAGGCTGTGCCGAGTTGCATAGGGAGCGTTAGGCGCAATCCACGGCTACCTCTAGTGTGGTGTGTTAGGATTAGGGATTGCGGTCAGCAGAGTTCCCACGTCTCAGAGCTTGTCCTATGTTTTTTGGTTATTGTCAGGTCACTTTGTGTGCTCTGAACTTCAAGGTCCATTGTGGTTCTGAATTACCTATTCATAACAGTACTGGAGGCCCAAAGTACTATGCTTCTCAATAGAGGGGAAAAAGAAGTTCTGAGACCATTTTTTTTTCTTTGCACTGTGTTTTGCCTTTTTTTTCCCCTAGACATTTGGGTGGTTCAGGACACAGGTGTGGTGATGGACATTAAAGGTCTGTCTTCATGTGTGGATCATCTCACTGCAAAAGTACAAAATATTCAAGACTTTGTGGCTCAGAATTCTATGTTAGAACCAAGAATTCCTATTCCTGATTTGTTTTCTGGAGTTAGAGCTAAATTTCTGAGTTTCAAAAATAATTGCAAACTGTTTCTGGCGTTGAAACCTCGCTCCTCTGGTGACCCAGTTCAACAAGTTAAGATCATTATTTCTTTATTACGTGGCGACCCTCAAGACTGGGCATTTTCCCTTGCGCCAGGAGATTCTGCATTATGTAATATTGATGCGTCTTTTCTGGCGCTCGGATTACTGTACGATGAACCTAATTCAGTGGATCAGGCAGAGAAAAATTTGCTGGCTCTGTGTCAGGGTCAGGATGAGATAGAGATTTATTGTCAGAAGTTTAGAAAGTGGTCAGTGCTCACTCAATGGAATGAATGTGCGCTGGCAGCTATTTTCAGAAAGGGTCTCTCTGAAGCCCTTAAGGATGTCATGGTGGGATTTCCTATGCCTGCTGGTCTGAATGAGTCTATGTCTTTGGCCATTCAGATCGGTCGACGCTTGCGTGAGCGTAAATCTGTGCACCATTTGGCGGTATTATCTGAGCATAAACCTGAGCCTATGCAGTGCGATAGGACTTTGACCAGAGCTGAAAGGCAGGAACACAGACGTCAGAATGGGCTGTGTTTCTACTGTGGTGATGCCACTCATGCTATCTCCGATTGTCCTAAGCGCACTAAGCGGTTCGCTAAGTCTGCCACCATTGGTACGGTACAGTCGAAATTTCTTTTGTCCGTTACTTTGATCTGCTCTTTGTCTTCCTATTCTGTCATGGCATTTGTGGATTCAGGCGCTGCCCTGAATTTGATGGACTTGGAGTTTGCTAGGCGCTGTGGGTTTGTCTTGGAGCCCTTGCAGTGTCTTATTCCATTGAGAGGAATTGATGCTACGCCTTTGGCCAAGAATAAGCCTCAGTATTGGACCCAGCTGACCATGTGCATGGCTCCTGCGCACCAGGAGGATATTCGCTTTCTGGTGTTGCATAATCTGCATGATGTGGTCGTGTTGGGGTTGCCATGGCTACAAGTCCATAACCCAGTATTAGATTGGAAATCAATGTCTGTGTCCAGCTGGGGTTGTCAGGGGGTACATGGTGATGTTCCATTTCTGTCTATCTCATCATCCACCCCTTCTGAGGTCCCAGAGTTCTTGTCTGATTACCGGGATGTATTCGATGAGCCCAAGTCCAATGCCCTACCTCCGCATAGGGATTGTGATTGTGCTATCGAGTTGATTCCTGGTAGTAAGTTTCCTAAGGGTCGACTGTTTAATTTATCTGTACCTGAGCACGCTGCTATGCGGAGTTACGTAAAAGAATCCTTGGAGAAGGGTCATATTCGCCCGTCGTCATCGCCATTGGGAGCAGGGTTCTTTTTTGTGGCCAAGAAGGATGGTTCGCTGAGACCTTGTATTGATTACCGCCTTCTAAATAAAATCACGATCAAATTTCAGTACCCCTTGCCGCTGCTATCTGATTTGTTTGCTCGGATTAAGGGGGCTAGTTGGTTCACCAAGATAGATCTTCGTGGTGCATATAATCTTGTGCGTATTAAACGGGGCGATGAATGGAAAACTGCATTTAATACGCCTGAGGGCCATTTTGAGTACCTAGTTATGCCATTCGGACTTTCCAATGCTCCATCAGTATTTCAGTCCTTTATGCATGACATCTTCCGAGAGTACCTGGATAAATTCCTGATTGTATACTTGGATGATATTTTGGTCTTCTCGGATGATTGGGAGTCTCATGTGAAGCAGGTCAGAATGGTGTTCCAGGTCCTGCGTGCTAATTCTTTGTTTGTGAAGGGATCAAGGTGTCTCTTTGGTGTTCAGAAGGTTTCATTTTTGGGGTTCATTTTTTCCCCTTCTACTATCGAGATGGACCCTGTTGAGGTCCAGGCCATTTATGATTGGACTCAGCCGACATCTCTGAAGAGTCTGCAAAAGTTCCTTGGCTTTGCTAATTTTTATCGTCGCTTCATCTGTAATTTTTCTAGTATTGCTAAACCATTGACCGATTTGACCAAGAAGGGTGCTGATGTGGTCAATTGGTCTTCTGCTGCTGTGGAAGCTTTTCAAGAGTTAAAGCGTCGTTTTTCTTCTGCCCCTGTGTTGTGTCAGCCAGATGTTTTGCTTCCGTTCCAGGTCGAGGTTGATGCTTCTGAGATTGGAGCGGGGGCTGTTTTGTCGCAAAGAGGTTCTGATTGCTCGGTGATGAAGCCATGCGCCTTCTTTTCCAGGAAGTTTTCGCCTGCTGAGCGAAATTATGATGTTGGCAATCGAGAGTTGCTGGCCATGAAGTGGGCAATCGAGGAGTGGCGTCATTGGCTTGAAGGAGCTAAGCATCGCGTGGTGGTCTTGACTGATCACAAGAACTTGACTTATCTCGAGTCTGCCAAACGGTTGAATCCTAGACAGGCTCGTTGGTCGCTGTTTTTCTCCCGTTTTGACTTTGTGGTTTCGTACCTTCCGGGCTCTAAAAATGTGAAGGCGGATGCCCTGTCTAGGAGTTTTGTGCCCGACTCTCCGGGTTTGCCTGAGCCGGCGGGTATTCTCAAAGAGGGAGTAATTGTGTCTGCCATCTCCCCTGATTTGCGGCGGGTGCTGCAAAAATTTCAGGCTAATAAACCTGATCGTTGCCCAGCGGAGAAACTGTTTGTCCCTGATAGGTGGACGAATAAAGTTATCTCTGAGGTTCATTGTTCGGTGTTGGCTGGTCATCCTGGAATCTTTGGTACCAGAGATTTAGTGGCTAGATCCTTTTGGTGGCCGTCTCTGTGGCGGGATGTGCGTTCTTTTGTGCAGTCCTGTGGGATTTGTGCTCGGGCTAAGCCCTGCTGTTCTCGTGCCAGTGGGTTGCTTTTGCCCTTGCCGGTCCCGAAGAGGCCTTGGACACATATCTCTATGGATTTTATTTCGGATCTCCCCGTCTCTCAAAAAATGTCAGTCATTTGGGTAGTTTGTGATCGCTTCTCTAAGATGATCCATTTGGTACCCTTGTCTAAATTACCTTCCTCCTCTGATTTGGTGCCATTGTTCTTCCAGCATGTGGTTCGTTTACATGGCATTCCAGAGAACATCGTTTCTGACAGAGGTTCCCAGTTTGTTTCGAGGTTTTGGCGAGCCTTTTGTGCTAGGATGGGCATTGATTTGTCTTTTTCCTCGGCTTTCCATCCTCAGACAAATGGCTAGACTGAACGAACCAATCAGACCTTGGAAACATATCTGAGATGTTTTGTTTCTGCTGATCAGGATGATTGGGTGTCCTTTTTGCCGTTGGCTGAGTTCGCCCTTAATAATCGGGCCAGCTCGGCTACCTTGGTTTCGCCGTTTTTCTGCAATTCTGGGTTCCATCCTAGTTTCTCTTCAGGGCAGGTTGAGTCTTCGGACTGTCCTGGTGTGGATACTGTGGTGGACAGGTTGCAGCGGATTTGGACTCATGTAGTGGACAATTTGACCTTGTCCCAGGAAAAAGCTCAACGTTTCGCTAATCGCAGACGCTGTGTGGGTCCCCGACTTCGTGTTGGGGATTTGGTTTGGTTGTCATCTCGTTATATTCCTATGAAGGTTTCCTCTCCTAAGTTTAAGCCTCGTTTCATTGGTCCGTATAGGATTTCTGAGGTTCTTAATCCTGTGTCTTTTCGTTTGACCCTTCCAGATTCTTTTTCCATCCATAACGTATTCCATAGGTCATTGTTGCGGAGATACGTGGCACCTATGGTTCCATCTGTTGATCCTCCTGCCCCAGTTTTGGTGGAGGGGGAGTTGGAGTATATAGTGGAGAAGATTTTGGATTCTCGTGTTTCGAGACGGAAACTCCAGTATCTGGTTAAGTGGAAGGGTTATGGTCAGGAAGATAATTCCTGGGTCTTTGAATCTGATGTCCATGCTGCCGATCTTGTTCGTGCCTTTCATATGGCTCATCCTGGTCGGCTTGGGGGCTCTGGTGAGGGTTCAGTGACCCCTCCTCAAGGGGGGGGTACTGTTGTGAATTCTGTGGTCGAGCTCCCTCCTGTGGTCACGAGTGGTATTTCGGGTGATTCTGTCTATGGGCTTCCGTTGGTGGAGGTGAGTGGTACTGCGGCTTCTGAGTTTCCTTCCTCAGGTGATGAGGTTAAGTCGTTAGGTGCTGCTCTATTTGACTCTACCTAGTGCTTTTATCCTGGCCTCCAGTCAATGTTCTAGCATTGGTCTTGCTTCCTCCTGGATCGTTCCTGTGGCCTGTTTGCCCAGCATAAGCTAAGTTCTGCTGGTGTTACTTTTGTTTGCTATATTTTCTGTCCAGCTTGCTATATTAGTTTTTCTTGCTTGCTGGAAGCTCTGAGACGCACAGGGAGCACCTCCGTACCGTTAGTCGGTGCGGAGGGTCTTTTTGCCCCTCTGCGTGGTTGTTTGTAGGTTTTTGTGTTGACCGCAAAGCTATCTTTCCTATCCTCGGTCTATTCAGTAAGTCGGGCCTCACTTTGCTAAATCTATTTCATCTCTGTGTTTGTATTTTCATCTTACTCACAGTCATTATATGTGGGGGGCTGCCTTTTCCTTTGGGGAATTTCTCTGAGGCAAGGTAGGCTTTATTTTTCTATCTTCAGGGCTAGCTAGTTCCTTAGGCTGTGCCGAGTTGCATAGGGAGCGTTAGGAGCAATCCACGGCTATTTCTAGTGTGTGTGATAGGATTAGGGATTGCGGTCAGCAGAGTTCCCACGTCCCAGAGCTCGTCCTATATTATCAGTAACTATCAGTTCATTCCGTGTGCTCTTAACCACCAGGTCCATTATTGTCCTGACCACCAGGTCATAACAGTACAGGTGGTTCAGAACACAGGTGTAGACATGGACATTCAAGGTCTGTCCTCTTTGATGGATAATCTCACTATAAGATCCTCGGTCTATTCAGTAAGTCGGGCCTCACTTTGCTAAATCTATTTCATCTCTGTGTTTGTATTTTCATCTTACTCACAGTCATTATATGTGGGGGGCTGCCTTTTCCTTTGGGGAATTTCTCTGAGGCAAGGTAGGCTTATTTTTCTATCTTCAGGGCTAGCTAGTTTCTCAGGCTGTGCCGAGTTGCATAGGCGCAATCCACGGCTACCTCTAGTGTGGTGTGTTAGGATTAGGGATTGCGGTCAGCAGAGTTCCCACGTCTCAGAGCTCGTCCTATGTTTTTTGGTTATTGTCAGGTCACTTTGTGTGCTCTGAACTTCAAGGTCCATTGTGGTTCTGAATTACCTATTCACAACAGAGCGCCTCCGCACCGTGCGTCAGTGCGGAGGGTCTTTTTGCGCCCTCTGCGTGGTCTTTTTGTAGGTTTCTGTGCTGACCGCAAAGCTACCTTTCCTATCCTCAGTCTGTTCAGTAAGTCGGGCCTCACTTTCCTAAATCTATTTCATCTCTGTGTTTGTATTTTCATCTTTACTCACAGTCATTATATGTGGGGGGCTGCCTTTTCCTTTGGGGAATTTCTCTGAGGCAAGGTAGGCTTTATTTTTCTATCTTCAGGGCTAGCTAGTTCCTTAGGCTGTGCCGAGTTGCATAGGGAGCGTTAGGAGCAATCCACGGCTATTTCTAGTGTGTGTGATAGGATTAGGGATTGCGGTCAGCAGAGTTCCCACATCCCAGAGCTCGTCCTATATTATCAGTAACTATCAGTTCATTCCGTGTGCTCTTAACCACCAGGTCCATTATTGTCCTGACCACCAGGTCATAACAGTACAGGTGGTTCAGAACACAGGTGTAGACATGGACATTCAAGGTCTGTCCTCTTTGATGGATAATCTCACTATAAGTGTACAAAACATTCAAGATTTTGTGGTTCAGAATCCGATGTCAGAGCCTAGGATTCCAATTCCTGATTTGTTTTTTGGTGATAGATCTAAGTTCTTGAATTTCAAAAATAATTGTAAATTGTTTCTTGCCTTGAAACCTCTCTCCTCAGGTGACCCTGTTCAACAAGTAAAGATCATTATTTCTTTGTTACGTGGTGACCCTCAAGACTGGGCATTTTCCCTTGCGCCAGGAGATCCGGCATTGCGTGATGTTGATGCGTTTTTCCTGGCGCTTGGATTGCTTTATGACGAACCTAATTCAGTGGATCAGGCAGAGAAAATCTTGCTGGCTCTGTGTCAGGGTCAGGATGAAGCGGAGATACAGTGGGGCAAAAAAGTATTTAGTCAGTCAGCAATAGTGCAAGTTCCACCACTTAAAAAGATGAGAGGCGTCTGTAATTTACATCATAGGTAGACCTCAACTATGGGAGACAAACTGAGAAAAAAAAATCCAGAAAATCACATTGTCTGTTTTTTTAACATTTTATTTGCATATTATGGTGGAAAATAAGTATTTGGTCAGAAACAAAATTTCATCTCAATACTTTGTAATATATCCTTTGTTGGCAATGACAGAGGTCAAACGTTTTCTGTAAGTCTTCACAAGGTTGCCACACACTGTTGTTGGTATGTTGGCCCATTCCTCCATGCAGATCTCCTCTAGAGCAGTGATGTTTTTGGCTTTTCGCTTGGCAACACGGACTTTCAACTCCCTCCAAAGGTTTTCTATAGGGTTGAGATCTGGAGACTGGCTAGGCCACTCCAGGACCTTGAAATGCTTCTTATGAAGCCACTCCTTCGTTGCCCTGGCAGTGTGCTTTGGATCATTGTCATGTTGAAAGACCCAGCCACGTTTCATCTTCAATGCCCTTGCTGATGGAAGGAGGTTTGCACTCAAAATCTCACGATACATGGCCCCATTCATTCTTTCATGTACCCGAATCAGTCGTCCTGGCCCCTTTGCAGAGAAACAGCCCCAAAGCATGATGTTTCCACCACCATGCTTTACAGTAGGTATGGTGTTTGATGGATGCAACTCAGTATTCTTTTTCCTCCAAACACGACAAGTTGTGTTTCTACCAATCAGTTCCAGTTTGGTTTCATCAGACCGTAGGACATTCTCCCAAAACTCCTCTGGATCATCCAAATGCTCTCTAGCAAACTTCAGACGGGCCCGGACATGTACTGGCTTAAGCAGTGGGACACGTCTGGCACTGCAGGATCTGAGTCCATGGTGGCGTAGTGTGTTACTTATGGTAGGCCTTGTTACATTGGTCCCAGCTCTCTGCAGTTCATTCACTAGGTCCCCCCACGTGGTTCTGGGATTTTTGCTCACCGTTCTTGTGATCATTCTGACCCCACGGGGTGGGATTTTGCGTGGAGCCCCAGATCGAGGGAGATTATCAGTGGTCTTGTATGTCTTCCATTTTCTAATTATTGCTCCCACAGTTGATTTCTTCACTCCAAGCTGGTTGGCTATTGCAGATTCAGTCTTCCCAGCCTGGTGCAGGGCTACAATTTTGTTTCTGGTGTCCTTTGACAGCTCTTTGGTCTTCACCATAGTGGAGTTTGGAGTCAGACTGTTTGAGGGTGTGCACAGGTGTCTTTTTATACTGATAACAAGTTTAAACAGGTGCCATTACTACAGGTAATGAGTGGAGGAAAGAGGAGACTCTTAAAGAAGGAGTTACAGGTCTGTGAGAGCCAGAAATCTTGATTGTTTGTTTCTGACCAAATACTTATTTTCCACCATAATATGCAAAAAAAATGATAAAAAAACAGACAATGTGATTTTCTGGATTTTTTTTTCTCAGTTTGTCTCCCATAGTTGAGGTCTACCTATGATGTAAATTACAGACGCCTCTCATCTTTTTAAGTGGTGGAACTTGCACTATTGCTGACTGACTAAATACTTTTTTGCCCCACTGTATATTGTCAGAAGTTTAGAAAGTGGTCTGTGCTCACTCAGTGGAATGAATGTGCCCTGGCAGCAATCTTCAGAAAGGGTCTCTCTGAAGCCCTTAAGGATGTCATGGTGGGATTTCCCATGCCTGCTGGTCTGAATGAGTCTATGTCTTTGGCCATTCAGATCGATCGACGCTTGCTTGAGCGTAAAGCTGTGCACCATTTGGCGGTACTATCTGGGCATGGGCCTGAGCCTATGCAATTTGATAGGACTTTGACCAGAGCAGAACGTCAAGAACACAGACTTCGGAAGGGGCTATGTTTTTACTGTGGTGATTCCACTCATGCTATCTCCGATTGTCCTAAGCGCACTAAGCGGTTCGCTAGGTCTGCCACCATTGGTACGGTACAGTCTAAATTTCTATTGTCCGTTACTCTGATTTGCTCTTTGTCATCCTATTCTGTTATGGCATTTGTGGATTCAGGCGCTGCCCTGAATTTGATGGACTTGGAGTATGCTAGGCGCTGTGGTTTTTTCTTGGAGCCCTTGCAGTATCCTATTCCATTGAGAGGAATTGATGCTACGCCTTTGGCCAAGAATAAGCCTCAGTACTGGACCCAATTGACCATGTGCATGGCTCCTGCACATCAGGAGGATATCCGCGTTCTGGTGTTGCATAACCTGCATGATGTGGTCGTTTTGGGGTTGCCATGGCTACAGGTCCATAATCCAGTATTGGACTGGAAATCTATGTCTGTGTCCAGCTGGGGTTGCCAGGGGGTACATGGTGATGTTCCATTTTTGTCTATCTCGTCTTCCACTCCTTCTGAAATTCCAGAGTTTTTGTCGGATTATTGGGATGTATTTGATGAGCCCAAAGCCAGTGCCCTACCTCCTCATAGGGATTGCGATTGTGCAATTAATTTGATTCCTGGTAGTAAGTTTCCTAAGGGCCGATTGTTCAATTTATCTGTGCCAGAACACGCCGCTATGCGGAGTTATATAAAGGAATCCTCGTAGAAAGGCCATATTCGCCCGTCGTCATCACCGTTAGGAGCAGGGTTCTTTTTTGTGGCCAAGAAGGATGGTTCTTTGAGACCTTGTATTGATTACCGCCTTCTCAATAAAATTACAGTCAAATTTCAGTATCCTTTGCCGTTGCTGTCTGATTTGTTTGCTCGTATTAAAGGGGCTAGTTGGTTCACCAAGATAGATCTTCGAGGGGCGTATAATCTTGTGCGTATTAAACAAGGCGATGAATGGAAAACAGCATTTAATACGCCCGAGGGCCATTTTGAGTACCTGGTTATGCCATTCGGGCTTTCCAATGCTCCATCAGTATTTCAGTCCTTTATGCATGACATCTTCCGAGAGTACCTGGATAAATTCCTGATTGTGTATTTGGATGATATTTTCGTCTTTTCGGATGATTGGGAGTCTCATGTGAAGCAGGTCAGAATGGTGTTCCAGGTCCTTCGTGCGAATTCCTTGTTTGTGAAGGGATCAAAGTGTCTCTTTGGAGTTCAGAAGGTTTCATTTTTGGGGTTCATTTTTTCCCCTTCTACTATCGAGATGGACCCTGTTAAAGTCCAGGCCATTTACGATTGGACTCAGCCGACATCTGTGAAGAGCCTGCAAAAGTTCCTGGGCTTTGCTAATTTTTATCGGCGCTTCATCGCTAATTTTTCTACTGTTGCTAAACCGTTGACTGATTTGACCAAGAAGGGTGCTGATGTGGTCAATTGGTCTTCTGCAGCTGTAGAGGCTTTTCAGGAGTTGAAGCGTCGTTTTTCTTCTGCCCCTGTGTTGTGCCAGCCAGATGTTTCGCTCCCGTTTCAGGTTGAGGTTGATGCTTCTGAGATTGGAGCTGGGGCTGTTTTGTCGCAAAGAAGTTCTGATGGCTCGGTGATGAAGCCATGTGCTTTCTTTTCTAGAAAGTTTTCACCTGCTGAGCGCAATTATGATGTTGGTAATCGAGAGTTGTTGGCCATGAAGTGGGCATTCGAGGAGTGGCATCATTGGCTTGAAGGAGCCAAGCATCGTGTGGTGGTCTTGACAGATCACAAGAATTTGACTTATCTTGAGTCTGCCAAACGGTTGAATCCGAGACAGGCTCGATGGTCGTTATTTTTCTCCCGTTTTGATTTTGTGGTTTCGTACCTTCCGGGCTCTAAGAATGTGAAGGCTGATGCCCTGTCAAGGAGTTTTGTGCCTGACTCTCCGGGTGTTCCTGAGCTGGCGGGTATTCTCAAAGAGGGGGTAATTTTGTCTGCCGTCTCCCCTGATTTGCGGCGGGTGCTGCAAAAATTTCAGGCTGATAGACCTGACCGTTGCCCAGCGGAGAAACTGTTTGTGCCTGATAGATGGACTAGTAGAGTTATCTCTGAGATTCATTGTTCAGTGTTGGCTGGGCATCCTGGAATCTTTGGTACCAGAGATTTGGTGGCTAGATCCTTTTGGTGGCCTTCTTTGTCACGGAATGTGCGTTCTTTTGTGCAGTCCTGTGTGACTTGTGCTCGGGCTAAGCCCTGCTGTTCTCGTGCCAGTGGGTTGCTTTTGCCCTTGCCGGTCCCGAAGAGGCCCTGGACGCATATTTCTATGGATTTTATTTCGGATCTCGGTCATTTGGGTGGTTTGTGATCGCTTTTCTAAGATGGTCCATTTGGTACCTTTAGTACAAAACAATGATGCACCTAAGTGCAAACAGGTGTGCGCTTGATAGTAGCCTCTAAAATATCAATAACCCCAATAGGAAATGAGAATAGGACGTGATTTCTCTATATGTATACCACAATGGTAGTAATAGACATCCGTAGTAAGTAGATGGAATTACAACATCGATGTTCCTACCTTCAAACGAGGAACTGTAAAGGATAAGAAGTCCGTGCTGAATAAAATCCTTCTTGTGCTGCCGCTGTATTTGCAGGAGGTTCCAGGTGCAGAGCGCCGTAATAGAGTCCACATAGGTGGCTACCCCGGCCGGTAGCAGCCACCTAAAACAAGCCTTCGGGTTGGAGCGGGGTCCTGGAACAACAGACGCCGCGCGGTGCAGGAGCGGTGAGTCTAGGTGAACCGAAGGACCTGTGTGACGTGCGCAGTCACGTGACCGTTACCAGAGCCCGAGAGTGAGTACGGAACGATGTGAGGGTCAATCTACCTATTTTTCTGTCCAGCTTGCTATTTTGTTTGTTGTCTTGCTTGCTGGAAGCTCTGGGACGCAGAGGGAGCGCCTCCGCACCGTGAGTCGGTGCGGAGGGTCTTTTTGCGCCCTCTGCGTGGTCTTTTTGTAGGTTTTTCTGCTGACCGCAAAGCTACCTTTCCTATCCTCAGTCTGTTCAGTAAGTCGGGCCTCACTTTGCTAAATCTATTTCATCTCTGTGTTTGTATTTTCATCTTTACTCACAGTCATTGTATGTAGGGGGCTGCCTTTTCCTTTGGGGAATTTCTCTGAGGCAAGGTAGGCTTTATTTTTCTATCTTCAGGGCTAGCTAGTTCCTTAGGCTGTGCCGAGTTGCATAGGGAGCGTTAGGAGCAATCCACGGCTATTTCTAGTGTGTGTGATAGGATTAGGGATTGCGGTCAGCAGAGTTCCCACGTCCCAGAGCTCGTCCTATATTATCAGTAACTATCAGGTCATTCCGTGTGCTCTTAACCACCCACCAGGTCCATTATTGTCCTGACCACCAGGTCATAACACATTATATAGTATTGAGGATGATGGGAGGTGCATTATATCCTATTGAGGACCATAGGGAGTGCATTATATCCTATGGAGGACCATAGGAAGTGCATTATTTTCCATGGAGGACCATGTGGAGTGCATTATACTATATGGAAGATTATGAGGGGCAGATTATACTACATAAAATAAAATCAAGCTTGCTGTGATTGCATCTTGAGGGTATTCGGAGCCTGAAAGCACCTTGTCAAGGAGTGGAAAATGCAAAATGTAGAGACTCCAGCTGCACAAACTGTGATACAAATTCACATGACCGGCATCAACGTGTTTCAGGTGTCAATTTATTAAAGGTGGTCAGACACCTGAAACACGGTCCTATGAATTTGTATCGCTGACTGTGTATGTCCTCTGCATTGCTTATATGAATAAAGAATCACAGTTCGTGGAGATGGAGTCTCTTCATTTTGAAAATTATACTATATGGAGGATTTTATGGGGCCCATTATACTATATGGAAGGCTACATGGGGCCATTATAATATTTGAACTGTGTGGAGGGCTGTGTGGGGGCCATTATACAGTTTGGAGGTTTTCGGAGGGCTAGTGCAGGCCATTATACAGTGTGGTTAGGTGTGGGGGCCATTATACTGTATGTAGGCCCACTATACTGCATGGAGGTCTGTGTGGGGGGGTCACAGTTGGGGGATCATACAGTGTTGGGGTAACCATACTTTGCCTTGGGAGTTGAGGTGGGGTACAGTAGGATCATTGCCCTGTGCATGCAGGGGCTAATGTGGGGAAATTCTACATAAGACACAAGGCATCATACTGTGTTTGGGGGGGGGGCACTTTTGTTGGCATCATGCTTTATGGGGGCAATGAGAGAGGAACCTAGAACTTTAGCAGCAGGAAAATTATTATGTAAAAGCAGGATATGCTCTTCTGTGACCCTATTAATTATATGTATAGGGACAGCACGGTGGCTCAGTGGATAGCACTGTAGCCTTGCAGCGCTGGAGTCCTGGGTTCAAGCCCCACCCTGGACAACATCTGCAAGGAGTTTGTATGTTCTCTCCGTGTTTGCGTGGGTTTCCTCCGGGTTCTCCGGTTTCCTCCCACGTTCCAAAGACATACTGATAGGGAATTTAGAATGTGAGCCCCATCGGGGACAGTGATGATAATGTGTGCAAACTGTAAAGCGCTGCAGAATATGTTAGCGCTATATAAAAAAGAAAAATAAAGATATGTACGCCCCTGATTGCATGTGCTATAGAGGACATCACTGTGGAGATTTACGGCCAGCATTAAACCTCTACTTTATTGTAGGTACATGTTCTTAACTTTATACAAAAGCTTTAAGACCCATGGAAAAAGTTTGCAGAGGTAGATCAGTCAGAAGCTGTCTTTTCACTGTTGTCATCTGCCATGCTGATTGCTTGTCCTTCTCCTCCTTTTGTTTTACATTGCTTTCTGTACAAAGTGAAACCTGAATGGTGCAGTGATATCTCCCCTTTCTCATGGTGGACATTTAAATAGCAAAAGAAAGAATTTTGTCAATTAAGCTGGTTGACGGCAGCGTTTCGGCAGGCCTTGCTGAATAGGATGAAACATGCAGGATGGCAAACAAATGCTTGGGACCAGTCAATGGCAGTGACAGTAATTGTGCAGATTAAACTTTAGGTCCACGTGGACAAACAATGGAGACAGATGTGGAGCCCCAGAAGTTCAGCACTTAATAGTTTGTGTAATGTTAAGAATTTTATTCATTGCCGTGTAAGACATAATTAGTCCAGTGGTTGATTCCTGTACAAAACATTGGAAAGAAATCTTTATGGTTAGTACCATAGGAATCTAGGATGCAACTTTTATCAAACTGGCAGCCACGCACAACAGCAGGATATGCAGCTGTATATGAACAATTTTAGTCATAGATTTATACTGCCCAAATCTGACACCATTTTTTTTATTCACCATTTTTTAAACCTCTTGCTGCCATATATTATTCACAACAGAACATAAAGCACAGACCAGCTGTTGAAAATTAGACATTTTTTCATTTTATTTGAAAAATGTTACTCATTTAGAAATTGATTAACAAAAGGCTGGAAAAGTAAGTGGTTCTAATGAAAAAAAACAGGAGGGTCAAATTTCAACTAAGTCGTGTAATTGTGTATACAAATAGCATGTTTAAGGCTATGTGCACACGTTGCAGATTATTTGCGGTTTTTTAGCGTTTTTGCGCTACAAAAAACCGCAAATAATCTGCATACATTAAGCATCCTATCATTTTTAATGAAATCCGCAATTTCTGTGCACATGATGTGCGTTATTCCGCATGAAAAACGCATTGCGGAAAAATAATGAACCTGCTCATTAATTTTGCGTTTTTTTCACGGTTTTCCCACTGTCTAATGCATTGGGAAATGTCCGGAAAAAAACGCGCAAAAAACGCTTCAAAACCGCGCAAAAAACTCCCAAAAAAAACGCATGCGGATTTCATGCGGAAATCTGCCAGAAATGTCCGGATTTTCACAGGAATTTTCTGCATGAATTCCTGAACGTGTGCACATAGCCTTAGAGTCAGAGTCTCTCAGAAGCAAACTATCATGGGGATACAGCGACAGAGAGGGGACAGAAGATCGTGGCTTCTGGTTACACAAACTCCTGCACTGATTAGAACTGCTTCATCAACCTATTAAACAGTGCAGGTTTTCCTTGCTCTGCCATTGCAAGGGTTAATCAGTTCAGTTGATCTTCTGGAGCTCTCCATCCTGAATTGCCTCAGCTGTTCTGTGTTGACCACTCCTCTGTGGTATATATGCTGGCCACTGGCACTTGGAAATTGCCAGTGATAGTTCACACTTCAAGGTTTTGTGTTGAATGAGAAGTTCAGTGTTTGGAGTAGGCGATTGGAGAGTTGTTCAGGAGATTTCTGCATGGAATTGGTTTGCATGTTATCCTCATCCTTTCCCATTTGGTTTCTCCTATTTATCTCATTTCCCACTTTGTTTTTTTTGTGAGTATATTTGTATGATTGTTGTTTTTTTTTTAATCCCTGTCTGTCTACCCCTGTCAGTCTGGTTAGTGTATTTCTATACACTTTGTTGGCCTCACAGCTCCCTAGGTGAGGGAAGGAAAAGATAAGAGTGAAGATTCCTAGCAAGGTATGTGGCCCTGGCACCTCCATGTTCCGGGGCAATCCAGGGGACAGGCATAGCCTATGATGCCCCCTAGTTTGAGGTATCGGGTAGGTGCCCTCAGTCCCTAGTCACTGGTGTACCTTTTTGGATCCAGTATGGATCCTGTTCTGCTCTGGCAAGGCAACTACAACAACTCTACCTGGAGGTGGCGGACTTGTGCTCTGTTGCTTTGCCCACTGTCTTCAGGCTTAGGGCCCACAGCTCCCGAGCAACTCTTGGTGGAGCCCAAGATTGCTTTGCTGGATAGGTTCTCTGGGGGGTCAGGATAAGCTTGTGGTTTTCAGGGATGTCTACAAGCTTTATTTTATGTTAAGTCCTCACTCCTCGGGTACTGAGGAGCAACAGGTGGGGATTGTAATCGTAATCTCTCTTCTCCAAAGTGACCCTTCAGCCTGGGCATTTTCTCTCCCATCTGATTCCCATTAGCTTCAGACAGTAGAGGAATTTTTTAGGCTTTAGGTCTTACCTATAACGACCCCTACCGTGTCTCTCTGGCTGAGTCTAAACTACATCAGCTTTAGCAGGGAGACCGGCTAGAGGAGGAATATTGCTTCAAGTTCGGTAGGTGGCCTACAGAAAGTAGGTGAAATGACCCTGCGCTCCATAGTCAGTTCTGTCAGGGGCTTACTGAGAGGTTAAAGGATGTCTTTGCTCTGTATAAGACCCCGGTTTCCTTGGAGGGGGCCATGTCTCTAGCTATCTGTGTGGACCGCCGTACAGACATAAAGAGACACCTCAATTTTCAGGGGATCAGGGGTCAATGGAACCTAAAGTTGAGTTTACCGTGGAACCCATGCAGTTGGTGGGGATGACTTGTTTTACTAGTTCTCCTGCAGTTTGGCGCAAAGAGGGAGTGTATTTTTTCTGTGAAAAGAAGGGCAATTTTGTGGGTACTTTTCCATCCATACATAACCTCAAACAGCCGTCAGAAAACTAAGGAGCCCAGGTTGCGATGGGGTTAGCAACCAGGGTGTACATTTTTCCTCTGTGGGTAGGTCATAATTCTTTTTACTGGCCGAGATCCATTTTGGCAAAAGTAAGGTGGTTATTTCAGCCTTTTTGACTAGTGTGGCAGGGTTTAATCTGATTGACGACCAGTTCGTAAAGAACCAGGGTCTTAATCCTCATAAATTGTCTAGACCTATACCTATAATCGCTATTGATTCTGCACCCTTGAGCCAGAGGTATTTTACTCACGTCATTCAAAAGATACATCCGCAGGTAGGAGCCATGCACTCGGAATAAATTGATTGTTATATGCTAGAGGGCTTGCCCTCTCCTGTGGTTTTTGGACTTACCTTGGTTGACGTTGCACAATCCCGTGGTTGACTGACAGACTCGGGAGGCGGTAAGGTGGAGCGAGTACTGTCAAAGATATTGCTTGGGCACCCTTTTAGCCAGGGTTCATACCCAGTCTCTGTCAGAATACCTGCCTGATTTTGAGGATGTGTTCTCAAAACAGGGGTGTCAAGAACTTCCTCCTCATTGTCCATATTATTGTGCCATTAATTTCATTGCTGGGGTCAAATTGCCTAACAGCAGGTTGTATAATGTTTCAGATCCAGAGAGGCAGGCCATGAAGGACTATTTCTCATAAAGTTTGGCTAAGGGTCACATCAGACCTTCATTTCCCATTGCGGCAGGGGTTTTCTTTGCTAAGAAAAAGATGGGGGGGGGGGGGGGGGTTTGACAACCCTGCCTAGCTCTATGTGAACTAACTTGGATCATGGTTCGGGATCCATATCCTCTCCTTCTCATTCCAGACCTCTTTAATCAAATCACTGGGGCTAAGTGGTTTTTAAACTGGACCTCAGGAGGACATATAATCTCATCCGTAAAACGGAGAGAGATGAGTGGAAGATTGCTTTTAATACACCAGAGGAACACTGGGAAAAAGGAAACCTTGTTATGCCATTTAGAAAGAAAATAGGAAAAATTGAGAATACTAAGCACATAAATTGGCCAATTCATTTTTACTCGGCTGCCGCAATAAGGTGATTCTCTTTGCTGGGAACCTGCCTCCTAGGCTGAAAGCTACATTTATGTGGTTATGTGGGTAGATAGGATCCTACTGTGATTAAAACTGCCAGAGGTTGAGGGGTGGAGTGCCCAGTCAGAGAGCCTATGTATGCAAATAACAAAAGACTGACTGTCAGGTCTTCCATGAACTGGTCCTTAAAATTATCCTGCAACAAGCTGAGGAATTTTCTCCCCTTTGCAGTTGACCCAGAATCATGTTCTTAGTCAATTCCTGGGTAATTAAATTCTCCCATAATCACTATAGTACTGGTCTGTGCTGTCTGCATCATCTGATTATGCAGTTAACTTTCCAACTCCTTACTGATGTTACTGGGGTGTAAAATTGCTTTTTCAGTTTTTTACCTTTATTTGTAATTCCACCTACAGGTTTCAAGTTCCTCGTTATCCCCCTAAATTGCCTCTGTCACACTCTCTTTCATATCATTCCTAACATACAGATATATTCCTCCTATTTTCTTACTTGACCTCTTTGTTGAAGAATTTACAGCTCAATTATGGGAAGGGTCCAACCAAGTCTCAGCAACACCAACCACATCAATGTATTCCTCCAATGCCAAGGCTTCAAGATCTCTCATTTTGCTTGATAGACTCATGGCATTTGTGATCATGCACTTTAGTAGTGTCATTTTAACATTATGCCATAAGGCAAAACTTTATCACTTATTGTAAAACTTATGCTCCAGGGAGCAAAGGTACTGCCCATAGCATCACAAGGAGACTCCTAACACTTGTGAGTTGGCCAGAAGCTTGGAAGGAAATGTCATGCCCAGAGCACAACCCTTTGCTCCCGCACTCCCCAGGCCTGCTGGTATGAAGAATCACTGCAACTACTTGCAACATGAATGTTGTACATCCCACAGAGACCCATTGGTAACTCCACAGGGAGAGTATTGGAGAAAGCAGCCTTCCTCCATAACTCATGATTCAGGACAAATTGTCTTCTTAATCCCTCACTTTGGTGTCCTAATGTTGTCTTCCTGCTGAGCCGTAATCCATCCAGTGCAATGAAATAAAATGCTGCATAGTATTCTAGTCTAAACATTGCAAATGTGGCCACATAGAAGCTAAAAGTAGTGACGTAAAATTAATACTGTTATCTATATGTTCTTAGGCATTGAGTGGGCATGTGTGGAAGGTCCAGGCACAACGAGTCCAGCGTGGGTCATGATGAAAACTCTACTGGCCATCTGGAAGAAGTAGGGGGCAGGATGCACAATCTAAACCAGAAAGCAATTTGCATTTTGTAAAAATAAATTATATGTATTTAGGAAAATATGCTCACTACTTTCACACATCCGTCTTCTGCCGTCAGGCTCGATCCGGCAAATTTTGAAAAAACTGAAAGATGCCGCCGGATCCGTTTTTTCCCCCATAGACTTGTATTAGCACCGGATTGCTCTGGATGACCTTACGTTTCGTCCGGTTTTCGCAGGATCTTGCAAAAAATGTCATTTCCGGTGTCTGAAAAAAACATAAAGTTTTTTGTCTCCAGCAAAAAAGCCGGAAGTGCCGGATCTGGCTTTTTGCTAGAATGGAAGCTTGTGGGAGCCGGAGGGTGACGGATCCGGAAAATGACGGATTCCATTTTTTTAAACTGGGCATGCTCCAATTTTTTTTTAATCCAATTGTCTGGATATGCTAGTCGGATCCGTCGCATCAGTTTTTCACAATCTACAACGGATCCGTTTATTTTCAACATTCGACGGATTGTGCCTGATGGCAAAAACCTGATGTGTGAAAGTAGCCTTAGCCGTAGGGATCATTCACACATCCAATTTTCACGTACAAATGATAGCCGTGATTTTCATGGATAGCACTTGTACCTGTTATAATCTATGAGGCCATTCACATGTCGTAGAGACATGTCCGATTTTCATTCGAGGGTCAGATTAAAACCAGCAGTGGAAGTCAATGGGTCCGTGAAAAAATCAGACCGATTTTCAGAGTGGAAAAGGTAGAGAAACTTTTTTTTTTTTTAAATTGTCCATGTACAAGAAAATCGGATGACACTTGGACCACAATGTGATCAAACTCTTGGGCTTGAGAAAGTTCCACACTTGGAATGAAACGTCTCCATCACAATGGGTCAAAATACTTTTTTTAGATGGCTAGATATGGGATAGATAAATGGATAGATAGATAGATAGATAGATAGATAGATAGATAGATAGATAGATAGATAGATAGATAGATAGATAGATAGATAGATAGGAGATAGATAGATAGATAGATAGATAGGAGATAGATAGATAGATAGATAGATAGATAGATAGATAGATAGATAGATAGGAGATAGATAGATAGATAGATAGATAGATAGATAGATAGATAGATAGGAGATAGATAGATAGATAGATAAATAGGAGATAGATAGATAGATAGATAGATAGATAGATAGATAGATAGATAGATAGATAGATAGATAGATAGATTGATAGGAGATAGATAGATAGATAGATAGATAGGAGATAGATAGATAATAGATAGATAGATAGATAGATAGATAGATAGATAGATATAGTAGATAGGAGATAGATAGATAGATAAATAGGAGATAGATAGATAGATAGATAGGAGATAGATAGATAGTAGATAGATAGATAGATAGATAGATAGATAGATAGATAGATAGATAGATAGATGATAGATAGATAGTAGATAGATAGATAGATAGATAGATAGATAGGAGATAGATAGATAATAGATAGATAGATATAGTAGATAGGAGATAGATAGATAGATAAATAGGAGATAGATAGATAGATAGATAGATAGATAGTAGATAGGAGATAGATAGATAGATAGATAGTAGATAGGAGATAGATAGATAGATAGTAGATAGGAGATAGATAGATAGATAGTAGATAGGAGATAGGAGATAGATAGATAGATAGATAGATAGATAGATAGATAGATAGATAGATAGATAGATAGATAGAAGATAGGAGATAGATAGATAGATAGATAGATAGATAGATAGATAGATAATAGATAGATAGATAGATAGATAGATAGATAGATAGATAGATAGATAGATAGGAGATAGATGGATGGATGGATAATAGATTGCTGGATACATAGATATGAGATAGATAGATAGATAGATAGATAGATAGATAGATAGATAGATAGATAGATAGATAGATAGATAGACAGGGGACAACATCTGCAAGCAGTCTGCATGTTCTCCCCTTGTTTGCATAAGTTTCCTCCGGGTTCTCCGGTTTCCTCCCACATTCCAAAGACATACTGATAGGGAATCTAGAGTGTGAGCCCCCATCGGGGACAGCGATGATAATGTGTGCAAACTGTAAAGCGCTGCGGAATAAGTTAGCGCTATATAAAAATAAAGAATATTATTATTATTATAGGCAGGAGATAGAACACATTTAAAATGAATTTCTGTTTATTTAGTTATTCCCTGATGTAAAGAACTTCTTTGTTCATTACAATAACAGTGATATATCTAAAACACATTGCACGTAACTATTAAATAGCTGAATAATTAATTAAAATAATAATAACAATAATGACAATAATAAGAAGATGAAGGCGCATCTGTGCAAAATTCGCATTCAGTAACGTCCTGTAGTAGTACCTCAGACCTGTCACCAGAGGGCGCAGGTCGCCTTTCTATTTCCTTCAGTAACATAATTGCTCTAGTCAGCAGTCCCATGTAATTAGTTTTTATGTATATATTATTTGATCATGGAAATATTCTCTTCATAGCAAACCGCACATGAAGCCTGTACTATGTGTTAAAAGAGTTAATTCTGTATTATCTCTTAGAGTGCATTCCCCATTCTTTCCTCCATTATTGTTGCAGCCACTGAAATGCAGGCAATGTAAGCAATGTTAAATCTAATTTTTCTGTGCAAAACCTAATTAGCCATTTAAAAAAAAAGGTTAACGCCAGCGCCTGAGACGGTTTTTGTTTAATAATCCCATTACTGACGGCTCATCATGTATAAAATGCTGCAGTAGGATGCAAAAGCCCACTTGTTATAAGTATGTGGAAGAAATAGATAGAAAATGTGAGTGTCCGGCAGAGAAGACACCGCAGAGGAGAGGGCTGATCCCACCCAACTGTAAGTAGCACGGGGCTCCGGAGGATTGGGGTCCCCTCTGTACACTGGGGTCTGCATCCGACCAACCTGGGGCTCTGACTGCAGAGCTTCCCCCTCTGTCCCAGGAGACTGCACAGGCAGAGTATATATATATATACTGTACATACATGTGTATACAGGTGCAGGCTGTGTCCTACTGTATCAAATATGACATCAGGTGTGTGTGTATGAAATATACAGCAGGAATATATACAGCACTATATATAATATATGACATCAGGTGTATATGTATAAAATATATAGCAGGAATATATACAGCACCATGTGTGATACTATATATATATAATTATAGCACTGTACTCCAGACATATATACAGCACTATATATAATATATGACATCAGGTGTGTGTGTGTATGAAATATATAGCAGAAATATATACAGCACTATATATAATATATGACATCAGGTGTATATGTATAAAATATACAGCAGACATATATACAGCACTATGTGTGATACTATATATATAATTATAGCACTGTACTCCAGACATATATGCAGCACTATATATAATATATAACATCAGGTGTGTGTGTGTATGAAATATATAGCAGAAATATATACAGCACTATATATAATATATGACATCAGGTGTATATGTATAAAATATACAGCAGACATATATACAGCACTATGTGTGATACTATATATATAATTATAGCACTGTACTCCAGACATATATGCAGCACTATATATAATATATAACATCAGGTGTGTGTGTGTATGAAATATATAGCAGGAATATATACAGCACTATATATAATATATGACATCAGGTGTATATGTATAAAATATACAGCAGACATATATACAGCACTATGTGTGATACTATATAAATAATTATAGCACTGTACTCCAGACATATATACAGCACTATATATAATATATGACATCAGGTGTATATGTATAAAATATACAGCAGAAATATATACAGCACTATGTGTGATACTATATAAATAATTATAGCACTGTACTCCAGACATATATACAGCACTATATATAATATATGACATCAGGTGTATATGTATAAAATATACAGCAGAAATATATACAGCACTATGTGTGATACTATATATATAATTATAGCACTGTACTCCAGACATATATACAGCACTATATATAATATATAACATCAGGTGTGTGTGTGTATGAAATATATAGCAGAAATATATACAGCACTATGTGTGATACTATATATATATATAATTATAGCAGTGTACTCCAGACATATATACAGCACTATGTATAATATATAACATCAGGTGTGTATGTGTAAAATATATGGCAGAAATATATACAGCACTATGTGTGATACTATATATATATATATAATTATAGCACTGTACTATGCAGCACTATGTATAATATATGACATCAGATTATATATATATATATATATATATATATATATATATGTATATGTATGTATACTTATAGCTCTATACCCCAGACATACAGTATATGCAGCACTATATATAATATATGACATCAGGTGTATAGGTATAAAATATATAGCACTGCTCTTCAGAAATATATAGACCACTATGTATGATATATAACATTATATAATATTTATAATTATAGCACTGCCCTCCAGACGTATACTGCAATACTACATATAACATATAGCATCAAATGAATATATGTATCATATAGCAATGCACTTCAGACATAATATATATAACATATAACACCAGATTATATCACTGCACCAAAGACAGCACTATGTATAATATCTAACATCAGATGTGTAGGATATGTAGCACTGCACTCCAGACATATATTGGGCATTATGTATACTATATAATATATCTATATATATATATATCTATATATATATATATATATAGATATATATATATATATATATATATATATATATATATATATATATATTCACTGGGCTCTAGGCAAACGTGGAACACTTTGTAGGGTTTATAAGACAGATATAGAACTGTGTGCATGATGTAAATCACTGTACTCCGGGAAGATATAAAAAGCACTAATTCTATGCATGTATGTATATATATATATATATATATATATATATATATATATATATATATATATATAATTAGTGTTTTATATATCTTCCTGCTGCTCAGGAAGATATAAAACAATATGTATAATGCACAGCATTATACTCCAAGTATATAGGTACACTGAATATGATGCTAGTACTGCACTCCAGATATATAGGACACCTACAATATGTGTATGATATAGCTCTACACCTGAAGAATATATAGAATAGTATGGTGTATGGCACTGCACTCCAAGTATATAGGTACACTATGTATGATTAATGTCTGGACATCAGAAATATATAGGGCACTATGTGTGATGTACAATATTGCTTTCTAGGTAAAGTATATCGAGCAGTGTAGCCTGTGGAGCTGTGCACTCGGGCAGATTTAGCACCACATGTATGTATGATGTATAGCTTTGCACTCCATATAGTAGGTGTAGTGTATTTCCCTGCATTGGAGGCAGCAGACTTAGGACACTGTGTAATGTATGGCTGCACTTAATGCAGATTTAGAGCGCTGTGTTGGATGCATAGGAAGATATATATAACCGAGTATATGATGTATAGAGCTTAGTACGTCAGGAAGATGCAGGATGTATACAGTTATACTCCACACAGGTATACACTGTATACTCCACCATGTATGAAGCATGGCACTGCCCTACAGATAGACAGCGCTCTGTGATCTATACGGCCGCAGATAGCAGGCGGTGGGTGTATGATAGCAGCACTGTAGGCGGTGGGGTGTATGATAGCAGCACAGCAGGCGGTGGGGTGTATGATAGCAGCACTGCAGGCGGTGGGTGTATGATAGCAGCACAGCAGGCGGTGGGTGTATGATAGCAGCACTGCAGGCGGTGGGTGTATGATAGCAGCACTGTAGGCGGTGGGGTGTATGATAGCAGCACTGCAGGCGGTGGGTGTATGATAGCAGCACAGCAGGCGGTGGGTGTATGATAGCAGCACAGCAGGCGGTGGGGTGTATGATAGCAGCACTGCAGGCGGTGGGGTGTATGATAGCAGCACTGCAGGCGGTGGGTGTATGATAGCAGCACAGCAGGCGGTGGGTGTATGATAGCAGCACAGCAGGCGGTGGGGTGTATGATAGCAGCACTGTAGGCGGTGGGGTGTATGATAGCAGCACTGCAGGCGGTGGGTGTATGATAGCAGCACAGCAGGCGGTGGGGTGTATGATAGCAGCACTGCAGGCGGTGGGTGTATGATAGCAGCACAGCAGGCGGTGGGGTGTATGATAGCAGCACTGCAGGCGGTGGGTGTATGATAGCAGCACTGTAGGCGGTGGGGTGTATGATAGCAGCACAGCAGGCGGTGGGGTGTATGATAGCAGCACTGCAGGCGGTGGGGTGTATGATAGCAGCACAGCAGGCGGTGGGGTGTATGATAGCAGCACTGCAGGCGGTGGGTGTATGATAGCAGCACTGTAGGCGGTGGGGTGTATGATAGCAGCACAGCAGGCGGTGGGGTGTATGATAGCAGCACTGCAGGCGGTGGGTGTATGATAGCAGCACTGCAGGCGGTGGGGTGTATGATAGCAGCACAGCAGGCGGTGGGTGTATGATAGCAGCACTGCAGGCGGTGGGGTGTATGATAGCAGCACAGCAGGCGGTGGGGTGCATGATAGCAGCACAGCAGGCGGTGGAATGTATGATAGCAGCACTGCAGGCGGTGGGTGTATGATAGCAGCACAGCAGGCGGTGGGGTGTATGATAGCAGCACTGCAGGCGGTGGGGTGTATGATAGCAGCACTGCAGGCGGTGGGGTGTATGATAGCAGCACTGCAGGCGGTGGGGTGTATGATAGCAGCACTGCAGGCGGTGGGGTGTATGATAGCAGCACTGCAGGCGGTGGGGTGTATGATAGCAGCACAGCAGGCGGTGGGTGTATGATAGCAGCACTGCAGGCGGTGGGGTGTATGATAGCAGCACAGCAGGCGGTGGGGTGCATGATAGCAGCACAGCAGGCGGTGGAATGTATGATAGCAGCACTGCAGGCGGTGGGTGTATGATAGCAGCACTGCAGGCGGTGGGGTGTATGATAGCAGCACTGCAGGCGGTGGGTGTATGATAGCAGCACAGCAGGCGGTGGGGTGTATGATAGCAGCACTGCAGGCGGTGGGTGTATGATAGCAGCACAGCAGGCGGTGGGGTGTATGATAGCAGCACTGCAGGCGGTGGGGTGTATGATAGCAGCACAGCAGGCGGTGGGGTGTATGATAGCAGCACTGCAGGCGGTGGGGTGTATGATAGCAGCACAGCAGGCGGTGGGGTGTATGATAGCAGCACAGCAGGCGGTGGGGTGTATGATAGCAGCACTGCAGGCGGTGGGGTGTATGATAGCAGCACAGCAGGCGGTGGGGTGTATGATAGCAGCACTGCAGGCGGTGGGTGTATGATAGCAGCACTGCAGGCGGTGGGGTGTATGATAGCAGCACTGCAGGCGGTGGGGTGTATGATAGCAGCACTGCAGGCGGTGGGTGTATGATAGCAGCACTGCAGGCGGTGGGGTGTATGATAGCAGCACAGCAGGCGGTGGGGTGTATGATAGCAGCACTGCAGGCGGTGGGGTGTATGATAGCAGCACTGCAGGCGGTGGGGTGTATGATAGCAGCACTGCAGGCGGTGGGTGTATGATAGCAGCACTGCAGGCGGTGGGGTGTATGATAGCAGCACTGCAGGCGGTGGGGTGTATGATAGCAGCACTGCAGGCGGTGGGGTGTATGATAGCAGCACAGCAGGCGGTGGGGTGTATGATAGCAGCACTGCAGGCGGTGGGGTGTATGATAGCTGCACTGCAGGCGGTGGGGTGTATGATAGCAGCACTGCAGGCGGTGGGGTGTATGATAGCAGCACTGCAGGCGGTGGGGTGTATGATAGCAGCACAGCAGGCGGTGGGTGTATGATAGCAGCACTGCAGGCGGTGGGGTGTATGATAGCAGCACTGCAGGCGGTGGGGTGTATGATAGCAGCACAGCAGGCGGTGGGGTGTATGATAGCAGCACTGCAGGCGGTGGGTGTATGATAGCAGCACAGCAGGCGGTGGGGTGTATGATAGCAGCACTGCAGGCGGTGGGGTGTATGATAGCAGCACTGCAGGCGGTGGGGTGTATGATAGCAGCACAGCAGGCGGTGGGGTGCATGATAGCAGCACAGCAGGCGGTGGAATGTATGATAGCAGCACTGCAGGCGGTGGGTGTATGATAGCAGCACAGCAGGCGGTGGGGTGTATGATAGCAGCACAGCAGGCGGTGGAATGTATGATAGCAGCACTGCAGGCGGTGGGGTGTATGATAGCAGCACTGCAGGCGGTGGGGTGTATGATAGCAGCACAGCAGGCGGTGGGGTGCATGATAGCAGCACAGCAGGCGGTGGAATGTATGATAGCAGCACTGCAGGCGGTGGGTGTATGATAGCAGCACAGCAGGCGGTGGGGTGTATGATAGCAGCACAGCAGGCGGTGGGGTGTATGATAGCAGCACAGCAGGCACATGTGGCTCTATGCCCAGCATTGCTCCTGCTCTTGTGCCCACCATATACTGTGGCGCATGGCATTTCTTTGCTGCTGTCTATTTCTAGCGTTCTGCATAGTAAGGTGGAAGAATGACCCCGAACATGTCACGTTATAATGGTCGGTGTCCTACACCCCCCATGCTGGATCTCTCCTCTCTATACTATATACACTGTATATAACAATATAAATGGACACTGCTGAAAATCTGACATTCTGCGTCCAGAACCGGGTTATTGACAGGCGAACTGTAACTGTATGTGTAATTAGAAATGTGTCTGTCTAATTCTGTCTATATACTGTAGGTATGTGTGTGTAAATGTATGATACTAGCAAAATCATAATTATAATATCGTGTCAATGAAGAAATGAACCAACTTCTAGTGTACACTGCTATTACTTATATTACTAGTATAAAAGAGCAGCGTACATAATGATAGTAATAGTAAAATAATAGAATATTGTATCAGCGACTGATGAGTCCCTATAGAGCCCTGTGATAGCAATGATCATAAGTCTAATAATAATGAATAGTATAATATTGCGTCAATGGTCGAATCGTCATTATTATTATTATTATTATTATTATTATTATTATTATTATTATTATATTATTATCAATAATAACAACAACAACAACAATAATAATAATAATATATGTATTATTATATTGCATGAGTAATAAGTATAGTACTATTATTAATAATATACTAATAATAAAATAATTACTGCTATAATAGTAATGATATTGCAGGTATAATAATGTTCAATCAGAGAATACAATTATACAACAGCATTGGAGCATTTATTCAGAATTATCATTAACATTATGTAATATGACTACTATTATCTCAATAATGATCATAATAACAATAATAATATCGGTGAACCATTAGTGAGCAATTTATAATAATAGTAGAAGATTATGTCGATACATTAAAGCTCTTCTGTTATAATAAAAAAAGGTAAGAACAGTAATCATCACTCCGGGGTATCCGCATATGCCGGGGGCTTACACACTGTTCACATACAGCGAAATAACCGCACTCTGTAAACACAGATTATAATACCCACATGTGCACTAAACACACACAGTATATATAAGTATAGTAAGAATGATTACTATAACTGCACACTAGTTACACAGTGTAATCATCACATGCTTCATTTATATAGTGTCTGTCTATTATCTATCGTATTCATTTATTTTACTCCCTTATATAGCGCCATCAATTCTACAGCCATCTATCCATCTATTACTGGTATTTTACCTGTTTATTAATGGACCTAGCATCGAGATCTAATGCATATTGTGTTATTATCTTTACAAGATGGCAAATATAACCTTCTATATTTGTATAGGAAAAATATATGGTAAAATGTTCGTGTATAAAAAACAGTAATACAAAATAATAATAATAATAATAATAATAATAATAATAATAATAATAATAATATACAATGTCGCATTATTGTATGGTGTGTACAGTGCTTACAGCGCCTGCGACTGCTCCTATTGTGGGGATTGTCCCGGGTGATAACTGCGTTATGGAGGCGCCGTCATTATAAAGTGTATTTATTGTAGATTCGTCTCAGTAAAAGAGCTGAGAACTAAAATGTGTATTATGTCTGGGCAAGATGAGGAGGAACCAGGGATAATGCGGCCACTGCTGAAATGGCACCATAGAAATGCAATACTTCTGCTTTCCGTCAAGAATCTGTATTATTCTTTCTTTCTTTCTTTCTTTCTTTCTTTCTTTCTTTCTTTCTTTCTTTCTTTCTTTCTTTCCCTCTTTGTTTCCCTCATTTCTTTCCCTTTTTGTATTTCTTTCTTTCTTTCTTTCTTTCTTTCTTTCTTTCTTTCTTTCTTTCTTTCTTTCTTTCTTTCTTTCTTTCTTTTCTTTCTTTCCCTTTGTTTCCCTCATTTCTTTCCCTTTTGTCTTTCTTTCTTTTTCTTTCTTTCTTTCCTTCTTTCTTTCTTTCTTTCTTTCTTTCTTTCTTTCTTTTCTTTCTTTCCCTCTTTGTTTCCCTCATTTCTTTCCCTTTTTGTATTTCTTATTTCTTTCTTTCTTTCTTTCTTTCTTTCTTTCTTTCTTTCTTTCTTTCTTTCTTTCTTTCTTTCTTTCTTTCATTTCTTTCCCTCTTTGTTTCCCTCATTTCTTTTTCTTTTTGTCTTTCTTTCTTTTTCTCCTTTCTTTCTCTTTTTCTTTCTTTTCTTTCCTTCATTTCTCTTTCTTTCTTTCTTTCTTTCTTTCTTTCTTTCTTTCTTTCTTTCTTTCTTTCTTTCTTTCTTTCTTTCTTTCTTTCCTTCTTTCTTTCTCTCTCTCTTTCTTTTTTTCTTTCTTTTCTTTCCCTCTTTGTTTCCCTCATTTCTTTCTCATTTTGTCTTTCTTTCTTTTTTCTTTCTTTATCATTTTCTTTCTTTCTATTATTTCTTTCTATTTTTCTTTCTTGGTAAATATGATGATGATGATGATGATTAACATAATCCCCATCAATACTAACATTACTATTATTGTTATTAATAATGATAATGGATCAATCAATAATTGGACTTATTATTTTAACCATTAGCTCTATTCCCACTTCAGATATTTTTTTCTAGCCTTGTTGTACTGCTTCTACTATTCTTTCTTATTTTTATTACAGCCAACACCTTCGGTATTGTTATAATTATCATTGCTGCTAGTGCTACAATTATTATTTTTTTTACATGCATTATTAGTTTTGGTAATGTTTTGGTAGGATAATATATTTTTTCTTGTATTGTGAAAAAATATACCATACATTAATACAGATTTTTACACTTTTTATGTTTTTTTTGCCTATTATTAGATTGAATTTTGCTATTTTCCACATCATCTTCATCATTGAAATCTTATATTTAGTGTTTGACTGCGACAAAATCAAACCATTAATGTGCGCAGGACAGAGGAATAGAAGAGTAAATAAAAGTGAATAAATTGATAAATAAATGTGTGTGGTGTGAGCGGAAAATTGCCCTGTCCCACCAATAAATCACACTCATTCATCCGGATGAATTGGGGGTAAGTGGGCGGATTTTTTTTTCTAATGTAATTATGTGGCTTTGTGGCTGGAAGAGCAGAACTATGGGCAGCCAGCAATGGAGCTCTATTGTAGTTCGCATATTGACCAGTCTTAGAGTCACCTGTGGCCCCTGGGTGTATGCTGGGATTTGTAGTTGTATATGAGCTGGCTATGGCTGCAGGTTGACAGGGTGAATGTAATGGAAAGGGGCCTGTACATACAACGTAACTGGTCATTGTCCCTTCCTTTTGTCCTTGGTGTCAGTGGGTGATCTGTAGATTAGTAGTAGATGCTGATGAGTATATAGCACCATTGAACCATCCACCCCCAGACCCATTCATCAGGGAGACCAATCCCCCCAAACCAGTATTGCCTTTCAATGTAGACATTTATGGACAGAACTAGCTTTACTTCCTGACCTGCACTACTGGTGATGAGTGATGATTGCCATTACTATTACTAATATGCTTACACATGGAGTTTGTCTTTATTCACATTTGGATCTTTTGTAACCATTCAGTTTCATTAAAGGACACTTGTTATTTTTCCTGACTTTATTTGTGTGCAAACAAAATGATATGTCGTATCAATCAACAACGTAGGCATCCAGAAAATAATAAATAAGTATTGTATTTGTTGCAAATGATAGTCATGTTGCTTGAGATGAGGCAATTAGCAGAAGTCATTTATATGGAATGGAATAAATGGATTGCTTCCAGTGTAAGACCCGTCCCTTAATTTATAACTGATAAGTCATATTATTTCAACCATAGACATCCACAGTACGCAGATACACTGTGCTGCTATAGACACATCATACAGTCTATTGTGTAGTGTGTGGTCTGGATGACATGCACTAAAATAATGAGTTTTACAGGATTATTTTGTGTTTTAATCCCAGTGGCATATATGGTGGTTATAAGAATATGATTATATTGCTTTGATACATTATATGTGTGAAGTGCTGGGAGGTAGGAGGTACAGCATTAGTGAGCTATAGGAAACGAATAGACAGGTGTCCCATGTATGTCAGGTGTCAGAGCTATACAGAGGAAGTGACTTTTAGTTTGGCAGTGGCGAGTTTCTTATTGTCACTGCTCCCTATTAGGGTTGAGCGAAACGGGTCGAACATTTTCAAAAGTCGCCGACTTTTGGCTAAGTCGGGGTTTCATGAAACCCGATCCGACCCCTGTGCGGGGTCGGCCATGCGGTACGCGACTTTCGCGCCAAAGTCGCGTTTCAATGACGCGAAAAGCGCCATTTCTCAGCCAATGAAGGTAAACGCAGAGTGTGGGCAGCGTGATGACATAGGTCCTGGTCCCCACCATCTTAGAGAAGGGCATTGCAGTGATTGGCTTGCTGTCTGCGACGTCACAGGGGCTATAAAGGGGCGTTCCCGCCGACCGCCATCTTACTGCTGCTGATCTGAGCTTAGGGAGAGGTTGCTGCCGCTTTGTCAGAAGCAGGGATAGCGTTAGGCAGGGTCCATTAACCACAAAACCGCTTGTGCTGCAGCGATTTGCACTGTCCAACACCACCCTCGGTGTGCAGGGACAGTGGAATTTTTTTTTTTTTTTTTTTTCCCCTCAGCGCTGTAGCTCATTGGGCTGCCCTAGAAGGCTCCCTGATAGCTGCATTGCTGTGTGTACGCCGCTGTGAAAACCAACTGCTTTTTTCAAAGCACAAATCCTCTTGTTCCTTCCTTTCTGCACAGCTATCTTTTTTGTTTGTCCACACTTTTTATTTCATTTGTGCATCAGTCCACTCCTTATTGCTGCCTGCCATACCTGGCTGAGATTACTGCAGGCAGGGAGATAGTAGCTGCCTGCCATACCTGGCTGAGATTACTGCAGGCAGGGAGATAGTAATTGTAGGACATTCCCTGTTTTTTTTTTTTTTTTTTTTTTGGTGGGAGATTAAGATTGGCAATTTGGCATTTCTGCTAGAGTGCCATCCCTGTGTGTGCCATCTCTCTCACATAGTGGGCCATAGAAAGCCTTTTCATTTTTCTGTATTTTTTTTTGTGGGGTGTATAAATTCTCCCTGATAAAAATACAGTGGGAGATTAATATTGGCCTTTGGGCTTGTGTGCCAGTCCTGAGTGTGCCATCTCTCTCACAAATAGTGGGCCATAGAAAGCCTATTTATTTTTTTTTTTGGTTTTATAAATTCTCCCTGAAAAAAAGGGAGATTAATATTGGCCTCTGGGCTTGTGTGCCAGTCCTGAGCGTGCCATCTGTGCCAGCCCTGAGCGTGCCATCTCTCTCACAAATAGTGGGCCATAGAAAGCCTATTTTATTTTTTTTTTGGGTTTTAGAAATTCTCCCTGAAAAAAGGGAGATTAATATTGGCCTCTGGGCTTGTGTGCCAGTTGTGAGCGTGCCATCTGTGCCAGTCCTGAGCGTGCCATCTCTCTCACAAATAGTGGGCCATAGAAAGCCTATTTAAATATTTTTTTGGTTTTATAAATTCTCCCAGAAAAAAAGGGAGATTAATATTGGCCTCTGGGCTTCTGTGCCAGTCCTGAGCGTGCCATCTGTGCCAGTCCTGAGCGTCCCATCTCTCTCACAAATAGTGGGCCATAGAAAGCCTATTTTATTTTTTTTTTGGGTTTCAGAAATTCTCCCTGGAAAAAAAAAGGGAGATTAATATTGCCCTTTGGGCTTGTGTGCCAGTACTAAGCGTTCCATCTCTCTCTCTCTCTCAGTCAGTGGGCCATAGAACGCATATTTTTGGTTTTATTTGTTTTCTAAATTCTCCCTGAAAAAATCATTTTATTTTATTTGGTTTCTAAATTCTTCCTGATAAAATCATATTTTTTTTATTATTTTTATTTCTAAAGTCTCCCTGAAAAAAAAAAAAAAAAAACAACCAAAAAAACAGTGGGAGATTAATATTGGCCTTTCTGCTTGTGTGCCAGTCTTGACTCCTGGGTGTGCCATCTCTCTCTCTCTCTCTCTCTCTCTCTCTCTCTCTCTCTCCAATTGTGGTCCATAGAAAGCCTATATTTTTTTTCCTTGATTTGGGTTCTAAAATCTACCAGAGAAAATAACTACATCAATCATTGGTAGAAAAATATTGGCCTCTGGGTTTGTGTGCCACTCCTGACTCCTGTGTGCGTCATCTCTCAGTCAGTGGGCCATAGAACGCCTATTTTTGGTTTTATTTGTTTTCTAAATTCTCCCTGAAAAAATTATTTTATTTTATTTGGTTTCTAAATTCTTCCTGATAAAATCATATTTTTTTTATTATTTTTTTTTCTAAAGTCTCCCTGAAAAAAAAAAAAAAAAACAGTGGGAGATTAATATTGGCCTTTCTGCTTGTGTGCCAGTCTTGACTCCTGGGTGCGTCATCTCTCAGTCAGTGGGCCATAGAACGCCTATTTTTGGTTTTATTTGTTTTATAAATTCTCCCTGAAAAAATCATTTTATTTTATTTGGTTTCTAAATTCTTCCTGATAAAATCATATTTTTTTTATTATTTTTTTTTCTAAAGTCTCCCTGAAAAAAAAAAAAAAAAAACAACCAAAAAAAACAGTGGGAGATTAATATTGGCCTTTCTGCTTGTGTGCCAGTCTTGACTCCTGGGTGCGTCATCTCTCAGTCAGTGGGCCATAGAACGCCTATTTTTGGTTTTATTTGTTTTATAAATTCTCCCTGAAAAAATCATTTTATTTTATTTGGTTTCTAAATTCTTCCTGATAAAATCATATTTTTTTTATTATTTTTTTTTCTAAAGTCTCCCTGAAAAAAAAAAAAAAAAAAACAACCAAAAAAAACAGTGGGAGATTAATATTGGCCTTTCTGCTTGTGTGCCAGTCTTGACTCCTGGGTGTGCCATCTCTCTCTCTCTCTCTCTCCAATTGTGGTCCATAGAAAGCCTACATTTTTTTTCCTTGATTTGGGTTCCAAAATCTACCAGAGAAAATAACTCCATCAATCATTGGTAGAAAAATATTGGCCTCTGGGCTTGTGTGCCACTCCTGATTCCTGTGTGCGTCATCTCTCACTCAGTGGCCCATAGAAAGCATATAGTTTGTTACATTTGTTTTCTAAATTCTCCCTGCAAAAATCTATTTTTTTTTTTTTGGGGGGTTTCTAAAGTGTTCCTGAAAAAAATAAAAATAAAAAAAAAATAATAGTGTGACATTAATATTAACATTTGTGCTTCAGTGACAGTCCTGCGTGTGGGGCATCTCTCTAATTTGCAGCCACCAAAAAAAGAGTGTGTAACATTGGGCCTGATTTTCGCTGTGGTCTCACCAACCTGTAAAGGGGTAGCTAAATCATACTGAAGTTATAGCTCACCGTGTAAGTTGTGTGACTGCAACAAATAACGTTAGTTTGGTTACGTTTTTAAAACAATGAGGAAGTCTAGTGGAAGAGGTCGTGGCCGGGGGCGTTCATTGTCAGCTGGTAATGAGGGTAGTGGTAGTGGTGGAGCATCAGGTGGTCGTGGGGGAAAAAATATTGCACCTAAGTCTGGAGCTGTGGAGCCAGGTTCGTCGTCCGGCTACACAAGGCCTCGAACGCTCCCTTTTCTGGGATTAGGAAAACCGCTTTTAAAGCCGGAGCAGCAAGAGCAAGTTTTGGCTTATCTTGCTGACTCAGCCTCTAGCTCTTTTGCCTCATCTCGTGAAACTGGTAAAAGTAAAAGCAGCGCGTCGTTAGTGGATGTTCACGGTCAGGGACAAGTCACTTCCTTGTCCTCTTCAGCAAAAACAACAACAGAGAAGAATGCAGCAGGCGACACAACGGGTTACTCCATGGAGCTCTTTACACATACCGTCCCTGGCTTAGAAAGTGAAGCAGTTAACAGTCCATGCCCATTACAAATTGAATCTGACATGGAGTGCACTGACGCACAGCCACAGCCAGACTACTATGCTGGTCCTTTGACTCAGACCACAACATTGCCCTCGCAGGGTGCTGATCAAGAATCAGACCCTGATGAGACTATGTTGCCCCATCACGAACGCTATACCACCGAACGACACGGTGACACAGACGAAGTTGCGCAGGAGGTACAAGAAGAGTTATTAGATGACCCAGTTCTTGACCCCGATTGGCAGCCATTGGGGGAACAGGGTGCAGGCGGCAGCAGTTCTGAAGCAGAGGAGGAGGAGGGGCCGCAGCAGGCATCAACATCGCCACAGGTTCCATCTGCCGGGCCCGTATCTTGCCCAAAACGCGTGGCAAAGCCAAAACCTGGTGGAGGACAGCGTGGCCATCCGGTTAAAGCTCAGTCTGCAATGCCTGAAAAGGTATCCGATGCTAGAAAGAGTGCAGTCTGGCATTTTTTTAAACAACATCCAATTGATCAGCGCAAAGTCATCTGTCAAAAATGTTCTACTTCCTTAAGCAGAGGTCAGAATCTGAAAAGTCTCAATACTAGTTGCATGCATAGACATTTAACCACCATGCATTTGAAAGCTTGGACTAACTACCAAACGTCCCTTAAGGTTGTTGCACCCTCGGCCAATGAAGCTAGTCATCAACGCAACATCCCTTCCGGCAGTGTAGGACCACCATTTAGCGCACCACCTGCTGTATCTGTGCAGGTATCTTTGCCAGGCCAAAGCAGTCAGGGTCAGGGAATCACCAGTTTCGTAGTAGGAAACACTGCATCTAGGGCACCGGCGGCAACAATACCATCTCCCACCGTCTCTCAGTCTGCCATGTCCACCGGCACCCCCGCTAGTTCCACGATCTCCAGCTCTCCAGTCCAGCTCACCCTACATGAGACTATGGTTAGAAAAAGGAAATACTTAGCCTCGCATCCGCGTACACAGGGTTTGAACGCCCACATAGCTAGACTAATCTCGTTAGAGATGATGCCCTACCGGTTAGTTGAAAGCGAAGCTTTCAAAGACCTGATGGACTACGCTGTACCACGCTACGAGCTACCCAGTCGACACTTTTTTTCCAGAAAAGCCATCCCAGCCCTCCACCAGCATGTTAAAGAGCGCATCGTCCATGCACTCAGGCAATCTGTGAGCACAAAGGTGCACCTGACAACAGATGCATGGACCAGTAGGCATGGCCAGGGACGTTACGTGTCCATCACGGCACACTGGGTAAATGTGGTGGATTCAGGGTCCACAGGGGACAGCAAGTTTGGGACAGTTCTGCCTAGCCCACGGTCTAGTAAACAGTTGTCTGTAGCCGTTCGCACCCCCTCCTCCTCCTCCTCCTCGTCCTCCTGCAGAAGCAAGAGCTCGTCCACAGACCGCAGTCGCACAAACACTCCATCCGCACCTGCCACTGTTGCACACCAGGTCTCCCATTATGGGGCAGCTACTGGCATACGTCAGCAGGCTGTATTGGCTATGAAGTGTTTGGGCGACAATAGACACACCGCGGAAGTTCTGTCCGAGTTCTTGCAGCAAGAAACGCAGTCGTGGCTGGGCACTGTAGATCTTGAGGCAGGCAAGGTAGTGAGTGATAACGGAAGGAATTTCATGGCTGCCATCTCCCTTTCCCAACTGAAACACATTCCTTGCCTGGCTCACACCTTAAACCTGGTGGTGCAGTGCTTCCTGAAAAGTTATCCGGGGTTATCCGACCTGCTCCTCAAAGTGCGTGGACTTTGCGCACATATCCGCCGTTCGCCTGTACACTCCAGCCGTATGCAGACCTATCAGCGTTCTTTGAACCTTCCCCAGCATCGCCTAATCATAGACGTTGCAACAAGGTGGAACTCAACACTGCACATGCTTCAGAGACTGTGCGAACAGAGGCGGGCTGTTATGTTTTTGTGGGAGGATACACATACACGGGCAGGCAGTAGGATGGCAGACATGGAGTTGTCAGGTGTGCAGTGGTCGAAGATTCAAGACATGTGTCAAGTCCTTCAGTGTTTTGAGGAATGCACACGGCTGGTTAGTGCAGACAACGCCATAATAAGCATGAGCATCCCCCTAATGCGTCTGCTGATGCAAAGTTTGACGCACATAAAGGATCAGGCGTCTGCACCAGAGGAAGAGGAAAGCCTTGATGACAGTCAGCGATTGTCTGGTCAGGGCAGTGTACATGACGAGGTACCGGGCGAAGAGGAGGTGGAGGATGAGGAGGATGATGGGGATGAGTATATTTTTAATGAGGAAGCTTTCCCGGGGGCACGGGAAATTGGTGGCGTGGCAAGGCCGGGTTCTGGTTTTTTGAGGGACACAAGTGACGTAGATTTGCCTGCAACTGCCCCTCAACCAAGCACAACCGCAGATTTGACAACGGGAACTTTGGCCCACATGGCGGATTATGCCTTGCGTATCCTCAAAAGGGACACACGCATTACAAAAATGATGAACGATGACGATTACTGGTTGGCCTGCCTCCTTGATCCTCGCTATAAAGGCAAATTGCAAAATATTATGCCACATGAGAACTTGGAACTAATATTAGCAACAAAACAATCAACTCTTGTTGACCGTTTGCTTCTGGCATTCCCTGCACACAGCGCCCGTGATCGTTCTCACACGAGCTCCAGGGGCCAGCAGACCAGAGGTGTTAGAGGGGCAGAAATCAGAAGTGGCGTTGGACAGAGGGGTTTTCTGACCAGGTTGTGGAGTGATTTTTCTATGACCGCAGACAGGACAGGTACTGCAGCATCAATTCAAAGTGACAGGAGACAACATTTGTCCAGTATGGTTACAAACTATTTTTCATCCCTTATCGACGTTCTCCCTCAACCGTCATTCCCATTTGATTACTGGGCATCCAAATTAGACACCTGGCCAGAATTGGCAGAATATGCATTGCAGGAGCTTGCTTGCCCGGCAGCTAGTGTCCTATCAGAAAGAGTATTCAGTGCTGCAGGTTCAATACTAACAGAAAAAAGGACTCGTCTGGCTACCCAAAATGTAGATGATCTAACCTTCATTAAAATGAACCACAACTGGATTTCAAAATCTTTTGCCCCACCCTGCCCGGCTGACACCTAGCTTTCCTATGAAAAGGTCTTGCCTGTGGACTATTCTGAATGACTTTTCCAATCTCGTAATTTTCTTCACCTGATTGTCCAGCATACGACATGTTTCCACCTCACGAAATGGCCAAACTCCCCACACGGGGCCGTGCTATCGCCACTTTGCGCTTGGACCCTTGAGAGTGCTGTTTGTCTGAAGAGGTGGGTGTGGCCGCTTTTGGTCGACGGCACTGCCACTGGGTCCCTCATAGTACAATAAAGTGTCTCTGGCGGTGGTGGTGCGCACCCAACGTCAGACACACCGTTGTAATATGAGGGGCCCTGTGCCTGTACCGCCGGCCACAAGACAGTTCCCCCCCCCAGCTCAAACAGTGCTCTACCACTAGCAAAATTATCTCTCACAGCTTCACCAATGTGTAGTCTAGCCGCTGACATCCTTCAATGCCTGGCACTGACAATACCATTGTTTTGACATTTTTGTTATGTTAGGCCTTCGAAGCCTGTCTGCGGTCCCTTCTTTCTACAACTACTACACTGACCAGGCCACTGCTGGCCGTGTTACCCTGGAACCAATTTAAAAGTGCCTACAGTCAGCCCAATTTTGTTATGTTAGGCCTTCGAAGACTGTCTGCCGTCACTCCTTCCACTAGACTTCCACTGACCATACACTGCTGCCCATGTACCCCTGGAACCAATTTAAAGTGCCTACAGCCAGCCCAATTTTGTTATGTTAGGCCTTCGAAGCCTGTCTGCGGTCACTCCTTCCACTAGACTTCCACTGACCAGACCACTGCTGCCCGTGTACCCCTGGAACCAATTTAAAAGTGCCTACAGCCAGCCCAAGTTTGTTATGTTAGGCCTTGGAAGCCTGTCTGCGGTCACTCCTTCCACTAGACTTCCACTGACCAGACCACTGCTGCCCGTGTACCCCTGGAACCAATTTAAAAGTGCCTACAGCCAGCCCAAGTTTGTTATGTTAGGCCTTGGAAGCCTGTCTGCGGTCACTCCTTCCACTAGACTTCCACTGACCAGACCACTGCTGCCCGTGTACCCCTGGAACCAATTTAAAAGTGCCTACAGCCAGCCCAAGTTTGTTATGTTAGGCCTTGGAAGCCTGTCTGCGGTCACTCCTTCCACTAGACTTCCACTGACCAGACCACTGCTGCCCGTGTACCCCTGGAACCAATTTAAAAGTGCCTACAGCCAGCCCAAGTTTGTTATGTTAGGCCTTGGAAGCCTGTCTGCGGTCACTCCTTCCACTAGACTTCCACTGACCAGACCACTGCTGCCCGTGTACCCCTGGAACCAATTTAAAAGTGCCTACAGCCAGCCCAAGTTTGTTATGTTAGGCCTTGGAAGCCTGTCTGCGGTCACTCCTTCCACTAGACTTCCACTGACCAGACCACTGCTGCCCGTGTACCCCTGGAACCAATTTAAAAGTGCCTACAGCCAGCCCAAGTTTGTTATGTTAGGCCTTGGAAGCCTGTCTGCGGTCACTCCTTCCACTAGACTTCCACTGACCAGACCACTGCTGCCCGTGTACCCCTGGAACCAATTTAAAAGTGCCTACAGCCAGCCCAAGTTTGTTATGTTAGGCCTTGGAAGCCTGTCTGCGGTCACTCCTTCCACTAGACTTCCACTGACCAGACCACTGCTGCCCGTGTACCCCTGGAACCAATTTAAAAGTGCCTACAGCCAGCCCAAGTTTGTTATGTTAGGCCTTGGAAGCCTGTCTGCGGTCACTCCTTCCACTAGACTTCCACTGACCAGACCACTGCTGCCCGTGTACCCCTGGAACCAATTTAAAAGTGCCTACAGCCAGCCCAAGTTTGTTATGTTAGGCCTTGGAAGCCTGTCTGCGGTCACTCCTTCCACTAGACTTCCACTGACCAGACCACTGCTGCCCGTGTACCCCTGGAACCAATTTAAAAGTGCCTACAGCCAGCCCAAGTTTGTTATGTTAGGCCTTCTAAGCCTGTCTGCGGTCCATTCTTTCAACTACTACTACACTGACCAGGTCACTGCTGCCCGTGTACCCCTGGAACCAATTTAAAATTGCCTACAGCCAGCCCAATTTTTTTATTTTAGGCCTTCGATGCCTGTCTGCGGTCCATTCTTTCAACTACTACTACACTGACCAGGTCACTGCTGCCCGTGTACCCCTGGAACCAATTTAAAATTGCCTACAGCCAGCCCAATTTTTTTATTTTAGGCCTTCGATGCCTGTCTGCGGTCCATTCTTTCAACTACTACTACACTGACCAGGTCACTGCTGTCCGTGTACCCCTGGAACCAATTTAAAATTGCCTACAGCCATGTGTTATTATTTTAGGCCTTCGATGCCTGTCTGCGGTCACTCCTTCCACTAGACTTCCACTGACCAGACCACTGCTGCCCGTGTACCCCTGGAACCAATTTAAAAGTGCCTACAGCCAGCCCAAGTTTGTTATGTTAGGCCTTCGATGCCTGTCTGCGGTCACTCCTTCCACTAGGCCTCCACTGACCACACCACTGCTGCCCGTGTACCCCTGGAACCAATTTAAAATTGCCTACAGCCAGCCCAATTTTTTTATTTTAGGCCTTCGATGCCTGTCTGCGGTCCATTCTTTCAACTACTACTACACTGACCAGGTCACTGCTGCCCGTGTACCCCTGGAACCAATTTAAAATTGCCTACAGCCATGTGTTATTATTTTAGGCCTTCGATGCCTGTCTGCGGTCACTCCTTCCACTAGGCCTCCACTGACCACACCACTGCTGCCCGTGTACCCCTGGAACCAATTTAAAATTGCCTACAGCCAGCCCAATTTTTTTATTTTAGGCCTTCGATGCCTGTCTGCGGTCCATTCTTTCAACTACTACTACACTGACCAGGTCACTGCTGTCCGTGTACCCCTGGAACCAATTTAAAATTGCCTACAGCCATGTGTTATTATTTTAGGCCTTCGATGCCTGTCTGCGGTCACTCCTTCCACTAGACTTCCACTGACCAGACCACTGCTGCCCGTGTACCCCTGGAACCAATTTAAAAGTGCCTACAGCCAGCCCAAGTTTGTTATGTTAGGCCTTCGATGCCTGTCTGCGGTCCATTCTTTCAACTACTACTACACTGACCAGGTCACTGCTGTCCGTGTACCCCTGGAACCAATTTAAAATTGCCTACAGCCATGTGTTATTATTTTAGGCCTTCGATGCCTGTCTGCGGTCACTCCTTCCACTAGGCCTCCACTGACCACACCACTGCTGCCCGTGTACCCCTGGAACCAATTTAAAATTGCCTACAGCCAGCCCAATTTTTTTATTTTAGGCCTTCGATGCCTGTCTGCGGTCCATTCTTTCAACTACTACTACACTGACCAGGTCACTGCTGCCCGTGTACCCCTGGAACCAATTTAAAATTGCCTACAGCCATGTGTTATTATTTTAGGCCTTCGATGCCTGTCTGCGGTCACTCCTTCCACTAGGCCTCCACTGACCACACCACTGCTGTCCGTGTACCCCTGGAACCAATTTAAAATTGCCTACAGCCATGTGTTATTATTTTAGGCCTTCGATGCCTGTCTGCGGTCCATTCTTTCAACTACTACTACACTGACCAGGGCACTGCTGGCCGTGTACCCCTGGAACCAACATCAGAAAATATAAAAATAAGTATTTTGCTTATAAAAAAGAAAATACTGGTGAGATATCAAATGCAGACATTTTAACATTAAAAACAAACACACAACTCTAATCTGGTACAGTACTAAAAATGGCCACCAGCTACAATTACTTTCTCCTGCAAGTAGTTAACTGAAAGTTTTTTTAAATTGAAAACACACATATGGCATCCACCGAGTGTTGTCCTGTCGCGTCTTCTTTATATTATTGCCGAGAAGATGCAAAATAATGAAAATAATAAAATCATTAATTACCAAAATAATAGAGAAAGTCAACACCACATTGCAAATAAACATTCATTCCAAATAAAGAAGCAGGGCGCGTCCGAGGGTGAGTATATACCTAATAAGAATATAATCACCCTCGGACGCGCAATGCTTATTTCCAACAGCCTTCCTTCCTAAGAATCAGCCCTTCCGTCGTGTAGAGAGACGTTGTGTTACACTCCAAGGTGTTCCCCAGGTTGCCTTTCCTGAGCTTCGATCTTCCGGCTCTCGTTTAGTAGTTCTTGGAAACTACTCTGCATTAGGCCTTCAAATTGGGTATGGGGTGTAGAGAGATGGTGTGTTCCACTCCAAGGTGTTCCCCAGGTTGCCTTTCCTGAGCTTCGATCTTCCGGCTCTCGTTTAGTAGTTGTTGGAAACTACGCTGCATTAGGCCTTCAAATTGGGTATGGGGTGTAGCGAGAGGGTGTGTTACACTCCAAGGTGTTCCCCAGGTTGCCTTTCCTGAGCTTCGATCTTCCGGCTCTCGTTTAGTAGTTCTTGGAAACTACACTGCATTAGGCCTTCAAATTGGGTATGGGGTGTAGAGAGAGGGTGTGTTACACTCCAAGGTGTTCCCCAGGTTGCCTTTCCTGAGCTTCGATATTCCGGCTCTCGTTTAGTAGTTGTCGGAAACTACGCTGCATTAGGCCTACAAATTGGGTATGGGGCGTAGAGAGAGGGTGTGTTACACTCCAAGGTGTTCCCCAGGTTGCCTTTCCTGAGCTTCGATATTCCGGCTCTCGTTTAGTAGTTGTCGGAAACTACGCTGCATTAGGCCTACAAATTGGGTATGGGGTGTAGAGAGAGGGTGTGTTACACTCCAAGGTGTTCCCCAGGTTGCCTTTCCTGAGCTTCGATCTTCATGCTCTCGTTTAGTAGTTGTCGGAAACTACGCTGCATTAGGCCTACAAATTGGGTATGGGGTGTAGAGAGAGGGTTTGTTACACTCCAAGGTGTTCCCCAGGTTGCCTTTCCTGAGCTTCGATCTTCCGGCTCTCGTTTAGTAGTTGTTGGAAACTACGCTGCATTAGGCCTTCAAATTGGGTATGGGGTGTAGCGAGAGGGTGTGTTACACTCCAAGGTGTTCCCCAGGTTGCCTTTCCTGAGCTTCGATCTTCCGGCTCTCGTTTAGTAGTTGTTGGAAACTACGCTGCATTAGGCCTTCAAATTGGGTATGGGGTGTAGCGAGAGGGTGTGTTACACTCCAAGGTGTTCCCCAGGTTGCCTTTCCTGAGCTTCGATCTTCCGGCTCTCGTTTAGTAGTTCTTGGAAACTACACTGCATTAGGCCTTCAAATTGGGTATGGGGTGTAGAGAGAGGGTGTGTTACACTCTAAGGTGTTCCCCAGGTTTCCTTGCCATTGCTTCGGTCTTCCGACTCTCGTTTAGTAGTTGTAGAAAAGTACACTGCATTAGGCCATACAAAATGGGTATGGGGTGGAGAGAGATGGTGTGTTACACTCCAAGGTGTTCCCCAGGTTGCCTTTCCTGAGCTTCTATCTTCAGGCTCTCATTAAATTGTGGTTAAATGGAACAACTGCATTTGGCGTACTAGTTGGTTTGGGGCCTACTATCGGTGTCTGCCACTCCTTGCTGTTCTCCTCCACTGAACAAAGCTGTGCCGCCTGTTTACTACGGTTGCCAATTTTGAACTGCATTTCGACTACTTACTGATTTGGCCCTACTCTCTGTGTCAGCCTCTCATTCCAGTTGTCCTCCACTGCAATGCCCCCTGGTTATTCCTGTGTTACCAATTTTGAACTGCATTTAGCCCACTTTCTTCTTTGGGCCTATATCTGTGTTTCCACTTCATCGTGCCCATTGCCCAGCCAGTGATAGATGAGTCTGCTGGTACATTGACCCATAACGCAACATTCCCCGTGCACGCTACACAACAACATTGTGACCCTGCTGAAAGTCAGGTTGCTCTTCCCGCATACCATACCACCTTACACGGGGACAAAGAGGAAGGTGCAGATGAAAGTGCAGGTTCCTTCATCAGGTGGGGGGAGGAATACTAGTTGGCGACGTCACTGGCACAGGGCCTCTCATAGTACGCAAAAGTGTTGCTGCCGGTGGGAGGCGCCCCCGCCGTGCAAACACACCGCTGTACTTTGAGGGGCCCTGTGCCAGTGCCAATGCCAACGAGTTGGCCCCCCCTGCTTGCTCAGGTTCACAGCACTTGCAAAGTTGAAATACTTACCTCTCCCTGCTCCACTGCCGTGACGTGGTCCAGATTTCCTGGGCCCACTAATTACTTGAACCAGCCCTACCCCCCACAACTTTAGCCAAATGACCCCCAATTTCAAATGCCTTCCAATTATTATAAGGTAAATTACGCTTGACAAGCTTCATTAAGAAGAATGGATGGTTTTGACATTAAAATGGCCACTCTAGGTGTTTTCCTGGCCCCCACTCACTGCCGACTATGCTGCCCCATTGACTTGCATTGGGTTTCGTGTTTCGGTCGATCCCGACTTTACGTCATAATCGGCCGATTTCACTCGACCCGACTTTGGACATAGTCGGGTTTCGCAAAACCCGGCTCGACTCTAAAAAGGTCAAGGTCGCTCAACTCTACTCCCTATGATAGTTCTTTATTTTTTTTTTTTTATGGAACTGGAGGGAAAACTATAATTATAGACAAAGTCAGGGCGCAACTACTAAGGTAGGAAACATCTAGTTCAGGGCAGACATATAATTGGTGCAGCGTGTGTAGTCATACAGGGACCCAAGGGATATGGGGGCCACTACCACCTACAAAGCAGGTGGTTTTGTGCCTGATGAGCAATTAGAATGTAAAGAGCGCATATCCTGTTCTTGCACAGGGACCACTTCTGTTTGTGTCCTCCAATGTATCTAGTTATGCATCGTTGTGGATGGTGGAGGGCAGAGTGGTCAGCGACAGTTGTAAAAATGATTTACTGTGGCTCTGTGAAGGATGACACTGGAGAGATCACACAGAATCCCACCATTGCCACCACATGTGATGACCTCCCCACATCGCCTGATGTCACTATTACATCGGAGAGATCATGCGGTACAGTCTCCTCACTTGCACCAATGTGACATTCCGCACCCCCTAGGAACACATAAGGTCAGCTTGGCACAGTTTTACACACAGACATCCTGTCCACATGGCCCCGAGAGGAACTGGGAGTGAGAGAAGGTGGCCCATGTAGCCGCTGACGTGGCACCATATTCGCTCACAACCCTGACAGGCTGAGAGGCTGCATTCACTAATACCAGTGAAACAGAGGTCTGCCAGCTCAGTATGACTGCCACCAATTCCTCGTTAGGCATAAGCCCAGTCCATTAATGGGATTATAACGGGTTAGAAACCAGCCTTGGTAGCATGTGATGTTAAAACCAAGAAGATGGATGAATGGATTCGTGGATCGAGATAAAAGACCAGCCCAAGGTTATATATCAAATAGCCCTAAGGGAGGACAAAAGACAATACACTACTGTATATACACAATGGTTATACATATACAGTGGTCAGATGTGCAAAAACAGGTCATAGTATGAAAGTATAAGCAGATGATACAAAACTCATTGCAGGCTTGATATTCGGCCCTTGAGTTGAGTGCTAGCAACCACATGGGAGGTGTGGGGGCCAGCTATTTCTGGTTTGTTCCAACATGCTGCACTTCAAGACTTCCCTTGACAGAGAATGAAGGACCACATTGTCACACGTGCACTTGCACGTAACCTCTTGGTCAGTCACTACCTTCCCCACCCCCAGGGTGACCCTAGTCTCCCTCCCACTTGCTCTGGCAGTTGAAATTCCAAAACCATTGATGGATTATAACTTCTCTATGGAAGGTCATAGAGTGGCAATTTTGGCGCCATTGGATCCGGCCGGGCCCCCATTACGCTTGGAGACTAAACATGGCTTTGCTACCTGGATTCTACTTGCTGTTCCACATGTCTCTCTACCCCTGGGTGCTAGAACGGGTCGAGACCCCAGTGGGCGTTTGGCCTGTTCCCGAGATCTTGAAAATGTAACCGGTATACAGGTAGAATGTATGATAAGCCCATAACTCCATAACTCCTTATGAAATTATGGCTTCTGTCTGGCTTAGGGAATTCTTTCATCAGTTAATTAGCTTTACACTCTCAATACGGATCCATCCTGCCAGGAATAGCTTGGTCCCAGCTATCTGCTGGAGGCGTGAATTTACCTCAGCCACCTACTGTCTCAGTTTGTCCCTCTTGTCACACTTTGTTAGAGGACTATAACGTTCATGCGCCTTGAAGGTCATGGGAATCTGCCAATATCCTCAGCTCAGATCCATGATGGTCAAGTACTTAACCCTGGCCAACTGATCAAGCAAGTCATCGATGCACGGCAGGTATGCATCGATGTCCGTAACATTGAACATCTGTAGTCCATGCAAAACCAGGTTGTCTTGTCCTTCTTTCTCATGAGGACTATGGGAGAGGCTCAATAGATGCTTGATGTATGGAAGACCCCCAGCCTCAGCATCTTGTCAATATCCTGGCACATGTGCTGCTGCTGCATCTCCAGGAAGACCCATTATTCTGAATGCTGGATTGGTGGGTGATCCTCGGTGTCCGCGTGATGGATGGCCGACTCTGTCCTTCCGTGCTTGTTGCTGAACAAATCCCGGAAGGGGCATAGGGTTGCCCACAGCTGGGACCATTGGTCCAATGAGAGCTAATTGCATACCTCCACATCCTCGATGGTCTTACTGGACCTAGCCTGGTTGAGCATATCTGGGAAGGTCTCCGCCTCTCACTCTTCCGGCAGGTCAATCTTTATATTTACGTGGAAGGCCTTGTGCCTTCTCCGGGCGTGGTCCATGGTGACCAAGTACGTTATGGCATTGAGCAGCTGGTGCATGAGGTATGGGCCTTCCCACGCTCCCTGAAGCTTGTCCTAGGGTACTGGGACCAGTACCCACACCTTTTGACCCACCTGTTAAGTTCTGTCACAAGCATTCTGGTGATACCATTGCTTCTGGTAAGCCTGGGCTTGCATCATATTATCATGCACCAGCTGTGCCACAGCCTGCATCTTGTCCCGGAAGTGCACAACATACTTGATGACTGACTCTCCAGAGGTGGCTATATCTCCTTCCCAAGTCTCTTTCACCAAAGCCAGGGGCCCCCTAACACATTGACCGTACAGAAGCTCAAAGGGGGAGAACCTGTTGAGGCCTGTGGAACTGTCACGGGGAGCCTAGGTAGGCAAAGCTAATAACCCGGGCCCCTGCGATATCCCTCAGATTAGGGAAACCCTGTCTGTCCCTCTCCCAGAGATTACACTGATGGTGTGCTTGTCTGGGCCGCCAGGCCTGACCCTAACTCCTGTTTCAGTACTAATCTGAAACCTCCACCCTCCACCCAGTGATAATTCCTCACACCAACCCTACAGAAAGCACACACAGTGAAAACCAAAAAGGCGCCACGCCGCAAACACACTCAGGAAAACACTATAATGTGCACAGGGCAAAACAAAACACACATAGAAAGGAGAAATGTGACAAAGGATCATACACCACCAGATATGATATTTGCACTCCAAGACGCCCAAAGTTCAGAAGAACTATTTAAAGGCCGTGGGCGTGACCCAGCCTCCAATCTGAGTACCAGCTAGATTAACCCCCGACAAACCTAGATAAAATCTAGCGGACGCCACTGAGCGCATAGTGGACGAATGCAGAATTACCGCTGTCTGTCGGACACCCTAGTGTGAATAGCGTCCGACATGACAGTACCCCACCTTCTAGGAGGGACCCCAGGGCCCTCACGACCTATAGGACCCGGCTTGTCCGCATGAATGTCCGAGGCTCGTACCCAAGACCTCTCCTCAGGCCCATAACCCCGCTAGTGCACCAGGTATTGTAAAGTGCAGTGCACTACTCGAGAGTCAATCACCTTGGAAACTTCAAACTCTAAATTGCTATCCACCAAAACTGGAGGTGGCATCGGCGCCGCGTCCACGGAACCCACCACCTTTTTTAATAAAGACCTGTGGAACACATTGTGAATAATAATAATCTTTATTTTTATATAGCGCTAACATATTCCGCAGCGCTTTACAGGTTGCACACATTATCATCACTGTCCCCGATGGGGCTCACAATCTAGATTCCCTATCAGTATGTCTTTGGAATGTGGGAGGAAACCGGAGTACCCGGAGGAAACCCACGCAAACACGGAGAGAACATACAAACTCTTTGCAGATGTTGTCGTGGGTGGGATTAGAACCCAGGACCCCAGCACTGCAAGGCTGCAGTGCTAACCACTGCGCCACCGTGCTGCCCGAATCTTATATACCGTAGGGAGCTCCAAATGGTAGGCTACCAGGTTAATGATGGCAGTGACCCTGAACGGACCAATAAACCTTGGACTCAATTTAAGGGATGGTATTTTGAGTCTTATATTTTTTGTGGACAACCACTGTTATGATTAGGCAATTCAGTACCACAGTGAACATAGAGGTCAGAGCACATACAGTGATCTGACAATAATCCAAAAACATAGAACGAGCTCTGAGATGTGGGAACTCTGTTGACCGCAATCCCTAATCCTATCCAACAACACTAGAGGCAGCCGTGGATTGCGCCTAACGCTACCTATGCAACTCGGCACAGCCTGAGAAACTAGCTAGCCTGAAGATAGAAAATAAGCCTACCTTGCCTCAGAGAAATACCCCAAAGGAAAAGGCAGCCCCCCACATATAATGACTGTGAGTAAGATGAAAAGACAAACGTAGAGATGAAATAGATTTAGCAAAGTGAGGCCCGACTTTCTGAACAGAGCGAGGATAGGAAAGGTAACTTTGCGGTCAACACAAAACCCTAAAAACCACGCAAAGGGGGCAAAAAGACCCTCCGTACCGAACTAACGGCACGGAGGTACACCCTCTGCGTCCCAGAGCTTCCAGCAAACAAATAGATAAGCTGGACAGAAGAAAAGCAAACAAAATAGCAAAGGAAAACTTAGCTATGCAGAGCAGCAGGCCACAGGAACGATCCAGGAGGAAAACAAGTCCAATACTGGAACATTGACAGGAAGCCAGGATCAAAGCACTAGGTGGAGTTAAGTAGAGCAGCACCCAACGACCTCACCACATCACCTGAGGGAGGAAACTCAGAAGCCGCAGTACCACTTCCCTCCACCAACGGAAGCTTACAGAGAGAATCAGCTGAAGTACCACTTGTGACCACAGGAGGGAGCTCTGCCACAGAATTCACAACAGTACCCCCCCTTGAGGAGGGGTCACCGAACCCTCACCAGAGCCCCCAGGCCGACCAGGATGAGCCAAATGAAAGGCACGAACAAGATCGGGAGCTTGGACATCAGAGGCAAAGACCCAGGAATTATCTTCATGAGCATAACCCTTCCACTTAACCAGATACTGGAGTTTCCGTCTTGAAACACGAGAATCCAAAATCTTCTCCACAATATACTCCAACTCCCCCTCCACCAAAATCGGGGCAGGAGGGTCAACAGAAGGAACCATAGGTGCCACGTATCTCCGCAACAATGACCTATGGAATACGTTATGTATGGAAAAAGAATCTGGAAGGGTCAGACGAAAAGACACAGGATTAAGAACCTCAGAAATCCTATACGGACCAATGAAACGAGGTTTAAACTTAGGAGAGGAAACCTTCATAGGAATATGACGAGAAGATAACCAAACCAGATCCCCAACACGAAGTCGGGGACCCACACAGCGTCTGCGATTAGCAAAACGTTGAGCCTTCTCCTGGGACAAGGTCAAATTGTCCACTACCTGAGTCCAAATCTGCTGCAACCTGTCCACCACAGTATCCACACCAGGACAGTCCGAAGACTCAACCTGTCCTGACGAGAAACGAGGATGGAACCCAGAGTTGCAGAAAAATGGCGAAACCAAGGTAGCCGAGCTAGCCCGATTATTAAGGGCGAACTCAGCCAAAGGCAAAAAGGACACCCAGTCATCCTGATCAGCAGAAACAAAACATCTCAGATATGTTTCCAAGGTCTGATTGGTTCGTTCGGTCTGGCCATTAGTCTGAGGATGGAAAGCCGAGGAAAAAGACAAGTCAATGCCCATCCTACCACAAAAAGCTCGCCAAAACCTCGAAACAAACTGGGAACCTCTGTCAGAAACGATATTCTCTGGAATGCCATGTAAACGAACCACATGCTGGAAGAACAATGGCACCAAATCAGAGGAGGAAGGCAATTTAGACAAGGGTACCAAATGGACCATCTTAGAAAAGCGATCACAGACCACCCAAATGACTGACATCTTTTGAGAAACGGGAAGATCTGAAATAAAATCCATAGAGATATGTGTCCAAGGCCTCTTCGGGACTGGCAAGGGCAAAAGCAACCCACTGGCGCGAGAACAGCAGGGCTTAGCCCGAGCACAAATCCCACAGGACTGCACAAAAGTACGCACATCCCGCGACAGAGATGGCCACCAAAAGGATCTAGCCACTAACTCTCTGGTACCAAAGATTCCAGGATGACCAGCCAAGACCGAACAATGAACCTCAGAGATAACTTTATTCGTCCACCTATCAGGGACAAACAGTTTCTCCGCTGGACAACGATCAGGTTTATTAGCCTGAAATTTTTGCAGCACTCGCCGCAAATCAGGCGAGATGGCAGACACAATTACTCCCTCTTTGAGGATACCCGCCGGCTCAGATACACCCGGAGAGTCGGGCACAAAACTCCTAGAAAGAGCATCCGCCTTCACATTTTTAGAGCCCGGAAGGTATGAAATCACAAAGTTAAAACGGGCAAAAAACAACGACCAACGAGCTTGTCTAGGATTCAACCGCTTGGCGGACTTGAGATAAGTCAAGTTCTTATGATCAGTCAAGACCACCACGCGATGCTTAGCTCCTTCAAGCCAATGACGCCACTCCTCGAATGCCCACTTCATGGCCAGCAACTCTCGGTTGCCCACATCATAATTTCGCTCAGCAGGCGAAAACTTCCTGGAAAAGAAGGCGCACGGTTTCATCACTGAGCAATCAGAACCTCTCTGCGACAAAACAGCCCCTGCTCCAATCTCAGAAGCATCAACCTCGACCTGGAACGGAAGCGAAACATCTGGTTGACACAACACAGGGGCAGAAGAAAAACGACGCTTCAACTCTTGAAAAGCTTCCACAGCAGCAGAAGACCAATTGACCACATCAGCACCCTTCTTGGTCAAATCGGTCAATGGTTTAGCAATACTAGAAAAATTGCAGATGAAGCGACGATAAAAAGTAGCAAAGCCCAGGAACTTTTGCAGACTTTTCAGAGATGTCGGCTGAGTCCAATCATGGATGGCTTGGACCTTAACAGGATCCATCTCGATAGTAGAAGGGGAAAAGATGAACCCCAAAAATGAAACCTTCTGCACACCAAAGAGACACTTTGATCCCTTCACAAACAAAGAATTAGCACGCAGGACCTGAAAAACCGTTCTGACCTGCTTCACATGAGACTCCCAATCATCCGAGAAGACAAAATGTCATCCAAGTACACAATCAGGAATTTATCCAGGTACTCTCGGAAGATGTCATGCATAAAGGACTGAAACACTGATGGAGCATTGGCAAGTCCGAATGGCATTACTAGATACTCAAAATGACCCTCGGGCGTATTAAATGCAGTTTTCCATTCATCGCCTCGCTTAATTCGCACAAGATTATACGCACCACGAAGATCTATCTTGGTGAACCAACTAGCCCCCTTAATCCGAGCAAACAAATCAGATAACAACGACAAGGGGTACTGAAATTTAACCGTGATCTTATTTAGAAGGCGGTAATCTATACAAGGTCTCAGCGAACCATCCTTCTTGGCTACAAAAAAGAACCCTGCTCCTAATGGCGACGATGACGGGCGAATATGCCCCTTCTCCAGGGACTCCTTCACATAACTGCGCATAGCGGCGTGCTCAGGCACAAATAAATTAAACAATCGGCCTTTTGGGAACTTACTACCAGGAATCAAATTGATAGCACAATCACAATCCCTATGCGGAGGTAGGGCATCGGACTTGGGCTCATCAAATACATCCCGGTGATCAGACAAGAACTCTGGAACCTCAGAAGGGGTGGATGACGAAATTGACAGAAATGGAACATCATCATGTACCCCCTGACAACCCCAGCTGGACACCGACATGGATTTCCAATCTAATACTGGATTATGGACTTGTAGCCATGGCAACCCCAACACGACCACATCATGCAGATTATGCAACACCAGAAAGCGAATAACCTCCTGATGTGCAGGAGCCATGCACATGGTCAGCTGGGTCCAGTACTGAGGCTTATTCTTGGCCAAAGGCGTAGCATCAATTCCTCTCAATGGAACAGGACACTGCAAGGGCTCCAAGAAAAACCCACAATGCTTAGCATACTCCAAGTCCATCAAATTCAGGGCAGCGCCTGAATCCACAAATGCCATGACAGAATACGATGACAAAGAGCAGATCAAGGTAACGGACAGAAGAAATTTAGACTGTACTGTACCAATGGTGGCAAACCTAGCGAACCGCTTAGTGCGCTTAGGACAATCAGAGATAGCATGAGTGGAATCACCACAGTAGAAACACAGCCCATTCAGACGTCTGTGTTCTTGCCGTTCAACTCTGATCAAAGTCCTATCGCACTGCATAGGCTCAGGTTTAAGCTCAGGTAATACCGCCAAATGGTGCACAGATTTACGCTCACGACCAATCTGAATGGCCAAAGACATAGACTCATTCAAACCAGCAGGCATAGGAAATCCCACCATGACATCCTTAAGGGCTTCAGAGAGACCCTTTCTGAACATAGCTGCCAGCGCAGATTCATTCCATTGAGTGAGCACGGACCACTTTCTAAATTTCTGACAATATAACTCTATCTCATCCTGACCCTGACAAAGAGCCAGCAAATTTTTTTCTGCCTGATCCACAGAATTAGGCTCATCGTACAGCAATCCGAGCGCCAGGAAAAACGCATCAATATTACTTAATGCAGGATCTCCTGGCGCAAGAGAAAATGCCCAGTCCTGAGGGTCGCCACGCAAAAAAGAAATAATGATCAAAACCTGTTGAACTGGGTCACCAGAGGAGCGAGGTTTCAAGGCCAGAAATAGTTTACAATTATTTTTGAAACTCAGAAACTTCGTTCTATCACCAAAAAACAAATCAGGAATAGGAATTCTTGGTTCTAACATAGATTTCTGATCAATAGTGTCTTGAATCTTTTGTACTCTTGCCGAGAGCTGATCCACACATGAAGACAGACTTCTAATGTCCATTGCTACACCTGTGTCCTGAACCACCCAAATGTCTAGGGGAAAAAAAAGGCAAAACACAGTGCAGAGAAAAAAAAATGGTCTCAGAACTTCTTTTTTCCCTCTATTGAGAATCATTAGTACTTTGGCTTCCTGTACTGTTATGATTAGGCAATTCAGTACCACAGTGAACATAGAGGTCAGAGCACATACAGTGATCTGACAATAATCCAAAAACATAGAACGAGCTCTGAGACGTGGGAACTCTGTTGACCGCAATCCCTAATCCTATCCAACAACACTAGAGGCAGCCGTGGATTGCGCCTAACGCTACCTATGCAACTCGGCACAGCCTGAGAAACTAGCTAGCCTGAAGATAGAAAATAAGCCTACCTTGCCTCAGAGAAATACCCCAAAGGAAAAGGCAGCCCCCCACATATAATGACTGTGAGTAAGATGAAAAGACAAACGTAGAGATGAAATAGATTTAGCAAAGTGAGGCCCAACTTTCTGAACAGAGCGAGGATAGGAAAGGTAACTTTGTGGTCAACACAAAACTCTAAAAACCACGCAAAGGGGGCAAAAAGACCCTCCGTACCGAACTAACGGCACGGAGGTACACCCTCTGCGTCCCAGAGCTTCCAGCAAACAAATAGATAAGCTGGACAGAAGAAAAGCAAACAAAATAGCAAAGGAAAACTTAGCTATGCAGAGCAGCAGGCCACAGGAACGATCCAGGAGGAAAACAAGTCCAATACTGGAACATTGACAGGAAGCCAGGATCAAAGCACTAGGTGGAGTTAAGTAGAGCAGCACCCAACGACCTCACCACATCACCTGAGGGAGGAAACTCAGAAGCCGCAGTACCACTTCCCTCCACCAACGGAAGCTTACAGAGAGAATCAGCCGAAGTACCACTTGTGACCACAGGAGGGAGCTCTGCCACAGAATTCACAACAAACCACACCCAGTCACCCACACTCAGGTTCGGACCTGGCACACGTCTACTGTCAGCCACACGTTTGTACCTTGCCCCCACGCTCAACAGGCGCTGTTTCACTCTCCTCCAGACTGATGACAGTTGTGCTCCTAACTGGTCCTCCTCCGGGACGCCGGAAGAGCCCCCCTGACTCAAAGTACAAAATTGAGGATGGTGCCCGTAAACACAAAAAAACGGAGACTCCCCAGAAGATTCCTGGCGGTGATTATTTATGGCAAACTCAGCCAAAGGAAGGAACATCGACCACTCCTCCTGGTTGTCAGAAACAAAGCAGCGTAAGTACTGCTCCAAATTTTGGTTCATCCGCTCGGTCTGACCATTTGACTGAGATGAAACGCCGAAGAATGTGACAACTTGATCCCCAGCCGTGAGCAAAATGCTTTCCAAAATTTTGCCACAATCTGAGAACCCCTATCAGACACGATGTCAGACGGAATCCCATGAAGTTTGACCACCTCCTGCACAAATACCTGAGCCAGAGTCTTAGCGTTAGGCAACGAAGGTAACAACACAAAGTGCGACATCTTTGAGAACTGATCAACAATCACCAAGATGACCGTGTTCCCAGCTGAGGAGGGCAAGTCTGTGATAAAATCCATGGAGATCTCCATCCACGGCCTACTGGGTACCTCGAGAGGAAGTAGTGTGCCAGCAGGACGGGAGCGGGGCGTCTTAGTCCTAGCGCACGTGGTGTATGCTGACACGTACGAGACCACGTCCTGTCGGATTTTGGGCCACCAAAACCGACGTGACACCAACTCCAAAGTACCCCTAACCTCTGGGTGGCCAGCCAGGACAGCATCATGATGCTCCATCAATACCTTTAGGCGAAGATGGAGTAGTACAAACGATTTGTTAATGGGAAGCTCAGGTGGTACCTCCTCCTGATCCTCGGCAATCTCAGCTTCAATCTCGGTTGTGGGAGCCGAGACCACTACACCCTTTTGGAGGATGGGTACGGGTACTTCCCGAGGTTCTCCCCCCGGAAAACACCTGGACAAAGCATCCACTTTAGTGTTCTTAGACCCAGGTCGGTAAGTAACAAAAAAGTTGAACCGCGAGAAAAACAATGCCCAGCGAGCCTGCCTGGAGGACAGATGCTTGGCAGACTCCAAATAAAGCAAATTCTTATGGTCGGTAACAACAGTAACCTGGTGAACCGACCCCTCCAAAAAGTGTCGCCATTCCTCAAAGGCCAACCTGATAGCCAACAACTCCCTGTTGCCGATATCGTAGTTACGTTCGGCGGGCGACAGTTTCTTGGAGAAATAGGCGCAAGGACGCAACTCGCTCAAGGATGAGCCTTGTGACAGCACCGCCCCCACACCAACCTCAGACGCATCGACTTCCACGGTAAATGGTTTTGATACGTCCGGCTGCACCAGAATGGGAGCCGAAGCAAAACTGTTCTTAAGAAATTCAAATGCACGCACAGCAGCCTCAGGCCAAACTGAGAAATTGGTACCCTTTTTCGTCATGTCAGTAAGCGGTTTAGCAATGGTAGAAAAATCTTTGATAAACTTCCTATAGTAGTTAGAAAACCCAAGGAACCGCTGAAGCACTTTTAGGTTATCAGGCCGTTCCGAACGCAGCACCGCTTGCACCTTAGCGGCGTCTATTTTAAACCCAGAAGCGGACACAATATAACCCAAGAAAGGCAACTCCTGAACCGAAAATACACATTTCTCAAGTTTTGCATAAAGCTTATTCTCTCTGAGAAGCTGTAACACCTGCCTGACATGCTCTAAATGAGTATCACGGTCGCAAGAATATATGAGAATGTCATCAGGGTACACAATAACTAATTTCCCCAAAACATGCGAGAACACGTCATTTATGAAATGTTGAAATACTGCAGGCGCGTTTGTCAACCCAAATGGCATCATCAAATTTTCAAAATGACCCTCTGGAGTATTAAAAGCCGTCTTCCACTCATCATCTTGATGGACTCTTATGAGGTTGTACGCCCCCCTGAGGTCAAGCTTGGTAAACCACTTAGCACCTGCCACCTGGTTGAATAAATCAGGTATCAGTGGCATAGGGTATGGCTCACGAACCGTAATCTGGTTTAACTCCCTGAAATCCAGACACGGGCGTAGTCCTCCATCTTTCATCTTAACGAAGAAGAACCCCGCTGCCACTGGCAAGGACGAAGGCCTGATGTGCCCTTTGCTCAAACTTTCAGCAATGTAGTCCTTTAACGCTTGCCTCTCCGGACCAGAGATGTTAAACATCCTTGCTTTCGGCAATTTGGCCCCTGGTTTAAACCTGATAGTACAGTCATAGGGGCGATGTGGTGGCAATTCAGAGCAACCCTTCTCTGAAAACACATCCGCGAAATCCAGCAGTGACTCAGGAATGCTAGGAGTCACAGCGGACACACATGTGGCCAGGCAATTCTCCTGGCAGAATTCGCTCCACTGAATTATGTCCTGAGTTTTCCAGTCAATCACCGGGTTGTGCATAGAATAACCATGGAAAACCCAAAACCATTTGTGCAGGAAGATTCCTGAGTACCCTACATGTAACCTGCTCAAAATGTAGAACCCCAACGTGGAGTTTCACCTCAGCCACAAACTCAGTAATCTCCCCCTGTGGGAGAGGAGCAGCATTGATGGTAACCACCCGGATAGGATGAGGCAGTTTTTCGATCCTGAAACCGGCCGTGCACGCAAACTCTTCATCAATGAGATTAGTGGCAGAACCACTATCCACAAAAACAGTGATTGGCAGCTCTCTGCCAGTGATCATAACTTTGGCAGGGAGCATGCATTGAGAAACCACCATGGAGGATATGCATAAGCTCAGATTGGCCTCCTCCACACCTTCTGAGCTTAGTAGTTTTCAGCTGTTGCGCTTTTCTTAGATAGCAGAGGACAAGTATTTACATAATGACCAGTTTTACCACAGCAAAAACAGGCTCCCTGCTTCCTGAGCAGAGGGGCTCGATGTTTAACATGTGACACCCCTGCGATTTGCATAGGCTCCGTGGGCTCACCTGCAGCAACCACACGTGTACCTACGCCCTCTCCCATAGGCGGCGTCTCTTGCTCCACCTGACGCAAACGGCGATCAATGCGGACAAGAAGACTCATAGCGGACTCTAGAGAAGCAGGAATCTCGTACATCAGAAGGGCTTTTTTAACCCTTCCTGAAACCCCATGAATAAACTGACTCCGCAGCGCGGGGTCATTCCATTGTGTGTCAACCGCCCAGCTGCAAAATTCAGAACAGTAATCCTCCGCCATACGCTCCCCCTGGCGGATAGCGCGAATTTTAGATTCTGCTAGAGCCATTCTGTCAGGATCATCATAAATGAGTCCAAGAGCAGAAAAAAAACTCTCCACTGAGTTAAATGCAGCTGAATCAGATGGTAACGAAAACGCCCATGCTTGGGGGTCCCCGTTGAGTAATGACAACACCAGGCCCACACGCTGAGCCTCATTACCTGAGGAGATCGGGCGCATACGAAAATAAAGTTTGCAAGTGTCACGAAAAGTAACAAATTTACCGCGTTCCCCAGCAAATCTTTCAGGTAAAGGAAACTTAGGCTCAGCAACTCTACCTGCAGATTCAGCTTGCACATTAGCTACTGCTAGACCCTGTTGTTGAACTGCCCTCTTCAACTCAGTGACCTGTAGGGACAGCGCCTCCAACTGGCGGGTTATGGAAGTCATGGGATCCATGGCATCCAAAATTTATTTAGGCCGATTATAATGTCACGGGGAGCCTAGGTAGGCAAAGCTAATAACCCGGGCCCCTGCGATATCCCTCAGACTAGGGAAACCCTGTCTGTCCCTCTCCCAGAGATTACACTGATGGTGTGCTTGTCTGGGCCACCAGGCCTGACCCTAACTCCTGTTTCAGTACTAATCTGAAACCTCCACCCTCCACCCAGTGATAATTCCTCACACCAACCCCTACAGAAAGCACAGACAGTGAAAACCAAAAACGCACCACGCCGCAAACACACTCAGGAAAACACTATAATGTGCACAGGGCAAAACAAAACACAAATAGGAAGGAGAAATATGACAAAGGATCATACACCACCAGATATGATATTTGCACTCCAAGACCACCACTCTGAACCGAGATCACCAGGTACAAGACACAAGCTATAATCGGCGACGCCCAAAGTTCAGAAGAACCATTTAAAGGCCGTGGGCGTGACCCAGCCTCCAATCCGAGTACCTAGATTAACCCCGGACAACCTAGATAAAATCTAGCCGGCGCCACTGAGCGCATAGTGGATGAATGCAGAATTACCGCTGTCTGTCGGACGCCCTAGTGTGAATAGCGTCCGACATGACAGGAACCTCCCGGTAGGCAAATAGCAGGTATGGGAGGTACTGCTCCCAGTCGCACCCATAGGAGTCTACCAACATCTTAAGAATCTGCTTCAGGGTGCGATTAAACCATTCTCACAGGCAGTTAGTCTGTGAGTGGTATGGGCCATATATAAGGATAATGGTGTGCACTCAGGTCAGGGACAGGGAGGTGCTGGTAAAACAGACCGTGTGGTCCCATAAATCATATAGGAAAAAATTACCGCACACTCAAAACTGGTATGATGCAAATAGGTATATGCCAGGTTTATCCAAATGAAAAAAGTAGGTTGCCACATAGAGAAATAGATGAAAGAAACCCAACGTTTCGACCCTCCCGGGTCACAGCACCACTGGGAGGGCGTGGGAGCGCTGCTTATCCTGGAACACTACATTACAGGCCCTTCTTGACCGTGACGGCCATTCCTCTCCAAGCCTCCTCCACCCGGGACACACAGGCCCTTACTGGCCCTACAGCAAGTGACAGGATATGCTCTGAAAGGGATCGTTCGCCCACCATTTACCATTGCCACTCTTATGTACTTTTACTAAAGGATCAAAGTAACCCCATGATTAAGACCCGGGAGGGAAGAAGCGTTGGGTTTCTTTCATCTATTTCTCTATGTGGCAACCTACTTTTTTTCATTTGAATGAACCTGGCATATACCTATTTGCATCACACCAGTTTTGAGTGTGCGGTAATTTTTTCCTAAGTGGTATGGGCCAGTCACCAGATGTGAGGGACTCCATCAGCTGCTACATGAACTGGGTCCCACTGGTTGTGAGCATTTTCTGGGAAAAACTCACTCAGGAGAAAATCTCCAGTAAGGCGGTGGCCACCTTGCTGGCCCAAATGAACGACAAGGCTATCGTTTCTGGGTACCGGGTGGTATAGTCTACTACCATCAGTGCAAAGCGTTTCCTGGAGATGTTGGGAGTGACCAGTGGTTCAACCAGATCCACAGCCACCCTCCTCAAAGGCTCTTCAATAATGGGCAGAGTTACCAGTGGGGCTTTGGGGTGCCGCCCTTCCTTCCCCACCTTCTGACAGGTGTCTAACGAACTGTAGTAGGCAGCCACATTGAACCCCATCCTTGGCCAGTAAAAATGCTGAACTAGCTTGGCCTTTTTCTTAGTGATCCCTCCCTAGTTGTCCGGACATTGGAATCTCATGCGCAATCAGCAACGATTTCACCCTGACTGGATAGGGTACCACTAACTTCAGTCCCTAGGCCACACCTCTGGTGAATCTTGCTGGACCGTTACCCGGTCCTTGGTTTCAGACCACCCGCTTGAGATCTGAGTTCACGGGAGGCTGTGCCGCCTGCTCCTTGAGAGCTTTCAGGCTGTCATCAGTTTCCATCGCCACCTGAAAACCCTGACTGGACGTGGCCAGAATAGATAAGACCACCACGTCTTCTGTCAGTTTCCTGAGACCTGTTTCCTGGCCTCCCTCTGACCTGGCAGCCACTTGGTTGGAAGAGAGGAAGCTGTCAAACCCCAGAGGGTACCCTGGGGACCCGGCACTACCACTGCGCATGACAGCGGCCATGATCATTTCCATTCTGCTTCTGACCAAGTCTCCCGTCCAGACTGACTAACCTGGCTTTCTGACATCCCAGTTGTGGAGGAACCCTGCAATGAGGCTATACCTGGGAGGCCTCCCTCTCCTGCGACAGCCCTGTCCTCAATAGTATGCTCCCCAAGGGCAGCACGGTGGCGCAGTGGTTAGCACTGCAGCCTTGCAGCGCTGAGTCCTGGGTTCAAACCCCACCAAGGACAACATCTGCAAAGAGTTTGTATGTTCTCTCCGTGATTGCGTGGGTTTCCTCCGGGTACTCCGGTTTCCTCCCACATTCCAAAGACATACTGATAGGGAATTTAGATTGTGAGCCCCAACGGGGACAGCAATGATAATGTGTGCAAACTGTAAAGCGCTGCGGAATATGTTAGCGCTATATAAAAATAAAGATTATTATTTATTATTCCCCATCCACAGCTGTCTGCTGTCTGCCTGTTAGGGAATCCCCACATGTATTCAGGCTGTCTAGCAGCTGCAAATCATGTAGCTGCGGCAACACAAACATAATCTGCGAGCACACCCAAAATACTCAAAGAACACCCAAGCATGCTCGGAAATCTTGAGTAATGAGCACACTCGCTCATCACTAGTCCTAAGAAAAACACTTGCGGGAATATTTGAGAGTACCCCCACCTCCAACTCTCCCTTCCCGGAACCCCAGTTCAAATACTTGGTGATGGGCAGCGCCGGTTCGACTCCTCCAATCTCGGAGACAACGAGGGTTATCCTGGGTACCAAACCCTGTAGGGTCACCAGCTAAGGCAGCAAAAGAGTAATCCCAGCTCCAGTGTCCCGCAGCCCAATGGGCACGACCTATGATGATGGGCTGAAAGTTGTCAAGGGACCTCCCACCACCCCCACCCACACACATACAGTAACAGTGGATGATTTTTGGGACAGGAACGGGCCCTTCTGATGCTGAGGACACATAGCTTTGAAGTGTCCCAGCTGTTTGCAGAGATGACAAAGTCGGAGTTCCCCACTGAGGTGGAGGTGGAAGCATGGGCAGGTGCCCCCTTGGGCTTGGGTGAAGGGATAGTAGGCACCATGTTCATCTTACTTCCTCTCCAGCTGGCAGGTTTCTTGGCCTCTGGAGTCCTGTTGTTGGTGTACTCATTAGCAAGTGTCACTGTTGCAGAGGCCCCCTTTGGCTTCTAGTCACAGAGATACTGGTGGAGGTCCTCCAGGCAGTTCTACAAAAACTGCTTAGTTGCAACCGCTGGATGGTGGAGAGCTCCAATCTCCTGGTCCATTGGTTGACTGCTCTCAGTAGGGCCCGCATGTGATTGGCCCAGATGTTTGTAGGACCTTGCTGCATACTCTGGAGTTTCAGGGGTCTAGTTGTGTAGCCAGACCAGAGCTTGCTTGACATTTTCATAGCTCAGGGTGGTCTCACTGGGCAGATACCCAAAGATTTCCATGGCCTTAACCCTGAGGCAAGGGGTTAAGAACCAGACCCCCTAGCCAGGTGGGGTTGGAAGCCTTCCTAACTGCGCTGTATTCTCAGTTCCTTGCTGTCTGAGGCTTCATACAAGGTCCTCTCTCTCTGTCCTTTAAGGTGGACATTACCCGCATGGCAGGCAGCTTGAGCCTTCTTACAGGGGTCCCTCTCTCGTGGTGACTCCAGACTCTATCTGCTGCTGTGCCTTCGGGTGTAGTGGTAGCCAGGAGACTTGGAATCTCCTGCCCGCCGGTTTCTGCTGTGGGGCATACAGTTACCCCCACAACCTCGGAATTCCGGCCTCCGGTTTCTTGTGCTTGATCCTGGAGGGTGCCCACACGCAGCTCCCCTCCAGTTTCTCTCTCTTTTCTCCTTTGCTCCTTATCTCCTCACTGTCTCTTACAGACTAACTGACTCTCCTCTCAGGAGCTGCAGAACCGCATGTCTGCTCAGCTCCAGCACTCCTCACAGACTCTCCACTCCTCACTCCTCAGACTCTCTAACTCCTCCTCAGCCAGAGTATATATATAGGGAAGCTACCCTGAAACCGTGTCTAGAGCTCCCCCTTCTGGCCTGGAGTCAGAACAGTGTTGTGTGTACATGTTAGGCTGGTTTCACATTTGCGTTTAAAAATGCAGCGTATTAAACGCAAACGCATTTGGTGAAAAAATGCATTTAAACACGTTTAAACGCTGCGTTTTTTAGGTGCATGCGTTTTTGCATGTTTTAATACAAACGCGGCGTTTTGACGCGTTTACATGCGTTTTTTCCTGCGTTTGCGTTTTTGAAACGCATGACGAGAAGTGTGTGACAGCTGCCAATCATCAAAATCAACAAGAAAACCCACTATAAACAGAAATAGCTAGGGTTAGGGTTAGGGTTATGGTTGGGGGTTGGCTTATCAGTGTGTATTCTTGTGTTTTTCTATTAAAACGCATGTGCTTAAAAACTCATGTGTTTTCATAGACAGCAATAGGTTTTTTTGCCGCAAAAAAAGCATGCGTTTTTGCGGCAAAAAAACGCAGCTAGAAATTACTACATGTTTCATTTCTGCAACACAACGCATGCATAGAAACGATGCATGCGGCGGAAAAATGCGGCAAAACGCATGCAAAAAAACGCATGCGTTTTTAATGTTAAGTATAGGAATTGCGCTAAAACGCAGCGGCAAAAAACGCAAATGTGAAACCAGCCTTACCTGTTAAAGGGATCCTTGTTGCTTCCAGGCATGGCATCACCCTCCCCGTGAGGAAGGCAATACCACTGTAACAACCAAATTCCTGGAGTGTTACACTCAGGCAGATGGTATTGATGGCAAGTTTTTCAAATGCCAGAAAAGAAAGTGTCTAAGTCCCTTCCTTTTTTCCAGCAGGGGGAAGTCCTCTGCCAGTAGCTTTGGGTCCCGGATCTCAGGGGACTCGTGACTGGCTGGTGTCTGCAGCTGAAGATGGAGTTGGAGCTGAAGCATTTGTCGCATTGTTTGTGCTCACACTACACGTTTTGCAATGAGAGTCTTGTAGTTGGCCTTGTCCCCAGCCTGGAGACTGGCCAGGGCATCTTGCAGGATGGCATCTGAGCTTGCCTGGCTTGAGGGACAGGCAGGTGGTGAGAGGCACACTGCGGGACTGACCGCCGGCTACTAGCTCCTTGGGGAGCCTTGGCTGGACTCCCCCTCTGCTTGAACAACATTGCGTTCCACCCCCTCCTCACCTTCCATAGCATTGTCCATCTCGCTAGCTCTGCCCCTGGTGTTACCGGCCATCCTTGCAATTTTTGATCATTGACACAGAGCTGCAACCTGATACACCCACACACCTTGCAGTATTTGCACTTGGACTGTCTAGTGCTGAGTTGATGTTAAGAGCTCAGTGGTAAAAAGCTTCTGCTGGTAGCAGGGTAGGACTGGGACTAAAATTCAGCCCTGGCATTTGAAGTTACACAGGCCCACTTGTCACATGGTGACTGTATAATATCTTTGTACACTTGTAGGTTACAAGAAGTGAGGGGAATGTAACACAACTATATAACATATAATTACAGCTGTATCCAGCATTACAGCTCAGTCCTATTTATTACTTTTAGTTGCAGTACCAAGAAAAGCCGCTACTTTACCTACATAACTGGATCTCGTAGATAATGAAGGGATTGAGACGACCAAAGGCTATGAAACCTCATTCTGATGCTCCATAAACTTTGCCTACAGCCACTTTTGGTTCCACTGCGCAGCACGAGACCCGGTGACTCTGAAGAGCGGTGACAACAGTAACGTCACCGCTCTTCAGATATTCCGGGTCTTGCGCTGAGCTCGGCGACTGTGAAGAGCGGTATTGTTACTACCATCACCGCTCTTCAGAGTCACTGAGTCTCGCCAGGTCAGGGTTAGTACTGGGGTGGGGGTGTCTGATAGACACCTCTCCATTTCTTACACCAAGGATTGATAGCAGCTGACATCAACCCTAAAAATCATTACACATAACAGAATTAAATGCTCTGGCAGCTGGGAAAAGCAGTAGAGTTAGCGCTATTCCCAGGCGCCAGGTGCTAATTACAACTGTCATCATCCTTGCCTGGTCTCCCTGCGAAGCATTTCTGCTGTATTTACATGCACTGATCTCAGGCTGCTAAACGAGTGTAATCGACAATACTGAAGTCATTCGCTTGTTTCCCGGCCTCTTTACACCAACTGAGAAAGAATGAAGGGAACAGAACAATCACAATTAGATCAATCTGTCCCCATACAGTATTATGTTTTCGGCAGCACAACTACAGTTTACACCGGGCGATGTGCTGCTGATAACAATGATTTTTGTACCCACATGAACAATCCAATCACTGGATGAATAGGCAGCATTTTGCTTGTTTAGTATAATACACCCCATAGTCCTCCATATATTATAATGTGCACCTCAGTCCTCCATATAGTATAATACACTCCTCAGTCCTCCATATAATATAATACATTCCTCATAGTTCTCCATATATTAAAATACATTGTCCCCTTATATACTTATACATGGTTATTAGATCGCCCCTCAGTCGTCTTTTTTCTAGACTAAATAATCCTAATTTCGCTAATCTATATGGGTATTGTAGTTCTCCCATCCCCTTTATTAATTTTGTTGCCCTCCTTTGTACTCTCTCTAGTTCCATTATATCCTTCCTGAGCACCGGTGCCCAAAACTGGACACAGTACTCCATGTGCGGTCTAACTAGGGATTTGTACAGAGGCAGTATAATGCTCTCATCATGTGTAGCCAGACCTCTTTTAATGCACCCCATGATCCTGTTTGCCTTGGCAGCTGCTGCCTGGCACTGGCTGCTCCAGGTAAGTTTATCATTAACTAGGATCCCCAAGTCCATCTCCCTGTCAGATTTACCCAGTGGTTTCCCGTTCAGTGTGTAATGGTGATGTTGATTCCTTCTTCACATGTGTATAACCTTACATTTATCATTGTTAAACCTCATTTGCCACCTTTCAGCCCAAGTTTCCAACTTATCCAGATCCATCTGTAGCAGAATACTATCTTCTCGTGTATTAACTGCTTTACATAGTTTTGTATCATCTGCAAATATCGATATTTTACTGTGTAAACCTTCTACCAGATCATTAATGAATATGTTGAAGAGAACAGGTCCCAATACCGACCCCTGCGGTACCCCACTGGTCACAGCGACCCAGTTAAACCTCATCTGCCACCTTTCAGCCCAAGTTTCCAACTTATCCAGATCCATCTGTAGCAGAATACTATCTTCTCTTGTATTAACTGCTTTACATAGTTTTGTATCATCTGCAAATATCGATATTTTACTGTGTAAACCTTCTACCAGATCATTAATGAATATGTTGAAGAGAACAGGTCCCAATACCGACCCCTGCGGTACCCCACTGGTCACAGCGACCCAGTTAGAAACTATACCATTTATAACCACCCTCTGCTTTCTTTCACTAAGCCAGTTACTAACCCATTTACACACATTTTCCCCCAGACCAAGCATTCTCATTTTGTGTACCAACCTCTTGTGCAGCACGGTATCAAACGCTTTGGAAAAATACAGCCTCCCATAGAATATAATACAACCCCCCATAGAATGTAATACAGCCCCCATAGAATGTAATACAGTCCCCATAGAATGTAATACAGCCCCCCATAGAATATAATGTAGCGCCCCCAAATAGCCCCACAATCCAGTTATCACTCATTGATATATTAAAAAAACCCACACAATTCACACCTCTCCTCGTGCCCCGCGCTGCTCCTGGCTCCGGTCTCAGCAGCTGCAGTGACAGTCTGCCCGGCACACAGCAGGTACGCGATAATATGATGTCATCGTGCACCCGCAGTGTCATAGGCAGAGCGGGGAATGATGGTAGAGGGAGTGTCAGCGGACGCTCTCTTCTCCATTATTGCATTGAACTGTACCGGCGGGCGTCATAGACGCCGGTATAGTTGAATGCTGCGGTGCTGGCGGGGAGGTGAGTCGGCACTGGTGCCGCTGACAGCGGCACAGTGTGCAGGGATCGAGCGGCCCACTACTGGCACCAGACCTTCTGGCATTTGCCAGAAGTGCCCGATGGCCAGTCCAGCCCTGGCTGGTAGTCATAAGTGCTTGGTAGTATGAGTCCCACACTCGTATACACTATTACAGTTATATGAAAAAGTTTGGGCACCCCTATTAATCTTAAGCTTAATGTTTTATAAAAATTGTTTTTTTTGCAACAGCTATTTCAGTTTCATATATCTAATAACTGTTGGACACAGTAATGTTTCTGCCTTGAAATGAGGTTTATTGTACTAACAGAAAATGTGCAATCTGCATTCAAACAAAATTTGACAGGTACATAAATATGGGCACCCCACCAGAAAAGTGACATTAATATTTAGTAGATCCTCCTTTTGCAAAAATAACAGCCTCTAGTCGCTTCCTGTAGCTTTTAATGGGTTCCTGGATCCTGGATGAAGGTATTTTTGACCATTCCTCTTTACAAAACAATTCCAGTTCAGTTAAGTTTGATGGTCGCCGAGCATGGACACCTCTTCAAGTGATCCCACAGATGTTCAACGATATTCAGGTCTGGGGACTGGGATGGCCATTCCAGAACAGTTTAATTGTTCCTCTGCATGAATGCCTGAGTAGATTTGGAGCGGTGTTTTGGATCATTGTCTTGCTGAAAGATCCATCCCCTGCGTAACTTCAACTTTGTCACTAATTCATGAACATCATTGTCAAGAATCTGCTGATAGTGAGAGGAATCCACGCGTCCCTCAACTTTAACAAGATTCCCGATGCCGGCATTGGCAACACAGCCCCAAAGCATGATGGAACCTCCACTAAATTTTACTGTGCGTAGCAAGTGTTTTTCTTGGAATGCTGTGTTTTTTTGGCCGCCATGCATAAGGCCTTTTTGTATGACCAAACAACTCAATCTTGGTTTATTCAGTCCACAGGACCTTCTTCCAAAAAGAAATTGGCTTCTCCAAATGTGCTTTTGCATACCTCTGCCGACTCTTTTTGTGGCGTGCTTGCAGAAACGGCTTCTTTCGCATCACTCTCCCATACAGCTTCTCCTTGTGCAAAGTGCGTTGTATAGTTGACCGATGCACAGTGACACCATCTGCAGCAAGTTGATGCTGCAGCTCTCTGGAGGTGGTCTGAGGATTGTCCTTGACTGATCTCACCATTCTTCTTCTCTGCCTTTCTGATGTTTTTCTTGGCCTGCCACTTCTGGCCTTAACAAGAACTGTACCTGTGTTCTTCCATTTCCTTACTATATTCCTCACAGTGGAAATTGACTGGTTAAATCTCTGAGACAGCTTTTTGTATCCTTCCCCTGAACAACTATGTTGAATAATCTTTGTTTTCAGATCATTAGACAGTTGTTTTGAGGAGCCCATGATGCCACTCTTCAGAGGAGATTCAAACAAGAGAACAACTTGCAAGTGGCCACTTTAAGTAGCTTTTCTCATGATTGCATACACCTGGCTATGAAGTTCAAAGCTCAATGAGGTTAGAAAACCAAAAAAAGTGCTTTAGTAAGTCAGTAAAAAGTAGGTAGGAGAATTAAAAAAAAAAGAAAATGATAAGGGTGCCCAAACCAAATTTTGTTTGAATGCAGATTGCACCTTTTCTGTTGGTACAATAAACTTCATTTCAAGGCAGAAACATTACTGTGTCCAACAGTTATTAGATATATGAAACTGAAATAGCTTTTGCAAAAAAAAACAATTTTTATAAAACATTAAGCTTAAGATTAATAGGGGTGCCCAACCTTTTTCATATAACTGTATCTCGATCCCACTGCTGCCACCACATGTGAAGGATGACACTGGAGAGATCATGCAGTATCCCACCAATGCCACCACATCTAGCCACTACATCTGATGTCACTAATACATTGGAGGGATCACGCGGTACAGTCTCCTCATTTGCACCAACCTGACCTTAGGTACACTTAAGGTCCGCTTGGCACAGTTTTACACAGACATTCCCTGTCCACACGAGCCCAAGGAGGCCCTTGGAGTGAGAGAAGGTGGCCCACGCAGCAGCTTACATGTCACCACACTGGCTCACAACTCTGACAGCCTGAGATGCGCCTTTCACTAGCACCAGGGAAACAGAGCTCTGCCAGCCGGTAGGATTGCCACCAGTTCCTCATTAGATATAAGCCCGGTCAGTTAACAGAACTTCATGATGCCAGAAACCAGCCCCAGTAGCATGTGACGTTAAAACCGAGAACATGGACGTGTTGATTTGTAGATCAAGATAAAAGAGCAGCCAAAAGGTAAAATTTTACAGTATATTTAATCACCTAGAGGGCACACTAGGCCATACACAATAACCACAATGGTTATACATATACAATGGTCAGATATGCAGATACAGGTGGTAATACAAAAGTTTAAGCAGATGATACAAAAGTCAGTTACCTGCTTGATGTTTGGCCGTTGAATGCTGGCAACCACATGGGAAATGTGGGGGCCAGCTATTTCCGGTTTCTTCCAACACGCTGCACAGCATGAGCTACCTTGGCAGAGAACGAAGGCCCACATCGTCGCACGTGCACTTAACCCCATGGACAGTCACTCCCTTCCCCACCCCCCAGGATGCTCCTAGTCTTCCACTTACTCTGGCAGCTGAAAATCCAAAACCTATGACGGATCATAACTTCTCTATGAAAGGTTATAGGATGGCGGTTTTGGCACCATCAGATCCGTCCATGCCCTCATTACACTGGAAGACCAAACACAGCTTAGCTACCTGGATTCTACTAGCTGTTCTACATATCTTCCTACCCTTGGGTGCTAGAACGGGTCAAGGCCCCGCTGGGTGTTCAGCACATTCCCGACATCTCGAAAATGTAACTGGTATACAGCTAGGACATACGATAAGTCTTTAACTCCATAACTCCTTATGAAATTACGAGTGAATTCTTTCATTAGTTAATTAGCTTTACACTCTCAATAGGGATCCATCCTACCAGAAGTAACTTGGTCCCAGCTATCTGCTGGAGGCGTGAAATTAGCTTGGCCACCTACTGAGAATTTTTTCCTGTCTCAGTTTCAAACTTTGTAGAAGAACTATAATCTTGAACCGGATATGATAGCTAATTGGCAATAAATTATAGTCCCCATATTCTTCACAGGCTCCATCTTTGGTTTTGTCATGGTGCCATAAAGTGGTTTGTTATGCCCCTAGCAGAACTAGTACTGTACATCTGAGTGAAAGAGACTGGTGAGATGTGCAGCATTTAAAGTGAACCTGTCTGCAAGATTTTGTAATGTAAAATAAAGCCAGGGCTGTAATGGCGCTGTAATACTGATTAGATTGATATCTTTGGTGAAGAAATCCACTTTGTTACTCTTTCTTAATCACCATTTGACGTTTTCTGCTAATTAGATGTCAGTGCACAAGGGCCAGACTGTGCTCTGAGTCTTCTCTCGGTCTGTGATTTCCTGATCCCTCTGCTGCCTCCGGTCTTTGAATGACCTCCATCCTGTGTTTGAAATCTCAACAGTGTCTAGTCATTCACAGACCGGAAACAGACAGAGGGGCCGTGGAATCACAGACAGAGAGGAGAACGTGCATAGTCCGGCCCCTATGCACGAAAATCTAATTAGCATGAAACTTTAAATGGTGGTTAAAGAACAACATCAAAGTAGATTTCTTCACCAAAGGTATCAATGTAATCAGTATTACAGCGCCGTTACAACTATGTATTTACATTACATTTCAAAATCGTGCTGATAGGTTCTCTTTAAGAGAGGTATTAAAGGGAACTTTTTTCATATACTGATTTAATCTGTGCTAAGTCACTATTATGTAGATTAATTTAATTAAACTTTTGTTTTTTTCAATACTGTATTTAATTACCGAGTAAATGCTTTTCCAATTTTTATGTAAGTTGCACTTACAACTGTCTGGTCTCTCTCCCTCTTTCCCAACCCACCCACCACCATCCTACGGTCACTGAATGACTTTGTTTTCTGAACAACCTGCCTCACCAGCAGAAGATCTTGCATAGGCGCTGTCATTTCCTGGGGCAGTGCATGTGAAGATTCATAGTCCGACTCGCGAAACGTTGCCTGCTTGAGATCTTCCGTGGGGGAGGTTCTGTTCGGAGCCACCATAGGTAGTTGTGTCCCAGATGTTAGAAGGAATAGTCCAGCATACAGTGCTATCCTTGACAATTAAACTGGCTAACACCATGATGGAACCGTGGCAATATTGGTTCCTTGCAGTGTGTGAGGGAATAGTCAGGGCTACATTAAGGGGAAGTCAGAGGCTTTTTTCTTGATATTTTGATTAGCATTTAATCTCTATGGTCCAGTGTTCTTTGTCGTGTGGTGTCTAGTAATCCTTGTATCCTATGCTGTTGTTTTTTTATTTCAAAGGTTCAAAATGATCCATTTCATGATAAAACTGAGTGAGAAGTATTATGGCCGTTATTACTATTTCCAAAGAAAGTAGCTTTCATAAAGGTGCAACCAATCAATCCTAGTTGTGCTGTCAGTGGCGCAATTTGAAGCTTATGGGTCGACATGGCAATATCTCCAACATCGCCTCCAACAATCACTGGTCTTTATTAGTATTTGTCTTATCTTATGGACCAATTTTAGGCACCCGCTAAGCTCCACAGATTGGGCCAACTGTACTGCTATAGTTATGTGTATACTACTATATACAGTAGTTGGCAACTCAGCAGTTCTTTGAATGATAATTGGAACCAGGGGTGCACCGAAGGAGAAAACAATGTCCCCTACTGCTGCTGATAGCAACATAACCATTGATGCAATATTCATTAATGGCTTACTTTTATTCAGAAGAGATTAGCCACATTTTTATAGGGCTTAGGGGGTTTTATTCCCCACTTTACAGGTCTCCCTTATATGCTGTCTAATTATTGATTTTCATATATAGGTATTTTTTGGTTGCCATTATTGTTGGGTTGTATAGCACATATATTACTATTTGTATTTTGGGCTGTCTTTCATGAGTATTTACCATGGGACCAGGGGTGTGGTTGTTATATTTTAACATGCTTTTATTCTAGTGTATGTGTCTCTGTTTTCAATAAACTTTTTGTAATTTGTTGCTACTCAGCTTTCATTTTTCTGGGTGTGCGCTCCGTTTGCGTGTCTGCTTTTCTTGGTTGCTTTAAGAGATTGGACAGTGTTGTTAGTTTTTAAAGGGCGGTGTGACATCATTTTGTGGGGCTCTTTGGCTGGTATTGTAAGTAAGGTGCATGTAGCATTATATATATTATTAGTGGCATTAAATATGCACCAAAATGGGTATTGTATAACATTTTTACTTCTTTATGATGACCCTATGTTTGGTATGTAGCTATTATGTGAGTACTGACTGTTAATTTTACATATGCACTAGATCTGGTACTGTTATTTGCATTGGTGTAGCTAGATTAGTTTCAGTTATTTGTGAAGGGACATAAAATAAATGATTAGTAAAGACGAGTGTTACTATATATGCAATATATATTGTATATATATTACTGTATGCAGTGCATGTCCTTACCTACTTAAGCCCCAAATTGCCATTTCTATGGGTAGCTCCATCATAACTCCCAAGCAGCACGCCCGCTGTCTTGGGGTTATATTTGACTTAGATCTTTCCTCCACTCCCTATATCCAATCACTCATGTTACCTGCACCTCAAAAACATTGCAAGACTTAGGCCTTTTCTTACATTTGACTCTACAAGAACTGTTAGGCTAAGTGCACACGTTGCAGAATTGCTGCGGAAATTTCCGTGGCAATTCCACAACTCCTGCCGAGGGTATATCGCATGCGGAATTGGCATGCATATTCCGGCTAAACACTAGCGTTTTGCAAGCATTTTTAGTTTGTGGAATGCGAGCGTTTTCCAAGCGATCTGCAGCATCGCTTGGAAAACTGATTGACAAGTTGGTCACACTTGTCAAACATAGTGTTTGACACGTGTGACCAACTTTTTACCATTGATGCTGCCTATGTAGCATCAATAGTAAAAAGATAGAACGTTAAAAATAATAAAAAAAATAAAAAGGCATGATATTCTCACCTTCTGACGTCCCCGGCAGTCTTCCCGCTCCTCGCGATGCTCCAATCCCAATAATGCATTGCGGCAATGACCTCAGATGACGTAGCGGTCTCGCGATGCATTATTGGGATCGGAAGCATCGCGAGGAGCGGGAAGACTGCCGGGGACGTCGGAAGGTGAGGATATCATGCTTTTTTATTTTATTTCTTTTTTTTGTTAACAATTATATGGTTCCCAGGGCCTGGAGAAGAGTCTCCTCTCCTCCACCCTGGGTACCAATGGCACATGATCCGCTTACTTCCCGCATGGTGGGCATAGCGCCACGCGAGAAGTAAGCTGATCAATGCATTCCTATGTGTGCGGAATCCCTGCAATTCTGCACAAAGAATGAACATGCTGCGTTTTTTTCCGGAACGTGATTCTGCCGCGGAAAAAAACGCAACATGTGCACAAAAATTGCGGATTGCATTCTAATAATAGGATGCTTAATGTATGCATTTTTTTCACGGTTTTATAGCATTTTTATAGCGAAAAAAACATGAAAAATCCTGAACGTGTGCACAGTGTTACAGTTCCTCTGATTCATTATTGCCAGACTATTGCAACTGTTTGCTAATTAATCTCCCTCTTACTAAATGCTCTCCTCTCCAATTTATTCTGAATGTATCAGCCAGGGTCGTATTTCTGTCCAGCTGCTACACTGATGCCACCGCTCTGTGCCAGTCATTGCACTGTTTACCCCTCCGTTACAGTGTACAAGATAAACTTATCCTTTAACCCCCAATGCCATCTTCTCCCTCATTTCTGTCTACCACCCTACCCATCCTCTCCATTACACCAATGATCTAAGATGGCATCCTGCATAATGTGAACCTATCATTCTTGTCTCCAAGACTTCTCTCAATCTGCACCAGTTCTGTATTACCCCAGACAAGTTGTAAATGTGCTCTAAAAACATATTTCTTAGACTGACCTATCACCTCACCTCACTAATCTGTCTCTTGTTTCTCCTTCCTAACTTTACTTCAGAACCTGGTCCCCCCTATATCCCCTGTTCTCACACCCTCCACACACTCAGTAGCACTTTGTATCTTTACTTATACACATACTGGCCGGTGACTGGTTCATGCAGTTTTATTTGAATACCCTTATTTATTATAGTGATGGCTGGACCATACATTACAACCTCTTTTTCCCTTTTGTGCCTCCCCTATCTCCTCATAGACTGAAGGCTTGCGAACAGGTCCCTCACTCCTATTGGTATGGGTTAAATTATATGTTACTCTGTAATCTCTTATTTTGTTCGTACTTCAACTCGCGCTGTAAATTGCTGAGAAATATGCTTGCTGTATGGTCACTATGGTTGCTAATTAGTGATGAGCGAATATAGTCGTTACTCGAGATTTCTCGAGCACGCTCGGGGATCCGCCGAGTATTTTTTAGTGCTCGGAGATTTAGTTTTTCTTGCCGCAGCTGAATGATTTACATCTTTAGGCTAGGTTCACATTGCGTTAGTGGGTGTCCGCTAATGGACTCCGTTACATGGCGCAATTGTCACAATTAACGCTATGTAATGGGTCTGTTAGCGCACCCATTGACCGCAATGTGCTAATGGATCGCTAACGCATCGCTAACGTATGCCATTTTTGGCATGCGTCAGCGATGTCCCGTTATTTTCGGACGGACCTAGAACGCTGCTTGCATCTGCGCTAGCGGGATTGCCAAACGCGATCCCTTTTGGGACATTGCGTTAGGGCAATCCGTTAGCGTATGCGCTAAATGGATTGCGCTAACGCAATGTGAACCTAAGCATAAGTACATGTGGGGATTCCCTAGCAACCAGGCAACCCTCACATGTACTTACAGTATCCTGGCTAACAGATGTAAATCATTCAGCTGCGGTAAGAAAAAATAAATCTCCAAGCACTAAAAAATACTCGGAGGACCCCCGAGCATGCTTGAGAAATCTCGAGTAACGAGTATATTCGCTCATCACTATTGCTAATAGTACATACAGTAGACATTCCTGGGTCTGTTTTTCTATTAGTACCATGACAGGTTTTGCAATTTCTGGGGGGCACATTGGTGCATGTTCAGCCATGCCATCTCTTTGTGAAAGACTTGTGCTATTCAATCATTGCTGCGTCTGTAGAAACTCTGGTCTATCAAAATAATAAAATAATTAACCCAAATGATAAAATCCGTAATGAGAAAAAAATCAAAACAGCAGATTTGTGTTTTTTCAATCATTACTCCTCCCTAAAAATCTCAACAAAAAGCAATGAAAATGTCATATGTAGACCAAATTTGTACAAATACAGCCATCAGCTCGCCACACACAAAATAAATCTTCACAAACCAGGAACCAGCTCAATCAATGAAAAAATGTTGTTACAAATTTATGATTTTTTTTTCTCCTCATATAAAAACCTATGCAGGTTTGGTAATGCCAAACTCATACTATAAAATTATGTTTTAAATTATTTTCTTTTACCACAGAATAAACACCATAAAAACAAATAAACATGGCGGAATCCCTTTCTTTTATGATTATAAAAGATTAGCCTGTCCCCGTGGAAAAAAGAGCACTATCTGAGTAAGTCACAAGCAGTGTAGGACTTTGACTAGGCCACTCCAAAGTCTTCATTTTGTTTTTATTGAGCCATTTACAGGTGGACTTGCTGGTGTGTTTTGGATCATTTCCTGCTGCATAACCAAAGTGCGCTTCAGCGTGAGATCACGAACAGTTGGCCTGACATTCTCCTTTAGAATTGTTTGGTACACAGCAGAATTAATGATTACTTTTACCACAGCAAGTCTTCCAGGTCCTGAAGCAGCAAATAAACCTCACACCATCACACTGTCATGACCATATTTTACTGTTGCTATGATGTTCCTTTTCTGAATTGCTGTGTTACTTCTACACCAGATGCAATGGGACATACACCTTCCAAAAAGTTCAACTTTTGTCTTGTCAACTTTTTTTTTGCCCAGTCTCTTTCATATGGTGGAGTCATGAATACTTACCTTGACTGAGACAAGAGAGGCCTACAGTTCTTTGGATATTGTTGTGGGGTCTTTTGTGACCTCATGGATGAGTCTTCGCTGCACTCTTGGGATAATTTTTTCAGCCATCCACTCCTGGAAAGGTTCACCACTGTTACATGTTTTCCCCATTTGTGGAGAATGGCTCTCACTGTGGTTCGCTGGAGTCCCAAAGCTTGAGAATTGGCTTTATAACCTTTTCCAGACTGATAGATCTTAATTACCTTGCTTTTCATTTGTTCCAGAATTTCTTTGGATCGTGGCATGATGTCTAGCTTTTGAGGCCCTTTTGATGTACTTCACTTTGTCAGGCAGGTCCTATTTAACTAATTTCTTGATTGAGAACAGGTGTGGCAATAATCAGGCCTGGGTGTGGCTAGGGAATTTGAAGTCAGCTTCCCAAAGATGTGATAAACCACAGTTAACGTACAGTATGTCTTAAGGTGGGGCAATCACTTTTTCACAAAGGGCACTGTAGGTTTAGATTTCATGTTCCCTTAATAATAATAAACTACATTTTGTCTCTGCTTGTGTTATCTTTGTCAAATATTTAAAGGCAATCTGTCACCTACTTTTTTGTATATAAGCTTCGGCCACCGCCATCAGGGGCTTATCTACAGCATTCTGTAATTCTGTAGATAAGCCCAAGATGTAACCTGAAAGATAAGAAAAACAAGTTATATTATACTCACCTGGGGCAGCTGTCCGGTCCGATGGGTGTCACGGTACGGGTCCGGCACCTCCCATCTTCATGCAATGACGTCCTCTTCCTTGCTTACTGTCACGGCTCCTGCACAGGCGTACTTTATCTACCCTGTTGAGGGCAGCACAAAGTACTGTAATGCGCAGGCGCTGGGCTTCTCTGACCTTTCCCGGTGCCTACACACTAAAGTACTTGGCTCTGCCCTCAACAGGGCAGATAAAGTACGCCTGCGCAGGAGCCGCGACAGGAAGCAAGGAAGAATTGCATGAAGATGGGAGGCGCCGGACCCGGATCGCGACACCCATCAGACCGGACCGCACCAGACCGCCCCCCAGGTGAGTATAATCTAACTTATTTTTCTTATCTTTCAGGTTACATCGGGGGCTTATCTACAGCAATATAGAATGCAGTTCACGTGAAACATCGTCAAACCTGCTGCATCTGGCTCTGAATATTTAAATTACAAGAAATATTTCTCCATCGTGCTCATGGCCATTGCAGATGCACAACATAAGTTTATAGCGGTCGATATTGGGGCTTATGGCCGCTCCAATGACTCTCAAGTTTTTAAAGTGTTTGCAATGAGTGGCCATTTATATGGAAAAAGCTTCCAATTTCCACCACCCCGACCACTTAATGAAACCTCTGGGCCACCAATGCCGTTTGTATGTGTTGGAGATGAAGCGTTTCAACTCTCGGAACACATGCTGAAGCCATATGCAAGTAGTGGCTTGATGCCAACAAAAAGAGTTTTTAATTACCGCTTAACCCGAGTGTGATGAATGGTTGAGTGTGCTTTTGGTATTCTCACATCCAAATGGCGAGTTCTGTTGACCGCTATTAACCTGAAGACTGACACTGTGGATGAGGTGGTGAAAGCTTGTGTGGACCTGCACAATTTCATAATATGCAAGGAACAGATTACCATGGATGACAACCTCCTTGTATCATTATCATAATATTACTTTTCAAAGTCCTGTGGCAGTTTCAAGAATGAGGGGCAAATTTACAGAGCACTTTATTTCACCTCAATGAATAGAAGACTGGCAGGATGAGATAGTTTGATAGCTTTGTCTTTTGATATAATATATGTTGGAGTATAAAAATTATTGCAGTTTTCATATTTGTGATAACACCATGATTTTTTTCTATTACTCAAAAGTATTGGACCTTGTTGCCCAAAGTATTGGACCTTGTTACCCAAAGTATTTTACCTTATCATTAAATAAATGAAAGACAAAGCTTTTTATACAAAAAATATATTTTTATTTTTTATTTCTTATTTACAACATTATAAATTAAGGTAGTGTGGGGTGGAGATAGTACTGGAGGGGCTGACAGATCGGACCCCTTTGACAGTGGGAGTGTGGAGAGTGGATTGTGGTGTTGACGGATCGGAAACACAAGGCGAAAGGGTTGAGAAAATAAGAGGATGGGTGGCCAAAAAAACGGGAGTAGGGAAGGGATTTGGTAAGGTTTGAGGGGTGGAGTGGAGGGATTGGGAGGCAGAAGAGGTGGTGGGTGGAGAATAGGGTTGTGTTTCGGGCATGATGGGTGTGGAAGGAGACTGGTGGTAGTGGGCAGGGAGTACAGGTTGGGCAGGGAGTGGAGGCACAGATGCTGTGGTTGGGAACTGGTATGGGGCAGGACGCTGGTATTGTATAGGAGGGGGAGGGGGGACTACCGGGGCGGGTGGAGGGGCTTGGGAGCTAACCTGCGCTAGAGCAAAGTGGCAGGCTTGCATTGCATGCATCTGCGGGTCAGGAAGTAGCTTGTCTATGCACTGGACTACTGCCTGGAAAAAGGAGTGATTGGGCAATTTACTTGCATCCAGATGCATGCTCAATTCAAGAATACTGATGTTCAAGTGGTTGAATCCAGCAGTGATTTGCTCAGACAACAGTTTGAGTGAGTTCTGGAACGATGCGTTTAGATGCAAGAACTCGGGCGCATAACTCTTTTCCTGACCCCCCTGGCGCTGCCGCCCAGAATCCAAAGGTGTTCTATAGGTGGCAGCAGTGTCAGAAGGGTGGGGTAAAGGAAAAGCTACATCCTCTCCAGCAGCTTGATGTAACAAAGTCTGCCACGATGCTTCAGCGCTGGTGGATGGGACCGAGGGACCAGATGTGAGGGAAGACAAGGAAGGTGCAGATGGATCGGTTCTGTCGACGTGGTCCCCGGTGGCGGACTCCTGAGGGATCGCTCCAGAAGGGTTCAACTCTGCAGGCTCCAGAGTGCTGCAGATGGTGCTGTGGAACAAAGAAAACAAAAATTAATTAATATATTGTTACTGCTTGGCCCCGGCTGAAACACAAAAAAAAGGTTACACCGAAACGCAGCTTTTTTTCCCCGCAGCCTGTCACTTCTTTTGTGCGGAACTGCAGCGTTTCTGCACCCATAGACTTGCATTGAGTCGGGCATATCTGCAGCAAAACCACAAATGTAAAAAAGATCTGCAGTTTTGCTGTGGATGTGGGTCCGAGAAACACTGCAGTTCGGGAGGAGGGAAGTGTGTGGACGGAGTGTGGGCGGTGACTGTGTGCGTGTATGTGTGTGGGCGGGGTCTGTGGGCTGTTTGGGTGTGTGCGGCGCTGTACGGGACTGTTTGGGTGTGTGCGGGGTTGCGAGGGTGTGTGCGGGGCTGCGCGGGTGTGTGCGGTGCTGTGCGGGACTGTTCGGGTGTGTGCGGGGCTGTTCAGGTGTGTGCGGGGCTGTGCGAGTGTGTGCGGGGTTGTCCGGGTGTGTGCGGGGCTGTTCGGGTGTGTGCGGCGCTGTCCGGGTGTGTGTGGGGGGTTGTGTGTGTGTGCATGTGCAGGCCTCGTCTGATGGGACTACAAGTCCCATCGGGCTATGCCTTCTACAGTGACATTGAGTGACACGTTAGCCAATGATGGGACAGTAGTAGTCCCATCATCCGGCTAATGTGTTGAATGTAAAAAAACAAACAAAAAAAACACACATATACACATGTACAGTACATACAACATGCAACATACAACATGCACCATACAACATGCAACATGCCACATACAACATACACCATGCAACATTCAACATACACCATACAACATGCAATATACACCATGCAACATGCAACATACAACATACACCATGCAACATACAGCATGCAACATACACCATGCAACATACAACATGCAACATGCTACATGCAACATACAACATGCAACATACAACATGCAACATACAACATGCACCATGCAACACACAACATGCAACATACAACATACACCATGCAACATACAACATACACCATGCAACATGCCACATACAGTACATACATACAGTACATACATACAACATACATATATACATACAGTACATACAACATAGACTACTGTTATGATCCGGTGACCTTGGAGCAGCATGAAAACTTTCACTGGAGTAGGTGGTAACTATACTGACCGCAAATCCTGATCTTAACATCGCAACTAGAAGTAGCCTTTGGGTGTACCTAACAAGCCCTAGACACCTCGTCACAGCCGGAGGACAAAATACCCCTAAAGATGAAAATAGGAATACTACCTTGCCTCAGAGCAGAACCCCAAAGGATAGGCAGCCCCCCACAAATATTGGCTGTGAGTAGGAGAGGAAAGACACACACAGTCAGAAAACAGGATTTAGCACAAGAGGCCACTCTAGCTAAAATAGGAAAGGATAGGACAGAGTTCTGTGCGGTCAGTATTAAAACCCTTCCAAATATCCACAGTAGATTATACAAAAATTCCTCCATCTAACTAAAGACGTGGAACGTATATCTGCAACTCCAGAGACTACTAAACTCAGAGCAGGAATACAATCAAAAAACAAGCACACAGCTTGTGTGCCATAGAAAAAGAAACAGACCCTTATCTTTGCTGAATTGGCAGCTAAGCAGGAGAAGCCAGACAGGGATCCAACACTTCCCAAGAAACATTGACAACTGGCAAGGACTAATGAGTCCTGCAAACCTAAATACCCCAGTCAGAACTGCAATCAGCAGATACACCTGTCCAGAACTGCAGCCCAGAGACAACTGCATTACCACCTACAACCACCGGAGGGAGCCCAAAAGAATTCACAACAGTACCCCCCCCCACTTGAGGAGGGGTCACCGAACCCTCACCAGAGCCCCCAGGCCGATCAGAATGAGCCAGATGAAAAGCACGAACCAAATCAGCGGCATGGACATCAGAGGCAAAAACCCAAGAATTATCCTCCTGGCCATAACCCTTCCATTTGACCAGGTACTGAAGCTTCCACCTCGAAAAACGGGAATCCAAAATCTTCTCAACAACATATTCCAACTCCCCATCAACCAACACAGGGGCCGGAGGATCAACAGAGGGAAAAACGGGCTCCACATATTTCCGCAATAAAGATCTATGGAAGACATTATGGATAGCAAAAGAGGCCGGAAGCGCCAGTCGAAAAGACACCGGATTAATAATCTCAGAAATCCTATAAGGACCAATAAGCCGAGGCTTAAACTTAGGAGAAGAAACCTTCATAGGAACATGACGGGAAGACAACCAGACCAGATCCCCAACCCGAAGCCGGGAACCAACACACCGACAACGGTTAGCAAAACGTTGAGCCTCCTCCTGAGACAACACCAATTTGTCCACCACATGAGCCCAAATCTGCTGCAACCTGTCAACCGCAGAATCCACACCAGGACAGTCAGAAGGCTCAACCTGCCCAGAAGAAAAACGAGGATGAAAACCAAAATTACAAAAGAAAGGCGAAACCAAAGTAGCCGAACTAGCCTGATTATTAAGGGCAAACTCGGCCAATGGCAAGAAAGCCACCCAATCATCCTGATCAGCAGACACAAAACATCTCAAATAAGTCTCCAAAGTCTGATTAGTTCGCTTGGTCTGACCATTTGTCTGAGGATGAAACGCAGAAGAAAAATACAAATCAATGCCCAGCCTAGCACAAAAGGCCCGCCAAAATCTAGAAACAAACTTGGAACCTCTGTCGGACACAATATTCTCCGGAATACCATGCAAACGGACCACATGCTGAAAAAACAACGGAACCAAAGCCGAAGAGGAAGGCAATTTAGGCAAAGGCACCAAATGAACCATCTTAGAGAACCGGTCACAAACAACCCAGATAACCGACATCCTCTGGGAAACCGGAAGATCGGAAATAAAATCCATAGAAATATGCGTCCAGGGCCTCTCAGGGACCGGTAATGGCAAAAGCAACCCACTAGCACGGGAACAGCAAGGCTTGGCCCGCGCACAAATCCCACAGGACTGCACAAAAGAATGCACATCACGCGACAAAGAAGGCCACCAAAAGGACCTACCAACCAAATCTCTGGTACCAAAAATGCCAGGATGACCAGCCAACACGGAACAGTGAACCTCAGAAATCACTCTACTAGTCCATCTGTCAGGAACAAACAGTTTCCCCACAGGACAGCGGTCAGGTTTGTCAGCCTGAAATTCCTGAAGAACCCGTCGTAAATCAGGGGAAATGGCAGAAAGAACCACCCCCTCTTTCAGAATACCGACCGGCTCTAAGACCTCAGGAGAATCAGGCAAAAAACTCCTAGAGAGGGCATCAGCCTTAATGTTCTTAGAACCCGGAAGGTACGAGACCACGAAATCAAAACGGGAAAAGAACAAGGACCATCGAGCCTGTCTAGGATTCAGCCGTTTAGCAGACTCGAGATAAATCAAATTCTTATGATCGGTCAAGACCACAATACGGTGCTTAGCTCCCTCAAGCCAATGTCGCCACTCCTCAAACGCCCACTTCATAGCCAACAACTTCCGATTGCTGACATCATAATTGCGTTCAGCAGGCGAAAACTTACGGGAAAAGAAGGCACACGGTTTCATTAAGGAACCAACAGGATCCCTCTGAGACAAAACGGCCCCTGCCCCAATCTCAGAAGCGTCAACCTCAACCTGAAACGGAGGAGAAACATTCGGTTGGCGCAACACTGGAGCAGAAGTAAATCGACGTTTAAGCTCCTGAAAGGCAGAGACAGCCGCAGAGGACCAATTTCGCCACATCAGTGCCTTTCTTCGTCAAATCGGTCAAGGGTTTAACCACGCTGGAAAAATTAGCAATGAAACGGCGATAAAAATTTGCAAAACCCCAAAATTTCTGAAGGCTCTTCATGGATGTGGGCTGAATCCAATCATGAATGGCCTGAACCTTAACCGGATTCATCTCTATAGACGAAGAAGAAAAAATGAAGCCCAAAAAAGAGACTTTCTGCACCCCAAAGAGACACTTAAGGTACCGTCACACTAGACGATATCGCTAGCGATCCGTGACGTTGCAGCGTCCTGGCTAGCGATATCGTCCAGTGTGACAGGCAGCAGCGATCAGGCCCCTGCTGGGAGATCGCTGGTCGGGGAAGAAAGTCCAGAACTTTATTTCGTCGCTGGACTCCCCGTAGACATCGCTGAATCGGCGTGTGTGACACCGATTCAGCGATGTCTTTGCTGGTAACCAGGGTAAACATCGGGTAACTAAGCGCAGGGCCGCGCTTAGTAACCCGATGTTTACCCTGGTTACCATCCTAAAAGTAAAAAAACAAACACTACATACTTACCTACAGCCGTCTGTCCTCCAGCGCTGTGCTCTGCACTCCTCCTGTACTGGCTGTGAGCGTCGGTCAGCTGGAAAGCAGAGCGGTGACGTCACCGCTCTGCTTTCTGGCTGCCCGGCGCTCACAGCCAGACCAGAGAAGCAGAGCGCCGAGGACAGACAGCAGAAGGTAAGTATGTAGCGTTTGTTTTTTTACTTTTTAGGATGGTAACCAGGGTAAACATCGGGTTACTAAGCGCGGCCCTGCGCTTAGTAACCCGATGTTTACCCTGGTTACCGGGGACCTCGGGATCGTTGGTCGCTGGAGAGCTGTCTGTGTGACAGCTCTCCAGCGACCTAACAGCGACGCTGCAGCGATCCGATCGTTGTCGGTATCGCTGCAGCGTCGCTATGTGTGACGGTACCTTTAGACCCTTTCACAAACAGGGCATTGTCATGAAGGATCTGAAATACCATCCTGACCTGTTGCACATGAGACTCCCAATCATTGGAAACAATCAAAATATCGTCCAAATATACAATCAAGAATTTATCAAGATAAGTCCGGAAGATATCATGCATGAAGGACTGAAAAACAGATGGAGCATTAGAGAGTCCGAATGGCATCACAAGGTATTCAAAATAGCCTTCGGCGTATTAAACGCAGTTTTCCATTCATCGCCCTGCTTAATACGAACAAGATTATATGCCCCCCGAAGGTCAATCTTCGAAAACCAACTAGCTCCCTTAATGCTAGCAAACAAATCGGAAAGCAAAGGTAAAGGGTAATGAAACTTGACCGTGATTTTATTCAAGAGGCGATAATCTATACAGGGTCTCAAGGAACCATCTTTTTTAGCAAGAAAAAAGAACCCCGCTCCCAACGGTGAAGAAGACGGCCGAATATGCCCTTTCTCCAAAGACTCCTTAATATAGCTCCGCATGGCGGTATGTTCAGGCACAGATAGATTAAAAAGTTGACCCTTAGGAAACTTACAGCCTGGAATCAAGTCAACAGCACAATCGCAGTCCCTGTGCGGTGGAAGGAAACTGGACTTGGGCTCATCGAATACATCCTGAAAATCAGACAAAAACTCTGGAATTTCAGAAGATGAAGAAGAGGAGATTGACATCAAAGGAACATCATTATGAACCCCCTGACAACCCCAACTAGTCACAGACATGGACTTCCAGTCCAACACAGGATTATGTACCTGCAACCATGGAAAACCCAGCACGATAGCATCATGCAAGTTATGCAACACCAGAAATCGACAATCTTCCTGATGGGCTGGCGCCATGCACATGGTCACCTGTGTCGAAAACTGGGGCTTATTTTTAGCCAAGGGTGTAGCATCAATGCCCCTTAAAGGAATAGGGTTCTGCAAAGGCTGCAAGGGAAAACCACAACGCTTGGCAAACTCAAAATCCATTAAATTCAAGGCGGCGCCTGAATCCACAAACGCCATGACAGAAAATGATGACAATGAGCAGATCAAGGACACAGATAACAGAAATTTAGGTTGTACAGTACTGATGGTAATTGAACTGGCGATCCTCTTTGTCCACTTAGGGCAGACAGAAATGACATGAGAAGCGTCGCCACAATAATAACACAACCTATTTTGACGTCTGAAACCTTGTCGTTCCGTTCTAGACAGAATTCTATCACATTGCATAGGCTCAGAAATTTGCTCTGAGGATAACGCCACAGCGCGCACAGTTCTGCGCTCCCGCAGGCGTCGGTCAATCTGAATGGTCAGAGACATAGAATCACTCAGACCGGAAGGCGTGGGAAACCCCACCATAACATCTTTAACGGATTCAGAAAGCCCCCTTCTGAAAATTGCCGCCAAAGCATCATTATTCCATTTAGTCAACACAGACCATTTTCTGAATTTCTGACAATACAATTCTGCCGCCTCTTGACCCTGAGACAGGGCCAACAAGGTTTTCTCAGCTTGATCCACAGAATTAGGTTCATCATATAATAGTCCTAAAGCCTGAAAAAAGGAGTCAATATTAAGCAAAGCCGGATTCCCAGATTCCAGGGAAAACGCCCAATCCTGCGGGTCGCCACGCAGCAGGGAGATTACGATTTTTACCTACTGAATGGAATCACCAGAGGATCGAGGTCTCAGGTCAAAAAACAGTTTACAGTTGTTTTTAAAACTCAAAAATTTAGACCTGTCACCAGAAAGCAAATCAGGAGTAGGAATCTTCGGTTCTAAAGCAGGAGTTTGAACAATATAATCAGAAATACCTTGCACCCTAGCAGCAAGCTGGTCTACACGAGAAGCTAATTCCTGAACATTCATGCTTGCACCAGGCTCCTCAGCCACCCAGAGATAAAGAGGGAGAAGAAGACAAAACAGACTGGAGGAAAAAAAATGGCTCAAGAGCTTCCTTCCCTTCTTCTGAGATGCATTTAACTCATTGTTGGCCAGTAGTACTGTTATGATCCGGTGACCTAGGAGCTGCATGAGAACTTTCACTGGAGAAAGTGGCCACTGTACTGACCGCAATCCTGAACTTAACACCGAAACTAGAAGTAGCCGTGGAGTGTACCTAACACACCTAGACACCTCGTCACAGCCGGAGCACTAAATACCCCTAAAGATGGAAATAGGAATACTATCTTACCTCAGAGAAAATCCCCAAGGATAGACAGCCCCCCACAAATATTGGCGGTGAGTCAGAGAGGAAAAAACATACACAGGCAGAAAAACAGGATTAGCACAGGAGGCCACTCTAGCTAGATAGGACAGGATAGGACAGAGTTCTGTGCGGTCAGTATTAAAACCCTTCAAAACATCCACAGCAGAATATACAAAAACTTCCTACATGTTACTAAAAGATGTAGGAGCGTAAATCTGCAACTCCAGTGAATCCTACAATCAGAGCAGGAATAAAACTGAAACAAGCACACAGGCAGTGTGCCACAGAAACAAAAACCAAACACTTATCTTTGCTGAATTTGGCAGCGAGCAGGAGAAGCCAGAAAGTGATCCAACACTTCACAATTGACTACTGGCAAGGGCTAAAAGATCCTGCACACTTAAATATCCCAGTCAGAATTGTAATCATCCGATACACCTGGCCAGGTCTGTGACTCAGAGACAACTGCATTCCCACCTACAACCACTGGAGGGAACCCAAGAGCAGAATTCACAACAGTAACCTCAGTGATGCAGTGCAGGAGCCATTGCCTCCGGTCAGTGTGTCACTGGGAGGCCCTATAGAGCAGTGACATCACACGATGTCACTGTTCTATAGGGGAGATCATCTTGGGACACTCGTTATTAATTGGACTACGGCGGAAAGTGAGTATACGGTTTATTATTTTTAATTTTTTGCAGGCGGTCGAGTATAGTAAGTATGGTTAAATTAAGAATATTAAACTACTTTTTTCTAGCTGTGTCTTTATTTATTTTTTAACCCTTTCACTACTATAGAATTAATAATGGATAGGCGTCTTATTGACGCTTCTCCATTATTAACCGGGCTTAATATCAGCTTACAATAGCAAGGTGACATTAACCCCTTATTATCCCATATCCCACCGCTACAGGGGAGTGGGAAGAGAGAGGCTAAGTGCCGGAATTGGCGCATCTTACAGATGTGCCATTTCTGGGGCTGCTGTGGGCGCAGGAGTCCACGCCATTTTTTACAGTTTTTTATAAATTAAACATTCATAAATAAACATCAGTCTTGCTGTATTACAGTATATCTATGGATAATCTACCTATAGATATATTTATAGATATATCTATAGATACATAGATACATCAATCCATATATCTATAGGGTATGTGTCCATGGGCTGGATTGCTGGCGCTTTGGACAGAGCGGAAAACTCGCTCCGCCCAAAGCGCCGCCCCCTTCTGTACGCGCGGTGATTCCAGATCTGTTCATTGCACACATCCGGAATCTCCGCATTCATTCATAGGACCCTGTGATTTACCTTGCGGTGACGGAGCATCGCCGCAAGGTAAACAGACATGCTGCGTTCTAAAAAGACGCGCCACATGTCCATAAGCGCAGGGCCGCCGGATGTTCACACGCATAGTGAAGATGGGATTTCATAAAATCCCCTCCACTGTGCGATAACATCTGGACGCTGCGGGTTGAACGTTGCGGTTGTACGCAGCATCCAATCCGCAGCTAATCCGGATGTAATCCGGCCCATGGACACATACCCTACCCTATCTATCTATCTATCTATCTATCTATCTATCTATCTATCTATCTATCTATCTATCTATCTATCTAATGGGGTGTGGGTTGGAAAAATGTAAAAGAGGAGGTTGGACAATAATGATATCACAAATCTTTTTTTTGTTCAATAATACATCTTTATTTAGCTTTCAAAAACGCATACAAAAACGCATTAAAAAACACACAAAAATGCACAAAAAACGAACAAAAACCACACCAAAAACGCACCAAAAACTGCATAAAAAATGCATCAAAACCGCACAAAAAACACAGAAAGAACACATCAAAACGCATCAAAAATGCAGCTGCGTTTTCTGCCAGGAGATGCAGATTTTATGCAGAAAATTCTGCACCCAAATCTGCAACGTGTGCACACAGGCTTACAAAATGCGAGCTTGCTCCGGGTCTTTCTCCACCCTGTCTGTCTCCTTCTGTAAGCACCTCTGATGCTGCAGCTTCCTGATAAACCAGAATTAATGCATATTGTTATGTGTACAAAAAATGTTAACATTACCAAAAAGAAAAAATATATTCATATTTACCTCACTGCGATGATGATGTGAGGGAGGGCTCCCAGAAGAAGACATATTATAGAGACCGGCTGGCTTGGCTGTGTGGCTGGTAGGCTCTGCGGCTGGCCTGGCTCTGTGGCTGGTTAGGCTCTGTGGCTGGCCTGGCTCTATGGCTGGTAGGCTTTGCGGCTGGCCGGCTCTGTGACTAGTAGGCTATGTGGCTGGTAGGCTCTGTGGCTGGAGGCTCTGCGACTGGCCTGGCTCTGTGGCTGGTAGGCTCTGTGGCTGGCCTGGCTCTGTGGCTGGTAAGCTCTGTGGCTGGCCTGGCCCTGTGGCTGGTAGGCTCTGTGGCTGGCCTGGTTCTGTGGCTGGTAGACTCTGTGGGTGGTAGGCTCTGCGGCTGGCTGGCCTGGCTCTGTGGCTGGTAGGCTCTGCAACTGGCTGGCCTGGCTCAAGTTTTAGCTCTGTGGCTGGCAGGCTCTGCAACTGGCTGGCCTGGCTCAGATTTTAGCTCTGTGGCTGGTTTTAGCTCTGTGGCTGGCTGGACTCCCACTGGCTGGTCTCAGGCTGGCTGGACTTCCGCTGGCTGGGCTGGGGCTGGCTGGCTTGCTTGCTGGCTGGTCTAATTGGGGGCTGGCCAATTGTATCCTTATTAAATCAGAGAATCCGGCTCCAGATTTTTTCATTTGATGGATGTGGCGCCCATAGTTTTCCATTCTAGCAAACGACGTAAGGCGCCGGATCCGTCGCTGTCCGATTTTTTTGACAGAGACAAAACATTACTTTGTCCGTCATGTCCGGCCGCCAGACAAAAAATGTTCTACGGATCCGCCGAACGATGGATGAAACGTGAAGCCATCTGTCGCAATCCGTCACTAATACAATTTATGAGAAAAAATGGATCAGATGGCATCAGACACCTGATTCGTTTTTTTTCAAAATTCGACGGATTGTGACTGAAGGCAAAAAAACTGATGTGTGAAAGGGGTCTAAGAGATTTGCGGCCTTTCATCCAGCTGCCAGGTACCACTGATCTACTCATTGGACCGGATTCCTATGAATTAATCTGCTCATCGCTAGTCTAGTCCTAACTGTCCTGAACATGTGGCACCCCAGGAGTCTGGTTGCCACAATGGCATTTCTCTCCTCATGGGGGGGGGGGGTGATGTCGTGCCTGGAGGTAAGAAGGGATTCCCTAATCAGGTAATACTGACATATAACACCTTCTTTACTTCAGACCAGAAGGGGGAGCGCTAAACCCAGTTTCAGGGTAGCTTCCCTATAAGTTCTGGTCAGAAGGCGGGGTTAGTGAGTTGAGTGTGAGACACTGAAGGGGAAGGAAGCAAGAGAGAGGAACCTGGGGTCTGGAGCTGCGATTGGGCTCACCCCAAGATAAAGCGCAAAGAGACCGGACACAGGAGTCCGTGGTGGTGAGAAGATTGCATACTCAGCCACTGAATCTGGAGGCCAGAAGATTCCAAGCCTCCTGGCCCCAACTGACATCCGCATGAACTGCTGTGGCCTCATCCCTGGCATTTTCCCACGGTCCTGAAGTCATAGCAGTTTAGGTCGGCTGTGAGAACAGCTTCACTGAATAGAGGTCATGTCACTGATGCTGCGCTCCCTCACAGCCTGACCCACACTGAACTCTTGAGCGTGGGAAAATCAGCTGGCATTTTCACACGCTGAAGAGTTCATCTGAGTTCAGGCTGTGAGACAGCGCAGACTCAGTGACGCCACCGCTAGTCACTGAGTCTGTGCCGGCAGCATTTCATTCCTTCCCCAATAGTTGACAGCTGGGCCGGCCGCATAAGCAACGCTCCTGGTTGTAAACTGTATATACCCCAGGTATGGATTTTCTACCCAGCGGGCATCTGGCTGATTGAATGGTCAGTGGCCATGTGCCAGAGCAAACGACTAATCAATAATCCAGGGGAGGCTGTTGGTAGTTAAGAGTCTAAGGAGCTGTAAGTGCATCTTCATGCCCCAAAGTACTTGCAGATGCAACTTCAAACACAACAGGCTTATCTATTGAAGAGCTACACAATCATATTCTTTGTTCTTGTTGTTTTTTTTTTTAGAGGGGTGAGTAAAAGTTTCTTACAGGTTCTCTTTAAAAAAAAAGAGGAGTGAAGCAAATACATTTATGTTGTAACCATACTGCCACCTCCTTGCTCCCAAAAGCTGTTCTCCGGCTTTGATTAATGGGGATGACGCATTCAGCATCATTCACATAGCTGAAAGTGATCTCGCATCTGCACATTAGCATCATCGTCTGCCCAGGCTTACTTTGCTCTGCCCTACTGTGGGCAAATCACAAAACATGATTGGGCATGCGCCAAGGAAACATCGTTCTTGTGAATAGGTTCCAGAAAAAAAGAGCCAGAATGACAATCCCAATGATGAGCATGCACAGTAATATTGTGTGCTCTGCGCTTGCATGAGCCGATGATGCTAATGCGCAGGCGCGAGATCTCTTTTGGCTAGGTGGATGACGCTGGATGCGTCATTCACATTAATGAAAGCCGGAGGATGGCTTTTGGGGGCAAGGAGGTGGCACAGACGCTGAGTCAATGGCTCCCATTGGAGTGGACCAAAAGTGTTTACATACAGTGCGGGGAAAATAAAAAGGTATTTTTGGTGGTATAGTTAGAGGATGATGGACATGTACAGTGGGTACGGAAAGTATTAAGACCCCTTAATTTTTTCACTCTTTGTTTCATTGCAGCCATTTGGAAAATTCAAAAAAGTTCTTTTTTTCTCTTTAATGTACACTCTGCACCCCATCTCGACTGAAAAAAAACGGAAATGTAGAAACTTTTGCTAATTTATTAAAAAAGAAAAACTGAAATATCACATGGTCATAAGTATTCAGACCCTTTGCTCAGATACTCATATTTAAGTCACATGCTGTCCATTTCCTTGTGATCCTCCTTGAGATGGTTTTATTCCTTCATTGGAGTCCAGCTGTGTTTAATTAAACTGATAGGACTTGATTTGGAAAGGCAAACACCTGTCTATATAAAACCTCACAGCTCACAGTGCATGTCAGACCAAATGAGAATCATGAGGTCAAAGGAACTGGCCAAGTAGCTCAGAGACAGAATTGTGGAAAGGCACAGATCTGGCCAAGGTTACAACATAATTTCTGTAGTACTCAAGGTTCCTAAGAGCACAGTGGCCTCCATAATCCTTAAATGGAAGAAGTTTTGGACCACCAGAAGTCTTCCTAGACCTGGCCATCCAGCCAAACTGAGCAATCGTGGGAGAAGAGCCTTGGTGAGAGAGGTAAAGAAGAACCCCGAGATCAATGTGGCTGAGCTCCAGAGATGCAGTAGGGAGATGGGAGAAAGTTCCACAAAGTCAACTATCACTGCAGCCCTCCACCAGTCAGGCCTTTATGGCAGAGTGGCCTAACGGAAGCCTCTCCTCAGTGCAAGACATATGAAAGCCTGCATAAAGTTTGGTAAAAAACACATGAAGGACTCCCAGATTATGAGAAATAAGATTCTCTGGTCTGATGGGACAAAGATAGACATTTTTAGTGATAATTCTAAGTGGTATGTGTGGAGAAAACCAGGCACTGCTCATCACCTGCCTAATACAATCCCAACAGTGAAACATGGTGGTGGCAGCAACAAGCTATGGGGGTGTTTTTCAGCTGCAGGGACAGGACAACTGCTTGTCATTGAAGGAAACATGAATGCTGCCAAGAACAGTGACATCCTGGATGAAAACCTCTTCCAGAGTGCTCTGGACCTCAGACTTGACCGAAGGTTTACCTTCCAACAAGACAATGACCCTAAGCACACAGCTAAAATAACAAAGGAGTGGCTTCAGAACAACTCTGTGACCATTCTTGACTACCCCAGCCAGAGCCCAGTCCTAAACCCAATTGAGCATCTCTGGAGAGACCTGAAAAGGGCTGTCCACCAACGTTCACCATCCAGCCTGACGGAACTGGAGAGGATCTGTAAGGAAGAATGGCAGAGGATCCCAAATCCAGGTGTGAAAAACTTGTTGCATCATTCCCAAGAAGACTCATGGCTGTACTAGCTTGAAAGGTGCTTCTACTCAATACTGAGCAAAGGGTCTGAATACTTATGACCATGTGATATTTCAGTTTTTATTTTTTAATAAATTTGCAAAAATTTCCACATTTCTGTTTTTTTCCAGTCAAGATGGGGTGCAGAGTGTGCATTAATGAGAAAAAAATTACTTTTTTGAATTTACCAAATGGCTTCAATGAAACAAAGAGTGAAAAATTTAAAGGGGTCTGAATACTTTCCGTACCCACTGTATGTTATGCAGTACAGGTGCTCAGAAAGGCAGTGGTATTGCATCACACGCTAAAAAACTGGAGACAGGTTCCCTTTAATGTGACACATTTGACAAATTTGTCCCTTGCTCATTTTTAACATTGGGAAGTGCACCACCATGCTGAAAGAGTTGCATGGTCATAATGGGAGCACATTATATAATTAACGTTTGGCACTTGATAAATAAGGATCAGCAGAGATGAAGTGAGTACACTAAAGATTTGGGGCAAAATTATATTATTTTTGATACATGGGATGCATTGGGTCTACTACCAGTTGGATTTTGTCGGGATTTATTATAAAGCCTGAATATTTTGCTGGAAACAGATGCTGGTCTCTTTCTCTTCACATATAGGTAGGTAGATAGATAGATAGATAGATAGATAGATAGATAGATAGATAGATAGATAGATAGATAGATAGAGTATATAATTAATCACATCATTTAATGGATGAATTAATTTTAAAAAATTAATAATTAATTTTCTGCAACAAAGAAATTGGTTACTTTAGAAAAGGGGGAGGTAAATTGGAGAGGGATGGAATGATCTGGCAAACCCCTGTAGACCAAGTGGCAAAATAACCCAAACTGTTATTGCTTCATCAAATACAGGCGGCAAATAAATTAATCAAAAGCAAATATGTCCGATGTGCGAATGATTTGGTGGTAATGGATGGAAATTAAGATTTGCAGATATTATTTTCTGTCATTCAGTCTAACAAAGTGAACATTTATTGCATATATATTAAAAATTATCCTTTAATGGAGTGCTAGTGGGGGAGCGCTGCAGAACTGCTCCCAGAGGTTATTTGCCCTATGTAAGGGGGTTGGCTGATATTTGTGTGTTTTCCCACAAGAATATATTTCAAACATCGCTTGGAACGATCGCTAAATTGAGATGTTATTTAATGGCAGCTGCAATTGTTCAGCAGTCTGGAGGGAGAATTTTATCATCCTTGTCTTATTGCTTGTACAGACAAGATAAACCAGATTCTTCTACGTCAAATAACTCAGGGCCAAAGCAGCTTGTTGACCCCGAAAGGGTTAATGGCGAGATTGATGCCGGATCAGCGATGTATTAAACAGTTCTTTCACTTTCCTTATTATATACAATTCACATTTGATATAATGAATCAAATGAATTATTATGTTGTGAAATAAGGGAGACTAGGGCCAATAACTTGCCCTCTGTATAACGGGTGCCCCTGTCTTTGGTGGAGACATATTGTATAGCGGACGCTTTATGATACATGGTAGAAGAAGAGGATGCAGCAAGAAAAACTAGCCTGGAGGGCAAAGTAATTCATATGATAACTTAGTAAAAGCCAATGAATGAATACCCCAAATATATACACAGTGTCAAATATTAATGGCAGACGCTATTCTCCTCTGTCCTCAGCCATTCAGTACTGTCTGGGTGGATTCTAAGAAGTTCCCTTTGTCCGGATCTGGGACAGTATCACTGCTTTTATTTACCAGAGCAGACAGGAAAGGAAAATGTTGCAAGTATGAATACTTTTTTTGGATGCAGGAATATGTTTCTCACGCCCTTTTGCCATACCTCACTGCCACCCTTGCAAAAAATGGAAAGAAACATTAAGTGATTAAGTACCCTGCCAAATATAGACACAATTATGACCATTCTTCCATGCGAAGGCTACAAGTCTGATGTAACAATGGAAATTTTTGAGCCTAATGGTTAAGTGTCCTAAGATGGATGGTGCTGGCTGAGTGTCTAAGGCCTGGGGCTATGTCCCAGACTCTGACTGTCCAGCACTGACCTCCTCTCGCTCTTTGCCACCAGACCAGGCACCAGGACTATGTTGCAATTACTTGCCGGTCTCTTAATTACAATACCCCTAAATGTTGGAAGAGACCCATCTCATGCTGTGTCTATTGGTGATTGACCTTTGTGAACCTGCTGAAAACTCCCTAAGCCATTGATCCAAATCCCATAATAAAGCTATTACATAGTTGTTGTTCTGAAGATGTCCAATACAAAGCAGCAGCCTCCATATGCCACAATTCATACCACAATATGGATATAAAATGTAGCTATTGATGAGTGATTCTTGACCATCGGGCAAAGGATGTCTGCAGGACAATAGATAGATATTCATTACAGCTTAAGTCCAATGCAGACGCTGCTGGATTATAGTACTATGCGTCTAGCCTCATATAATCTATGAAATAAACTCTTATAAGAAAGAAAATAAATCTAAAAATACATAAAAATGATAAAATTCGAAGCCTCTTAAAACAGGTGTGGAAATGTTACATTGATCATGGTTAAAAAAACAGCTTTTTTCTAGGCTTCTAAAATTGCTGGCATTTTGACATGCCTCCACTGGTGGCCATTTTCATATCTCTACTGGTGGCCATTTTTGTGGCAACAGGAAGAACAACCGTATTGGTTCTCTTTTTTTAAATCAGTTTCTCAGAAACTCCTTATAGAGTTTGGTCAGCCTGGTCTATCAAGGAGAAAGGTAGAGTCTTACAATCCATTGCTGAGAAGCTCCTATAAAAGTGACCATCAATATGGCTGCACTCCCTGTTGTCATGTTTGTAAAAATGGCCGCCGCTACTGAATAAAAATAAAGGCCAAATGTACGAAACTGGGTAAAATGTTTGTTGTTCAAGGCAACCAATCAAAACAAAGCTTTCATTTGTTAAGACTGTTAGAAGGAATAAAAGTTAAGCTGTGATTGGTTGCTATGGGCAACAGATATTTTTCCATAGTATCATAAAAGTTACTTTTTTCTTTCTAAGGAACAAAAAAAGAAACAAAAATAACTAAATTATGGCCATGTAAGAAGGTTGTCAGGTGTTGAGACACCCTCTGTGTATCCAAGTAATGTAAAGTAAGGCGGGTGCCCCGACAGGAGGTCGCTCGCATTGGGAACAGTTCAAAGGTCTTTATTTGAACATGTCTGTTACTAGTGTTTCTAGTCACACAGAAGATGGTTGGTAGAACTTCCATCAGTTGTGCTAGCAAAACTCCACTAGCAAAGCGGCTTTAAAGGGGTTGACCACTTCCAGGGCAACCCCTTCTCAATTCATATGTTTGCTCCTAGTAAAATAACAACACTTATACACTCACCTTTGGTGCCAGTATGTGGGCACTGGCTCTTCTGGTGATTGCGTAGCATTGTTATGTCACATGAGCCATGCCTCCAATCAGTGGCCATTTCACGCTCTCGGAGAAAGTGAGCGCTGCTGCTTCAGTAGTGGTCAACCCTTTTAAGCTTTCACTCAAACCTCCACAGCTCACCATTCAGCTGTAGACATCATGTTTTACCAACTGTAGTTGCTCCACCTGACCAGCTTCTGTGTGGACCTCATGGACCTGTCCACAACCTGTCTCCTCATGTCTGTTAGCCTCACAGACTCGAGATCACGGGCACAGCACTTCAGCTCATACTCAGCGGCTTCTCCTTCTACCTTGCAGTAAATTCTCAGGATCAGAAGGCAGACAGACAACTTCTGTGGGCCCTTCTTCACCACTGACTCTCTACGAATGGTGGTTTACATCGTCACTACATGCTCAGGACAATCAGGGCAGCAATCTACCCTCCTAATGGTGTATCTGATTGTAGCTCATCTACACTTCATCGGCTTCCTTAGGCTGTCTGACTTACATGAACTTTCATACGTTTTAGGCATCACACCCTACAACTCTCATATGCACTACTGTTATTACCCGACTGCCAATACACTCACCAGGAAAAACTCTGCACTCAGATGGCCAAGCACCATCCTTGTACACCTTCCACTCACAACATTCCCTCAGTGCTTCTTCACCTCAAAACACTCCTGACCCACATGGGATTAGTGTAAATATTATAAGAACAACTCAACTCTGGTCGGTACGCCCACCAGAAACAAAACCAAATGGTGGAACATAATAATCAACATACGTGACTAGTGGGGGTGGAACGGCCGACCAGAGTGTCTTTGTAAGAGGGGTAAATAGTGCTCTGTTCTAACCCTCTAAGGGTCACTTCCGTCTGTCTGTCCCGGAAATCCCGCATCGCTGATTGGTCGCGGCCGCCAGGCGACGAGCACAGTCCGGCCGATAATTAGTCGCTCCCTACTCACCAGCCGTCAGTGCCCGCTCCATACTCCCCTCCAGTCAGCACTCACACAGGGTTAATGGCAGCGTTAATGGACCGCGTTATGCCGCGGTGTAACGCAGTCCGTTAACGCTGCCATTAACCCTGTGTGACCAACTTTTTTACTATTGATGCTGCCTATGCAGCATCAATAGTAAAAAGATCTAATGTTAAAAATAATAAAAAAAATAAAAAATCGTTATATACTCACCGTCCGTCGCCCCCCCGGATCCAGAACAGGCATCTCCCGCTCCTCACGACACTCCGGTGACCGCTCCATGCATTGCGATCTTGCGAGATGATGACGTGTGGTCTGACATGAGTATATAACTATTTTTTATTTTAATTCTTTTTTTAACAGGGATATGATGCCCACATTGCTATATACAACGTGGGCTGTGCAATATACTGCATGGCTGTGCTATATACTACGTGGGCTGTGCAATATACTATGTGAGCTGTGCAATATACTACATGCCTGTGCTATATACTACGTGACTGTGCAATATACTACGTGGCTGTGCTATATACTACGTGGCTGTGTTATATACTACGTGGGCTGTGTTATATACTACGTTAGCTGTGTTAAACACTACGTGGGCTGTGTTATACACTACGTGGGCTGTGTTGTACACTACGTGGGCTGTGTTATATACTGCATGCGTGGGCTGTTATATACTACGTGAGCTGTGTTATATGCTACGTGGGCTGTTATAAACTACGTGGCTGTGTTATGTGCTGTGTGGGCTGTTATACACTCCGTGGGCTGTGCTATGTACTACGTGGCTGTGCTATTTACTACATGGGCTGTTATATACTATGTGGCTGTGCTATATACTACGTGGCCGGCCGCAAACAATCAGTGACAGGCGCAGTCCGGATGCGAATTGGCACGGGATTTGAACCACGCTTTGCTAATTGGTCGCGCCTGGCCGGCCGAATCCTGTGTATTCAATGTATTATTCTAAAATCTTCATAAATAAATTACATACATATTCTAGAATACCCAATGCATTAGAATCGGGCACATAAATGGTTTATGCAGTAACAGCCCGGTTGGCTTTATTATTTGACATAGTAAGCTTTGTAACAGACTGATGCAGGTAGCCTTGGGTTATAGACGAAGAGACGAAGAGCAGGATGGGCATAGTCTACTAAAGGGGTTTTACACACTATAGACACCTGTCTTCACAGGATAGGTGTTGAATGTTTGATCACCACTATTTTTAGAACAAAAGTCCTTCCTTTGACAGTAAGTCTAAGTTCATATAAGTGTATAAAAATTGTCTGATTTTCATCCAGAAAAATGGATGATTCTTATCTCTATGGGATATTGGATTCGAATTCTTTTGGGGTACCCATTCACTTGAAAAGGCAAGTCTCATCTGAAGCATGCTGTCATTTTTTCCACCTGGACATTCTACCCGTGTAAAAAAACTGAGCAGTCCTACTGAATAACATGGATCCAGTTGGTTTCAGTTTTTTCGACCGGCAACACTTGGACCAAAAATGTGGTGTTATGAACGTAACCTAAGCAGGAGCAGCAATCGAGCAGACACCCAGTATGACAGAGACATACAAGAATTGTCTTTTCTTATCTACAACTTTAACTACAAGTCATCAGAACAAGGTTTATTTTGGTAAAAGTAGGAAAACCATTTGAAGCTCATAGGCTGCAACGCAAAATCTTCAACAGAACTCCCAACTATTACTGATATTTAATAGTACTGATCTTCACATGTGGTTCAAAAGGACCTTTAGGACCCTCATAGACTCCAGAACCTGGGTGCAACTGCATTTACTATAATTATGCCCCCTGATGAAGCTTCATACATAAAGGTTAATATCACAGATACAGTATTTGATCAGCTGTTTATTGCTGTTAATGAATATTGCTATATTGAATAAATTGCTATAGTGAATTTACACTGGCCGCAGTGGCCAATAATTGGGAACAAGTGCTTCCCGATTATCAGCCTGTGTAAAGAGACAGCTGATCATTCATCAAATGAGCAAAGTGCTTGTTTGTCTGGTGAAATCATTTTTAAGTTTAATTAAAAATCATCGTAATCAGTCTCTGTAAACAGGATAGGTGTTGTCGAGAACTATGATATTCTATGTGCACAGAACGATCTTATCGATTGTTCTGTGCCCGTGCAAGCGTGGTTGATCTGTCTAAACAGGATAGTAAATGCTGCCTATTTGGCCATCGTAAAAGTTAAGCAACTACTGAACGTCTGTACGTAAAGCCAATGTCGATGAACACTAAGGCTCTGGTAATTTGACACTCTGGCAGTATTGTGATACAACTACTGTCTGTAATTTTTTGCCTATTATAGATGTACAGTTTTTATCCATGATCTATAAAATATATATTTTTGTTATTTGTTTTTACCTTCTTGATGTTAACAAAAATAATCATCATGCAAATGTCACCAGTGGTGAAGGAATGAAACACAATATATATATATTCAAATTGCAGAACATTATATTATAACATTTTTATAAAGCTGGAAATGCTCCTCATAATACAATGATTACTGTGGCAAATATAGGTCTGCACGATCTATCAAATTGTTTTGCTTGAAAAAAGCAAAAATTATGGTATTTTACTTTATAGAACGTAGCTTTCCTCTTTAAGTAACATGGAAACATCCAGAATAGATCTATTTCAGGTGACATGAGGAATTCTTCCATTACAATCCCCATTGAAGGCACGGCCAGTATCCCTTTATCTGCTTGTTAACTTTTGTGTTAAAAGTTAACAAGATGGAGCGCTCTTACATTGACACCATTATGTAGGGATTGTTGGCCCTGACATTTGTTTCTTTTCTTGCCATTGTGCCTTTGCCCTCACTTGGAGATTTATGTATTTTTGATATTAAATTCTTTCTGCCATTAACCTGCTCTCTTGTTGACTTTTATTGACCCCAGTGGCCTTTTCCCTGAACGTTTCCATATTTTTTTGTAAGCTGTGTCTTAATGCCCACTCTCCATTGTCCTCCCTACATCAGGATGGCGTCCCCAGTTGCACTTGGAGTTTGTTCTGTTCTTGAACTTCCATGGGTCAGCACAGCCCGGCACTGATATTTCTTTGGGTTGCACAACCTTTCAATTCTTCACAGGGGCCTTGTACAACAAGTATTTTCCCTCCTAGATACCAAGTTCCTAATTACTTGGACAAACAGCTCCACTAATCATGGGGCAGGCCTCCTAATGCTTAGGGTTTTTGTTTGCTGGCCTTCCAATGCTCCTGCTGTTGTAGAATGGCAGATTGGCCTCTATGACCTAGGACTACTCCTCTACTTTCTCCTGCCCTGTCCAACTCTCTCTGGTTCAAAGGGCAGCCTCCTGGGTGCAAAGCTTGGCAGCAGCTGCTGGAGGTGACCTGGCCAGACAAGAGAAAGCCTCAGCTCACACAGTCTCAGAGATGAATCAATGTATTTTTGTATTTCACATTTCTATGCGTGCCTGCCACAGCTCAACTTGGCTGACATACAAAGAGAATGTGTAGATGCAGGGGATGTTCAGCCTTCAAGTGATGGGGTCTGGAGACTTGTCTGCTTAGTATCATCCACTGATGTGGTCATTTTTTCCTATCTTTATGATGATGGTTGTGATTCTTTCCCATGCTGCCTTGTGAGTTATGCCCTGGAGGTCTTTTTCAGACTGGATACTAATTGTAGGGGCTGTGCATTACTGGCAGCTATCATGCCTGGAGCCGATCACCACAACCTTAATTGACAAGGACTTGTCTGTATTTAGGAGCAGCTGGTCCCAGCGCTGGTATACCAGTGCAATCTTAACACGGCGTCTCTAGCCTGGAGCAGTGAGGGTAAACGTGGTTAAAATCAAGAAAGATTTATAGTGTGTTCTCCAGGGTGAAAGGGACATAAAGCAGCCACCAAGATCTTCCCTGGAAGGGGTCTCATCCATCAGCTTTCCAATCTTTGTAGCATGTCTAGCAGCCATGCTTCACGTATAATTAATAATAGAGCGGCCATTTAGGATAATTAGGCAGGTGACAATATTTTGAGACAATATATCACAGCAAACAAGACGAGTGGGGGAAAAGTGAATGAAATCAACTAATAGTCTAGAAGAAAACACATCAGACACCTACAAGGATTATCCTTCTCATTCCAAGACTTTACAAGGTGCGGCTGCAGTGAATTAGGCCCGTTTATGGAATCAAAATCAGTGATGCAATCTATGCAAGCAAAACAAAATTACAAATTTATAGAGAATCTGTGGTTAATATAAAAGATTGACTAGACTTACTGGAAGAACATTATAGCTGAAGAAATCACCTTTTCAGTCTAAAGAAAGCCTTCAATATATAATTGTGTATAATTTAATTTATAGGTTGGATGAAGACCACATTGATCATAGATCAATCCAAAATTGTAACACAACTTTGTCAAATTTCTGAATCTGACAAGTGATTCACAACGATTAGTTGTATAGCTGATGATCTAGTTACGAAGAAATGCAGCTTAGGGGTCTAAGACAGATGGGCAGAAACCTATGTAGGGGCTATCATGGTGGTCATATTGGTTGCACCTATGCTTCCCAAGAACAGACATACAGAATTGATTAAATATGATTTGTGATTTTGACCAAAGGGGACAATTCAAGAACTTGTAATTTTTCTTTCTTTTTTTTTTTTAAAGAAAATGTACTTTGGCTATTTTTTGCAATGTTATTATTTCCAGTGGTTCTGTATAATTTGTAAGTATAAACAGATATTTAGGCATGAAATGGCTTACTTTTCTATTTTAGTTCCTCACAACTGAAGAACCATTCACACTGTTATGAATACTCATCTATTTATTCCCCACCACCACCAAAAAGAGAAAGACATGGTTTTGCCTCATTATGTGAGAACCTTTTAATTTTCTCACAGTTTGCACGTGTTAAAAAGGGGATAATAGATTCCAAACCTTCATTCAAATTTCAATGTTTTTTTTCCCTTCTTTAGTTTAAACAAAACTTCTCTAACTTTTTCTTGTTTTCTCAACTTTTTCTACAGGAACAATACCAACATTGAAGGCCACAGTTGGGAGCCTGCACAGTTGGAGATCTTTGGTTCCATTTTAGACATCTTTGGATTTCATCAATCAAACTGACTGCAATTTTCCATAAAAACCCCTGAATTTGGGTCAGAAAGTGGGCAATCCAGATAAAGATCATTCTACTTGTCTTGTGAGATGATAAATAGGCAGGCTTTCAGTACAACAATACAAGAAGTTTCAGATTTGTAATGCACATCTATAGCTTGTGAATACAAGTGAGTCATTGCCATTTCTGTATGTTTTACCATGCTCAATAGAGATGTGGTTACATTGCAATGTCTGTGTTACCAGGATCTGGCTCCGCAGTGTCTTTGCCTTAAGAAAGTAAATTCATATAGAAATTAATATGTTGTTTAGCTGAAAATGTACCAGTATAGAGACTGTACAGTGCATTGCTTATGGCCAGCTTATGATGTTCTTGTTACTGTCTGGATTGGACAAGGGGTACAAGCAGCACTGATGAGTGGGCCTTTTGTAGCGGTGCCTGAACCACACTGTCAGGCAGGACTCAAAGTACATTAGACGAGGAGACAGAAACAAAACACCAGCTTTATTGAAAGAGAGGATTATATGCTAGAAAATAAGACTAACAATTCTTGTAATAATAACAGCAATATTAGAGGGATAGCTGGAATATGTCACACAAGCTGTGCTCCAGCTATGGCAATGCAAATTTCAATATTAGCAATTCAATATAAACAATTTCTACAGAGTACTCTCTTGTAACTTCCTATTTGGCTTCCGATTGGGCTGCCCTAGCTAAAGAAGCCTGCTCTACACCCTAACAAAGTTGAACGACGGTGTCACACTCACAGTTCTGTAGCGCTTAGACAGTCTGCTAGCTGCTGCTTGGTCCTGATGTAGCATAGCCAAGTTTGTTGTGTTGAGCTCTACCTTCACATTAACTGATCTGTCTTCTTCTGGATCCGGGCAAGTCTCGTTCCCACTTTTAATGTTGACAACTGGTACGACAGCATAGTTTCCTCTCTCAGGTTATAGCTGCTCGTGGAGAACTAACCTGGCTGTACGATGCGACTCTTTCCTTCTGGCACGGTCCTAGTGATCGATCCTGCGGTAAAAGGGCACTGTCTTCTCCCTTTAAGGCATTAGTTCATTTACTAGTGGAAGAAAGAAAAATCCAGCAATAAGCTTGGGTGAACTAAAAAATAACTTTGATTCCATATTATAAAAAATCATTCAAAGTATATCAATTGTCGGGAAGATAGCTACATATGAACAGATCTATGCATTTTGATGTTAGTCTTTTTCAAGATCTTGAAAAACACTAACGTCGAAACCCGAATCATGTTCTTTGGGATCTCAGCTATCCCCGGAGATTCTCCAATGCTGGGGTGTGCTATACCCTTATTTCTCAGTGCCATTAAAAGGTGGCAGTGAGGAATAAGTACCCTTAACTGCCGCCGTTAAAAGGTGTATTGGTGGTCATTAAGGGGTTAAGAACCTTTGGGCAAAAACTGTGGTTTTGAATTCATCACACAAATACCCATTTTCTCTTTTATTTCTATAGAGCCTAATTTTGGGGGGCCAAATCTCATGAAGGGGTGAGATTTTGAGTTTTAATGTTTGCATATTCTGTTGTTAAAACAGAATGTGCAAACAGATTTTCTGCTTTATGTATATAGATCAGAGAGAGGATGATTGTAGTTCAATGGTAAAAGTAATAGACAGTAACTTACAATCTGTTTTCAAATGCCCAAAAAGGACATCTTTGCTTAGGCAAAAGAGGGTGTCCATTGCTTAGGACCTCCTTCTTTTAGGTAAACCGTTCATCACAGCCCTGAAGGACTAGAAATATTCATTTTCGCCCATAGTGTCACTGCAGGGAAAGCGAGCACTTGCTGCTAGGTACCCTACAGATTACAGTTAACTGATGGGGGTCCCAGCAGGAGGATATCTTCTGATCACACTATTGCTTCTGTGCCCTTTAAAAGAGAGATTGTCAAAGCCTTTTAATATGTCTTTCCTCCAAAATGCATTTCAATAAGCTATACAGTGATATAGGTGACTTAGCCCTTATAACAATCACATCATTATTATTATTATTTATTGTTATAGCGCCGTTTATTCCATGGCGCTTTACATGTGAGGAGGGTATACATAATAAAAACAAGTACAATAATCTTGAACAATACAAGTCACAACTGGTACAGGAGGAGAGAGGACCCTGCCCGCGAAGGCTCACAATCTACAAGGGATGGGTGAGGATACAGTAGGTGAGGATAGAGCTGGTCATGCAGCGGTTTGGTCGATCGGTGGTTACTGCAGGTTGTAGGCTTGTCGGAAGATGTGGGTCTTCAGGCTCTTTTTGAAGGTTTCGATGGTAGGTGAGTGTCTGATATGTTGTGGTAGAGAGTTCCAGAGTAGAGGTGAAGCGCGAGAGAAATCTTGTATGCGATTGTGGGAAGAGGAGATAAGAGGGGAGTAGAGAAGGAGATCTTGTGAGGATCAGAGGTTGCGTGTAGGTAAGTACCGGGAGACGAGGTCACAGATGTATGGAGGAGACAGGTTGTGGATGGCTTTGTATGTCATGGTTAGGGTTTTGTAGTGGAGTCTCTGGGCAATGGGGAGCCAGTGAAGGGATTGACAGAGGGGAGTGGCCGGGGAATAGCGTGGGGACAAGTGAATTACTCGGGCAGCAGAGTTTAGAATAGATTGGAGGGGTGCATCATACGCATTCATAGCGCTGTACCTGATTGTGTACAGCGCCTGAGAAAGTAATTCATTTTGAATTAACATGAGAGGGCTTCGATGTACCCTGCATGTGGCCAAGAGCTTGTTACGCCATTATGCCCCTTCATTTTGCATGTTAAGGAGTTCCCCTGCTTCTCATTGATGACACTCACATTGACACTGCTTGAACCTGCCCATGCACACACAGTGTCATTGTTGGTGCGGACACAATGGGTGGATACGTTCTCCTCCCCAGCTCTTCTCTGTGGACGCCGCTTGCTATGTTTTCTGGTGTATCAGTGTAGCAAGTTGTGCAACTGAGAGGAGCCAGAGAGAACCATGCCATCCCCATGTGTATGTGCCTGCAATGTCACTGTGTGAGCTTGGCTCAAGCAGTGTCAGCGTGCATGCTCACACATGCAGTGCAGCATTTCCTCTGCAAAGTAAGTGCTGTCAATCATAAGTGGTGGAACGCCCCACCATGGAACATAACTGTGAGGGCTCATATTCACATGCGAGAAACTCAGATGAGTCTCGCACGTCAATACCCAGCCTGTTAACGCACGTGTTGAACGGGCTGCTGTTAACGCAATGTGAACCCAGCCTAAGGGTTTGCGCACATGACATCTTTTACAGGTGGATTCCACTCTGAAAACCATCAGAAAATATTGAAAAAAATGAACATAAAAATTTCTATGTAAAAATGATTTACTATGCATATGTTCAGTTTTTTGAACGTTTTTCATTTGTTTCAGGTTTCCAAAGACACAAAGCTGTTAAAAGTGTTCTGACCATTCTTCAGACATTTCCCTTCCTGAAGACTCACCTTACTTTACAATACGAGTCAATGGGAAGGCTTAAAAGATGCCCATGCTTCCTTTGGAGCATTTTTGCCAGCATTTTTTTTTGCGTCAAAAAAACACTATCAGTTTATTCATTGTTTAATGAATAATAAAAAAAATCTAGGAGATGCCAAAAATGCTGGAAAAATGGCAATTTGCAAATTAAAAAAAAAATACAAAAAGATGCTACGGGGAAATAAATGCCAGCATTTCCTGAAGCATCTTCCTCTTGTAAAACTTGGTATGTTCACCTGCTCGAAAAAGATGTCATGTACTTTCAGGTAGAGTGATAGTAGGATTTTTGTAGGGACTATGTACTCTCGAGTCTGGAATGTTATGAGTTAGGCCTCATTCAGATATCTGTGTTTGACATACGTGTTTTGTCTGTATTTTTCACATATAAACCATGTGTCCATTTTTTTTACTGTAGCAGAAGCTTGGAATTTTTCTGTACACATGAAAAAAAAGGATGCCACGCTGATGGTAAAAATGGACAGACACAGTTTTTCATCCAAGTGCTGGACCCAATATTTATCCATTTTTAAAAGTGTTTTTATTTCACAGAAAGCTAAGATTATTTATTTTGCCATAAATAAATGTTCAATTTTAAACGTCTATTTTCTAATAAAAAGGTCACATGTTGTGCTAATATTTTAGGATTTTATTGTAAATTAGTTATGCAGATTAGTACTGGGAACCCGAAAAGTTCCCAGTACTAAGTAACTAAGTTTAATCATCGCAGGTGACTTTGTACTTTTCTGAATCATCTTTTTGTCCTGACTTCAAAAATGTATATAGTTTTTCTGTAGCATGTATAGTTTCCATGGACCAGCATCATTATTATAAGGTATAGGAAATATACTGGCGACATTAAGAAAACAGTAATCTACATATCGGCAAAAAATCCTTCACCTTACAGAACAGTTTTTATTGAACCAAAATAATTTCACATGCAAAATAGAAACCAAAATATGAGCAGAAATTAAAAGTGCTTGACATTAGACTGTCATTGATACGATTTTTCAGGGTTGTCCCTACATAACATCTAACAGTAATCTGCCATCATTGAGTCATTCCGAAAACCCTGGTAGCGGTGTTCCATTACTTTAAAGTCCAGGTGAAACCACTTGCCTTGTTCATTGCTTACATCCCCAAGACTTTGAAGGAAGAAATCTAAATGTGAATGCAAAAAGTGCATTTTCAGAAACACGCGACATCCAAGACACTGGTATGCACTTAGCAGTTCCTCAACGCCTTCAACATATTCTGGAGATTTTTTTTTCCTAAGAAGTTTTCACAGATCCACTTGAAGCTTTTCCAAGATCTCAATTCCTTATCATTTAGAGTTCCTTCAAACACATCATCTCTCATAAGCTCTCTGATCTGAGGACCAACAAATACCCCTTCCTTCAGTTTTGCTAGTGAAATGTTGGAGAATTTCTGCAAAATGTACTGGAACCCTTGTGAATTTGTCTTTGCCATGGCTTTCACAAAGTTTTTAATCACTCCAACCTTTATATGTAGTGGAGAAGAAAGATTTTTGTTGGAGCAACTAAAGGATTAGGCTGAACATTTTCTCTACCTGGAGCATAGATGTTTCTCTGTCCCCAATCACGATGAACATAATGCTCTACAGTATTTCTACTGTCTCATAAACACAAGAAGCTATAATAATTTGTGAAACCTCCCTGCATTCCCATTAGCAGACCAATCACTTTCAAATCTCCACTAATATTCCATTGATGATGCTTATATTGTATAGTATCCAAAACAACTGACAGATTTCATAACTTTCCTTTAGATGACATGAGTGAGCAATAGGGATTGATGGTTTCATATTTCCATTGTGAAGCAACACTGCTTTCAAACTTTTCTGGGATGAGTCAATAAACAATCGCCAATCTACAACAAAATACTCTTTATTCAGTTCTTTAAAGAGGCCATTTGCATTGTTACAGTACACCATTGGTCCATCAACTGTGAAAAATTGTGTTAAAGTGTTGCTTCTGTTTCGATAATAACACACTTTGACATCATCATGAAGAAGATTCTTCTGTTTCAACCTAGATGCAAGAAGTTCAGCTTTATCTTTTGACAATAAAAAGGTCTCTAATGAGATCATTTAATTCATGTTGAGTAAAGCGTTCTGGCTTCTCCATCAGGTACATACTGATCTTGACTTGAGGTCTCCATGTCTTCGCCAGTAGCTTCAGCTCCATAGTCTTCATATTCTACTTCATTTTCATCCAATACAGACAACGGTGGTACAGGAACTGGCAAGGTACCATCATGTGGAACCGGCCTAATCGCAGATTCAAGCTCAGGGTAATTAATGTTATGTTTTCTCTTTGCAGAAAAGCCCTTCAGTTTTACAACACAAAAGTAGAAGTCATCACTATGATTTTTGGGTTCTCTCCAAATCATGAGAACAGCAAATGGTATAGCCACTTTCCTCATATTCAACCAGTCACAAAGACCATTTGAACAATTTGAGCATATGACATGAGGGGCCCAGCTTTTGTCTTGATCACCAAGTGGACACTTAAACTACATCTGGTACATCTTTTTAATATCATGAGTGATTGAACATACTTGGCCTTTTGGTGAAAAGAACCACACACATAGCAGAATCTGTTTGGATGATTGGTACACTGTCGGGGCATTTTTCTCCTTTAAGTCAGATCAAATAGTAGAGTAAATTCAGTTCAATGGTGGTGACAAACTAAAAAAAAAGGCGATGAGCCAACCGGCTATATGTAGATATTTCCCCAGAGATGACAGAGGCAGCTTGTATTTAGAACTGATTTTACTGGAGGTAGTCTGGTAGATAACTATATACAGTGTGATATTGGCTGCTTTCAGGTTCTCTCTCTGTGGAGACCCTTACTCATTTACACCTCAGTGGCTGAGTTGTTTTCTTCCCTCTGCGGTGACTTGCCCTCCCAGAAATGCAGTGAAAACCTTCTCACAATGGCGGCTGTTCGCTGCCTTTCCTTCTATCGCCCCATGACAGGGCTCAGATCCCTGTAGAGGCCTGCCTCTTGTCAGAGTCTCACATGCCAGTCCTTGCTGCTATCACCATCCTTTTCTGACTGACTCAAATCCTACCGCCTCATAACAGTTCGCTCCTCCCCATAACATGTGACTTTCCGAGAAGCAGTCATTGGCTGACTGAACTGTCAATACTTCTTCCCATAAAACTCACTAAAACCTTTACTGATGTTGTCCCTGTAAGAAAATTCACAATTAAGTAAGGCAAGCAAAGAAGTGGGAATAACATAGCAAAAACCACATACATTGAAAATGCAAAAATAACGTAATAACAAAAATACTTCTATCTCAGAAACTTTATGTGATAGAGCAAAACTAAGCATATTTTTTTGAATCAGCACATCAAACTAAGAAAAACAGACATGATAACTTTGCTGATGATTTTTTTCTGTTGACCAGTGTAATGAGAGATTGGGTCTTCAGAAGTTCTCTATAGCCACCATGGTCCTATTGTTGACCTTGTGGTACCAAAGAATTGGACCATTGATTGGAGTAGCTTCTTTAAAACAAAGCGATCCTTAAAAATAAGATTTCTAGATATCCATGCTACATATGCGAGGGAAATCACTCTGATTTAGTAGTTTTCTTTTGTTATTTGTATATTCACTGTGAGTGATATGGATCCACTAACATTCTGGAGAGAAGGCAGCTCTCATTACAGCGTCTTATTCAATTTCATGCCTTGGAGATGTTTGTCTTTCCAATGTTAAATGTACTGAATGTGTACAATAATTACATTATCAGCTGCACAGATGCCGTCTATAGTGCAGGGAACACCCAGGGGACACTCAGCTTTTAAATAATCTCACTAGATGCAGATTTCTGTCTTCCCTCAACAAGTATCAGCTTTACCTTAAATTCATATTGTACAAAAAGATTTTACCCATGAAGAAATGAGCATTATTACATAGTTTTTCATGCACATATAATTACGACAACTTGCCATGCGGAGACTAGAACAAGGGATGGTTTGTGCAGCCCCATAGAACCACAACGATACAGTATATTGCATTTACCTCTTTAACTCATAACGTTTTTTCTCCACAATTACCGTATTTTGCGGACTATAAGACGCGCCGGACCATACGACGCACCCCAAATTTTGGGGAGGAAAATATGAATTTTTTTTCTTAATAAAATGATGATGCATCTTATAGTCTGCTTTTGTGGTAGTTTACAAGGGAGGTGGGGGCTGTGCTGGACCGGGATCTCCGAAAGCAGGATCGCTGCTGTGAGAAGATGGTGGCAGCGGCAGGAGTAGGGCGATGCTGTGTTTCCCGGTCTGACAGGAGGGTGTGTTCGGCGGTGCGAGGCAGCGGCTGGCTCTGGGCTTTCCCAAAATGTCGGGAGTCCACGCATGTTGAGATTGAGATCTCGGCTCCTGCAGCAGCGACCCTTCCTCCTGGAACCCCACTCTACAACAGCTCCCCCCCTGCTAAGCTAAATTTAGATTTTAAGAAGCACCCCCATTTTCTTCCAAATTTGGGGTGAAAAGTTTGTCTTATGATCCAAAAAAATACAGTATATTGGTAAAGCGATATCTTAGTACTCAAGAGTAAGGAAACTGTTTTACCTACATCACCTAATTAGGCAGTGCTCCCTGAGAAAAAAGAAGTATGCAAGGGAGAAAGTTGTCTCTATAGTGAGACCTATCGGATGTGGCTAACCTATAAATCAACGTCCAATTCTTCAACAAGGTTTATAACAAACAACTGCCGGCCTGCTTATTGTTTTCTGATCATTTATTAGGCTGGTTACACAGGTCCACTCCGCTTCAGCTATGCATTGTACGACTTTCATCTGATCACTCCAAATCACCTGTTTCCAATCTTCTACTGTTCACCTTTGGTACTTTTTGGCAAACTCGAGCTGACGCTTCTTATGATATTGAAGTTGAGGCTTCTTCACCTTTTTCTTAGGCCAACATTTTAGACTTGTGTAACATGTGTCGCACGGTGCTTGCATGGACGTCTATGCAAACCACCTGATTGTTGCACCAGAACTGATAGACTTGGTGATGAGTCGACATGTTAACTCTGATATTTTGCCTGGATGTCCACCTGTTGGCTTTTGAATGGATGAACAGACTTCATTTTGTGTTCTTCCAACTGTCATGGTGCTCACATGATGCAGTTTAGCAATTTTCTTGGCCAAGAGAGCGTTCTCGATGACCTAAATTATGCTGTTTCTCTTTTCTTGGGTAATATTCTTCATGGCTGCTCCTTGTTTTGAACCAGTGACATTTCACTTGGGAATCAAGCTGCATTGTACTAAACCACTTTATTTTCTTGTTAAAGAAGTAATCCAAAATAAAGTCTTGTTTTTTTATACTAAAGAAACGACTACTGGTATAAATTGTGGATTGTAGTGATTTAAGGTGTACTTATAGGTTAGCTGATTGAAGGACGAATGTTGAGCCGACAGCTATTCCTCCCAGTTTTTTCCTCCTGACACATGACTGCTCCTCTCTGTAGAGCGTTCATGTGTTCTCTATGGGGAGAGCAGGAAAGATGCTGCTAGATTCATCTCGCTGGATCCGTCGGAAAATAGCGGTCCATTCATAAGAACGGTTTTTTTGCACGTCGGAAAATCGGTCAGCGACGCATCCTGTGCTGCCCGTCGTCATCTATAATGGAAGCCTATGGATGCAGGATCCGTCGCTGACCGTCACACACTGGAATCCAGCGACGGATCACGTTTTTCCCCTCTGAGCATGCCCGGAAGGATTATCCCGGAAGAATTTTCAGATCTGGGAAAAAAATCTCTCTCTCTCTCGTCACCGGACATTTAATTCCCGGAAATTGTGGACGACGCATCCGTCATTACACTGGATGCGTCACACACGTTTTTCCCTATTTTCATGACGTCCGCCGATACGTCATTTTGCTGCACCACAACGTACAGCACAAAACGCAAGTGTGAAAGTAGCCTCATCTGCCTGCAGAAAAAAAGGATTAGGCAAGATAAAATTAAATTCATATGGGGCCTTGGTCGACTACTAATGATAGTTTACTTTTATGATGTAATCCTCTAAAGCCCCTTTTAGTGTTTTTGTGTCTATTGCTCAATGCAAGCTGTTAATGGCTGTAGCTTTAATTATTTTTTTCTTATTATTATTCTACCAAAATGTAGAAAAAATGTAAAAATAATCTGATCTAGATAGAAAAAATAAAATAAACGTTGATTCAACAGTCTTTTCAGATGTTTGTATTTGTTCACATACGCAAACAAATGGTCCAACTGTCATCAGTGTTTGTTCCGTGTGTCTGTTTTTACTATCAGTGTTTCATCAGTGATATTCTCATATGAATAAAAATATACAGTCATGGCCGAAAGTGTTGGCACCCTTGAGTTTGTACCAGAAAATGAAGTATTTCTCCCAGAAAACTACTACAGTTACAGATGTTTTGTTATACATATGTTTATTTCCTTTGTGTGTATTGGAATAACACAAAAAACAGGAAAAAAGGCAAATTGGATATAATTTCACACAAAACCCCCAAAATGGGGTAGATAAAATTGTTGGCATCCTCTGTGAGGAGGTGGTGGGTAACCTCACGTGCCTCCTCTCCCCTGGACACTCCACACAATTACCTATGGCACATCCTCGTTATTAATGTGTAGTGTAATGTTTATGTACTGTGCATATGTTTAGGATTAGGGATAGATAATGGTGTTAGTTTAGGCATAGGCAGCAAGAAGTTAAGTAGATGGGAGTGGTACAGAGAAGAGAAGCACAGAGCAGGGAGATATAGGAAAGGCACTCTCTGTATATAATCAAACACCCGGGCAGTCTGTCCAAGGGCAAGACACATACAGTGAGACAGTTACAGGCCGTGTGTGTAATCCTGCAGACGGCAGTAAGGGACCCCAGGCTGGAGAATAGTACAGTAGGGCACCAGCTCAACAGGACCATCCCCAAGAAGGATGCGGGATCTATGAACGGGGCAAAAGCAGCTGAGATGGCGTTCCCGGCACCTTTCCCAATTGGAACCGGATGAGGGGCTGACAGGGAGCTGGTGATGCTGAAGGTAGAGGAAAGGAAAGTGCTGACAGGACAGAGTCTGGCTAAAGGTGCGGCCATGAATGCCGAGTGTAAAGAGAGAGAAATGACATTGATACTAGAGTCTGCCCAGATGGCAGAGGAAGGGAAAGTACAGGAAATGTTGCCCTGTGTGAACTGTGCTGCTGATGTGATGTATGCCTTGTTGTTTAGTAAAGTTCAACCGTTGGAAAAGAACTGTGACTTTGTGGTGTTTCAAGGAACCTGGGAGCCAGAAGCTGGAGTAATAGAGGTAACCAACTGTACAGCAGCACCAGGACTTTATCTATTTTTTCATGTACAAGGGGCCAGGGTGCTCACTGACTGTGCCTTAGAGGACTCGCCCATGACTACCACCCCGTGCCAGCTTGTTACACCCTCAACTTACTATTTGGTTGCACACCCTTTGGAATAAATAACTGCAATCAATCACTTCCTATAACCATCAACAAGCTTCTTACACCTCTCAACAGGAATTTTGGACCACTCTTTTGCAAACTGCTCCAGGTCTCTAATATTTGAAGAGTGCCTTCTCCCAACAGCAGTTTTAAGATCTATCCACAAGTGTTCAATGGAAGTTAGATCCTGACTCATTTCTGGCCACTTCAGAACTCGCCAGCTTTGTTTTCATTCATTTCTTCTTGCTTCCTGAAGCATGTTTGGGGTCATTGTCCTGCTGGAATACCTATGTCCTAGGATGCAAACCCAACTTTTTGACACTGGGCACTACATTGCAACCCAAAATCCTTTGGTAGTCATCAGATTTTATGATGCTTTGCATACAGTCAAGGCACCCAGCACCAGAGGCAGGAAAACAACCACATAACATATTTGAACCTCCACAGTATTGGATTGTAGGTGCTGTTTTCTTTCCTTTGTAGGCCTCCCTTAAACAGTAAAATGGTGTGCTTTAACAAAAAGCTTTATCTTGGTCTCATCTTTCCACAAGTCGCTTTACCAGAAGGATTTTGGCTTACTTACATATACAGTCATGGCCAAAAGTATTGACACCCCTGCAATTCTGTCAGATAATACTCAGTTTCTTCCTGAAAATGATTGCAATCACAAATTCTTTGGTATTATTATCTTCATTTAATTTGTCTTAAATGAAAAAACACAAAAGAGAATGACGCAAAAAGCAAAACATTGATGATTTCACACAAAACTCGAAAAATGGGTCAGACAAAAGTATTGGCACCCTCAGCCTAATACTTGGTTGCACAACCTTTAGCCAAAATAACTGCGACCAACCGCTTCCGGTAACCATCAATGAGTTTCTTACAGTGCTCTGCTGGAATTTTAGACCATTCTTCTTTGGCAAACTGCTCCAGGTCCCTGATATTTGAAGGGTGCCTTCTCCAAACTGCCATTTTTAGATCTCTCCACAGGTGTTCTATGGGATTCAGGTTTGTACTCATTGCTGGCCACCTTAGAAGTCTCCAGTGCTTTCTCTCAAACCATTTTCTAGTGCTTTTTGAAGTGTGTTTTGGGTCATTGTCCTGCTGGAAGACCCATGACCTCTGAGGGAGACCCAGCTTTCTCACACTGGGCCCTACATTATGCTGAAAAATTTGTTGGTAGTCTTCAGACTTCATTAGGCCATGCACACGGTCAAGCAGTCCAGTGCCAGAGGCAGCAAAGCAACCCCAAAACATCAGGGAACCTCTGCCATGTTTGACTGTAGGGACCGTGTTCTTTTCTTTGAATGCCTCTTTTTTTCTCCTGTAAACTCTATGTTGATGTCTTTGCCCAAAAAGCTCCACTTTTGTCTCATCTGACCAGAGAACATTCTTCCAAAATGTTTTAGGCTTTTTCATGTTAGTTTTGGCAAACTCCAGCCTGGCTTTTTTATGTCTCGGGGTAAGAAGTGGGGTCTTCCTGGGTCTCCTACCATACAGTCCCTTTTCATTCAGACGCCGACGGATAGTACGGGTTGACACTGTTGTACCCTCGGACTGCAGGGCAGCTTGAACTTGTTTGGATATTAGTCTAGGTTCTTTATCCAACATCCGCAGAATCTTGCGTTGAAATCTCTTGTCAATTTTTCTTTTCCATCCACATCTAGGGAGGTTAGCCACAGTGCCATGGGCTTTAAACTTCTTGATGACACTGCGCACGGTAGACACAGGAACATTCAGGTCTTTGGAGATCGACTTGTAGCCTTGAGATTGCTCATGCTTCCTCACAATTTGGTTTCTCAAGTCGTCAGACAGTTCTTTGGTCTTCTTTCTTTTCTCCATGCTCAATGTGGTACTCACAAGGACACAGGACAGAGGTTGAGTCAACTTTAATCCATGTCAACTGGCTGCAAGTGTTGTGATTTAGTTATTGTCAACACCTGTTAGGTGCCACAGGGAAGTTACAGGTGCTGTTAATTACACTAATTAGGGAAGCATCACATGATTTTTCCAATAGTGCCAATACTTTTGTCCACCCCCTTTTTTATGTTTGGTGTGGAATTATGTCCAATTTGGCTTTAGGACAATTCTTTTTGTGTTTTTTTTCATTTAAGACAAATTAATACCAAAGAATTTGTGATTGCATTCATTTTCAGAAAGAAACTGAGTATTATCTGACAGAATTGCAGGGGTGTTAATACTTTTGGCCATGACTGTATTTTGGCAACTGCAGTCCAGCTTTTTTATATCTCTTTGCCAGCCGTGGGGTCCTCCTGGATTTCCTGCCATAGTGTTTCATTTCATTCAAATGTTGATGGAAAGTTCATGCTAACATTTATGGACCCTGAACCTGCAGGACAACCTGAATTTCTTTGGAACTTGATTGGGGATGCTTATCCACCATCTGGACTATCCTGCTTTGCAACCATTCATCAATTTTTCTCTGCTATCTACGACCAGGGAGATTAGCTACAGTGCCACGGGTTGTAAATGTTTATGATTATGTTGCGCACCGTGGACAAAGGAACATTAAGATCTCTGGAGATATACTTGTAACCTTGAGCAATACTTTTCAACAATTTTGGTTTTCAAGTCCTCAGACAGTTCTTTCTGTTTTCCATGCTTAGTGTGGCACAGATACACAATACAAAGATTGAGTCAACTTCTACCCTTTTTAGAAAATATATATATGTCTTGCCTAGATCTGTGGCACTTCCAAACTTTATACACATCAAAATATCAAACAGGAGCCATATGCCATAAAATAATGAAAATTTTATTTGTGCATTATTATAAAAATTTGAAGAATGAAGATTATTATTATTATTATTTATTATTATAGCGCCATTTATTCCATGACGCTTTACATGTGAGGAGGGGTATACATAATAAAAACAGCTAGGAGAGAGGACCCTGCCCGCGAGGGCTCACAATCTACATGGGATGGGTGAGGATACAGTAGGTGAGGATAGAGCTGGTCATGCAGTGGTTTGGTCGATCGGTGATTACTGCAAGTTGTAGGCTTGAGTCTTCAGGTTCTTTTTGAAGGTTTCGATGGTAGGTGAGAGTCTGATATGTTGTGGTAGAGAGTTCCAGAGTAGGGGTGATGCGCAAAATATAACATAGTTGACATGGGGACAACAAAAAAACAACCAAACCAAAACAACCAAACATTGGTACAGAAAAATAAAGGCGAATAATCACCTTTAAAATTGAAGCCACTATCAAGTTAGAAGTGAGGAGCACATGTCGAAAAATCGTGGGGTAAATACCTCCCGAGGGAGTGTACCATATGCAATATAATAGTCAACATGACAGGCTCATCAGCATCACTGTTAACATTCCTATATACAGTATATCCCATCATCAGTCAACATAATGATGACCGCCTATATGCAATTATAGTGCAAGTGCCATGAAAGAAAATTCTCAACTAGTGCCTATTAATGGCATATGCAATTTACCTTTTGTTAGGAAATGAACATGGAAAAGAAATGTGGGGTTTGTAAATGCAGGAATCAGTGCAGTTGACAAAAAGTAAGTACTGTACCTTTAATTGGCAGCGGCACCCCGACGCGCGTTTCGCATTTAAGATTTTTCCAGGGAATGTGCTGCTTATCCACCATCCGGACTATCCTGCTTTGCAACCATTCATCAATTTTTCTCTGCTGTCTATGACCAGGGAGATTAGCTACAGTGCCATGGGTTGTAAACTTCTTGATTATGTTGCACGCCATGGACAAAGGAACATTAAGATCTCTGGAGATACTTTTAACCTTGACTAATATTTTTCAACAAATTTGGTTCTTAATTCCTCAGACAGTTCTCTTCTCCTCTTTCTGTTTTCCATTCTTAGTGTGGCACAGAGATACACAATGCAAATATTGAGTCAACGTCTCCCTTTTTTATTTGGTTTCAGGTGTGATTTTCATATTAACCCCACTTGTTACTTGCCGCAGGTGAGTTTGAACGAGCATCACATGCTGGCAACTAAGTTGTTTATCCACAATTTTGGAAAGGTTATCAACAATTTTGTCAGGACTATTTTGGGGTTATGTGTGAAATTATGTCCATTTTGTCTTTTTCTTTTTTTTGTATTGTACCAATACATACATAGGAAATAAACATGTGTATAACAAAAAATGTGTAATTGCAATAAATGTTCTTTGAGAAATACTTCTTTTTCTGAAACAATTTCAAGGGTGTCAACGCTTTTGCCCATGACTCTAAATAAATGACAAAGCTTCTCCTATACATTACAATGTTAATTATGGACAACACATGGATTGTGGCCTGCATTGGCACTTTTCATCCGCGATGCCTGTAAAAGATGGATATGTCTCTGTTATTTTCTGCAGACCCACTCTGGAGTGGTGCTACTAATACAAGTTTCCTGCCCTAGTATAATACTCACCACACTCCGCTTTCAGCTCTTCCCGGTGCCGCTCCAGTCTCACGTCATCATCATCATGTGACCTCAACTTCTGACTGACCGGAAGTCAGAGGTAACAGTCACACACTCTCAATGTAAATCTATAAGATCCTCGATCTGGCCTCATTCTACCTGTCATAGACTTAAGGTACCGTCACACTGAACGATATCGCTAGCGATCCGTGACGTTGCAGCATCCTGGCTAGCGATATCGTTCAGTTTGACACGCAGCAGCGATCAGGATCCTGCTGTGATGTCGTTGGTCGCTGCAGAAAGTCCAGCACTTTATTTCGTCGCTGGACCTCCTGCAGACATCGCTGAATCGGCGTGTGTGACGCCGTTTCAGCGATGTCTTCGCTGGTAACCAGGGTAAACATCGGGTTACTAAGCGCAGGGCCGCGCTTAGTAACCCGATGTTTACCCTGGTTACCAGCGTAAAAGTTAAAAAAACAAACACTACATACTTACCTTCCGCTGTCTGTCCCCTGTGAGCGCCGGTCAGCCGGAAAGCAGATTACAGCGGTGACGTCACTGCTCTGCTTTCCGGCCGCTGTGCTCACAGTCAGTGCAGGAAAGCACAGCGCCGGGGACAGACAGCGGAAGGTAAGTATGTAGTGTTTGTTTTTTTTAACTTTTACGCTGGTAACCAGGGTAAACATCGGGTTACTAAGCGCGGCCCTGCAGGGCATCGTTGGTCGCTGGAGAGCTGTCTGTGTGACAGCTCTCCAGCGACCAAACAGCGACGCTGCAGCGATCGACACCGTTGTCGGTATCGCTGCAGTGTCGCTGAGTGTGAAGGGGCCTTTACATTGAGATATGACTTCTGCATCGCCCAGCAAACACTGGAGTGAACTGAGAGGTCTCAACCTGCAGAAGACGACCGGAGAAGCATCGATAACAGATGAAGATGGCGGCTGGTGAGTATACTAGTGGGGGCAGGGGAGCTAGATTAGTGATACTACTCCAGTGTTAAAAAAAATAAATGCTGGACTGGTGCTTTAAATCACAATAATCCATATATAAGATATTTTTTTCTGACTAGAAGCAACATTTAATGTAACTTGTAGCTGAATTTTGCTCTTCTAATTTCTGCTCAGCTTCCTCTTAAACTTTGTTAATATATATTAGCCCCCTGCACGGCATGCTGGAATCCACCATACAGAGTCTCTAATGTTTGACATTAATTCTGATGGCTTCTTGGGTTCATTAGCGGCAGGATACTTGTCATGGTTTTCTGTAAACCATCAATTATTTGGAAGGCATTAAGCAGTCATTTAAGGTTAGGATAAAATACAATGTACCAAAGAAGCCAAGCAGCTCTGTCAGCTATGTCCTCCTTGTTTTGCATTATCTTGTTACATACAAGTCATGTTATATCATCTTGTGAGATTTTACTAAATATATGATTTACCTGGTCAGTAGTCGCATATTGCATCATCAAGAGACACTTTTACCTACAATACACAGCTCTGGCAAAAATTAAGAGACCACTGCAAAATGTTCAGTTTGTCTGATTTTTCTCTTTATAGGTATATTTCTGAGTAAAATGTAAATTGTTCTTTCATTCTATAAACTTCTGACAGCATGTCTCCGAATTTCCAAGCAATAAATTTTGTATTTTTTTTTTCTGAAATGGAGAAATGATCAAAATTTAAAAAAAACCCAGTACTTTCATACCTCAAATATTGCAAAGAAAACAAGTTCATAATCAGTTAGAAACAGAAACAACAATACTAATGTTTTAACTCAGGAGGAGTTCAGAAATCAATGTTTTGTGGAATAACCATGATTTTCAATCACAGCTTTCATGCGTCTTGGCATGGTTTCCACCAGTCTTTCACACTGCATCTGGCGCAAAAATGTAAGCAGTTCTTCTTTGTCTGATGGCTTGTGGCCAGGGCCGGACTGGGACTAAAATTCAGCCCAGGCATTTGAAGTTACACAGGCCCACTTGTCACATGGTGACTGTATAATATCTTTGTACACTTGTAGGTTACATGAAGTGAGGGGAGTGTAACACGATTATATAACATATCATTACAGCTATATCCAGCATTACAGCTCAGTCCTATTTATGGCTTTTAGTTGCAGTACCAAGAAAAGCCGCTACTTTACCTACATAACTGGATCTCGTAGATAATGAAGGGATTGAGACAACCAAAGGCTATGGAACCTCATTCTGATGCTCCATAAACTTTACCTACAGCCACTTTTGGTTCCGCTGCGCAGCACAAGACCCGGTGACTCTGAAGAGCGGGGACATCAGTAACGTCACCACTCTTCAGATATTCCGGGTCTTGCGCTGAGCTCGGCGACTGTGAAGAGCAGTAATGCTACTACCGTCACCGCTCTTCAGAGTCGCTGGATCTCGCCAGGTCTGGGCTAGTAGTGGGGTGTCTGATAGACACCTCTCCATTACTTACATCAGGGATTGATAGCAGCTGACATTATGCAGCTGACATCAACCCTAAAAATCATTACACATACCAGAATTAAATGCTCTGGCAGCTGGGAAAAGCAGTAGAGTTAGCGCCGGGTGCTAACTACAACTGTCATCATCCTTGTCTGGTCTCCCTGCGAAGCATTTCTGCTGTACAGGGTGGAGCGCGGTAATTTGCTTTTTTGCACTGCATGCTGTGGCGGCACTGTCGGTCGAAGAGAGGGGAGAGTGGGTGTGGCTTACAGTGGCTGATGGGAGATTTGTATTCCTCTGCCTTTCAGTTGCCATCATGCAGTGGACACGTGAGGAGAGGTCATTTTGTGTTGAAGCGTATTTTTCAAATGCCCACTCGATCATTGCAGTGCAGCGTGCTTTTCGTTTACAATTCGCTGTTCCTCCACGCGGACGTGTTCCTGGACGGCAATCAATTGTAAATTGGGTGAATGCATTCAGAACAGCAGGGAATGTGTCATGTGTACGAAGGGGACCTGAGAGAAGGATTACAACTCCACAAAACATCGAGAGAGTTAGAGCAGCAGTACTGCAATCTCCAAAACGCTCTGCTCGGAAGCAATCATTTGCTCTTGGCATTTCAAGACGTTCTCTCCACCGGATTCTTCATGATGAACTGAATTTTCACCCGTATAAAATGTGCGTGGTCCAACATTTGTCAGCATGGGACTATTTGACACAGCGGACCTCTTGTGAAGACATGTTAGCAACGATACCCCGTGACGCAATTGTGTTTTTTTCTGATGAGGCACATTTTCACCTCAGTGGGTGTGTAAACAAACAAAATATGCATTACTGGAGTGAAACAAACCCAGGGGAGGAGTTCACGAGAGACCTCTGCATTCAGACCGCGTCACTGTGTGGTGCGCCATATCACGAGTAGGCATCATTGGTCCTTACTTTTTTCAGGATAATGGTCATGCCATAACTGTGAACTCCGAACGGTTCTTGTCTATGATACAGGATTATTTTCAGCCGGCTCTTGAGGCAATGGAACTAGAGGATACATGGTTCCAACAGGATGGTGCCACTGCACACACAGCGAGGGTTACCATGAATTGTTTGAGGCAAATGTTTCCTGGACGGCTTATCTCTTTGAGAGGAGATGTGAACTGGCCAGCACGCTCACCAGATTTAGCCCCATGCGATTTTTTCCTTTGGGGTTACCTGAAGTCTAAGGTGTATATCAACCGTCCCAACACCTTGGAAGACCTAAGGAACAATATTGAAGCTGAAATTGGCAGAATACCAGTGGACATGCTTGTTAGAGTTCATGAAAACTTCAGAAAACGTATGCAGCAGTGTGTGGATAGCGAAGGTCGACATTTGCCAGATACACTATTTAAAACCATGTAATTTAAAAATTCCATTACTGTTCAGTATAATTAAAATATAAAATACATTTTTCTAATGATCATAATTTTTTTATTTCATTCCCAAATCAGCAAATTACCGCGCTCCACCCTGTATTTACATGCATTGATCTCAGGCCGCTAAACGAGTGTGATCGACAATACTGAAGTCGTTCGCTTGTTTCCCGGCCTCTTTACACCAACTGAGAAAGAATGAAGGGAACAGAACAATCACAATTAGATCAATCTGTCCAAATACAGTATCATGTTATCAGCAGCACATCTACAGTTTACACCGGCGATGTGCTGCTGAGAACAAGGATTTCTCTTCCCACATAAACAATCCAATCACTCGGTGAATAGGCAGCATTTTGCTTGTTTAGTATAATACACCCCATAGTACTCCATATATTATAATGTGCACCTCAGTCCTCCATAAAGTATAATATACTCCTCAGTCCTCCATATAGTATAATACACTCCTCATAGTCCTCCATATCATAAAATACACTGCTTAGTCCTCCATATAGTATAATACACTCTTCAGTCCTCCAAATAGTATAATACACTCCTCATAGCGCAACATATAGTATAATGCACCGCCATTGTCATCCATGTAGTACAATTCGCTTCCCATAGTATAATGCACCCCATAGTTCTTCATATAGTATAATGTATTTCCAATAGTCCTCGATACAGTATAATGCAGCCCACATATAGTATAATGATGCCACTCTGGAGTATAATGCAGCCACCCCACAGAATATATTGTAGCCCCTTGAGTATAATGTAGCCCCCCAGAGAATATAATGCAGCCCCTGCATATATATAGTAGCCCCCTCATAGAGCATAATGCAGCCCCCATAGAAAATAATGTAGTCCCTCCATAGAATACAATGCAGTAGTATAATGCAGCTCCCCATAGAATATAATGTAGCCCCCAGAGAATGTAATACAGCCCCCCATAGAATGTAATACAGCCCCCATAGAATATAATACAGCACCCCATAGAATGTAATACAGCCCACCTCCCCACAGAATATAATTCAACCCGCCATGGAATATAATGTAGCCCCTATAGAATGTAATACAGCCCCCCATAGAATGTAATACAGCCCCCTCATAGAATGTAATACAGCCCAGCCCCCATAGAATGTAATAAAGCCCCCCATAGAATGTAATAAAGCCCCCCATATAATGTTTTACAGCACAGCCCCCATAGAATGTAATACAGCACTTCCCCACTTCCCCATAGAATGTAATGCAGCACAGCCCCATATAATGTAATACAGCCCCCCATAGAACGTAATGCAGTCAGCCCCCATAGAATGTAGTGCAGCCAGCCCCATAGAATGTAATGCAGCCAGCCCCATAGAATGTAATGCAGCCAGCCCCATAGAATGTAATGCAGACAGCCCCATAGCATGTAATGCAGCCAGCCCCCATAGAATGTAATGCAGCCAGCCCCCATAGAATGTAATAAAGCCCCCCATAGAATGTAATACAGCACAGTCCCCATAGAATGTAATACAGCACAGCCCCCATAGAATGTAATACAGCCAGCCCCCATAGAATGTAATACAGCACAGCCCCCATAGAATGTAATACAGCATAGCCCCAATAGAATATAATGCAGCACAGCCCCCATAGAATGTAATGCAGCCAGCCCCATAGAATGTAATGCAGCCAGCCCCCAAAGAATGTAATGCAGCTAGCCCCCATAGAATGTAATAAAGCCCCCCATAGAATGTAATACAGCACAGCCCCCATAGAATGTAATACAGCCAGCCCCCATAGAATGTAATACAGCACAGCCCCCATATAATGTAATACAGCACAGCCCCATAGAATGTAATACAGCACAGCCCCCATATAATGTAATACAGCCAGCCCCCATAGAATCTAATATAGACCCCCAATTGCCCCACAATCCAGTTATCACTCACTGATATATTAAAAAATAAAAAACACTCTCCTCACCTCTCCTCGTGCCCCGCACAGCTTCCGGCTCCAGTCTCAGCAGCCTCAGTCTTCCCGGCCACACAGCAGGTGCGTGATGATATGAAATCATCGCGCACCCGCAGTATCAGCGCCAGGCAGAGCGGGGAATGATGGGAGAGGGAGCGACAGCGGATGCTCTCTCCTCCATCATTGTATTCAACTGTACCAGTGTCATAGACGCCGGTATAGTTGAATGCAGGGCGGGCGATCAGGGGGGTGAGTCGGCGCTGGTGGGAGGAGTCAGTCCTGGCGCCGCTGATAGCGGCAGCGGCCCACTCCTGGTACCGGCCACTCTGGCATTTGCCAGAAGTGTCCGATGGCCAGTCCGGCCCTGCTTGTGACTATCCATCATCCTCTTAATTACATTCCAGAGGTTTTCAATGGGGTTCAGGTCTGGAGATTGGGCTGCCCATGACAGGGTTTTGATGTGGTGGTCTCTTAATTTTTGCCAGAGCTGTATATGAAGTGCCGTAGGAAGATAAAAATTTGTGCACCCTTTAATTTCATGCATTACTATTTAGAATGACTTGAAATACAGATAACATCTAATATTAACACATCAAATTAAACTGAAACAAATGCATTGGATTATCTGTTATGGCACATTTACGATATATGGCCATCCAAAAAAAAGCTACAAGCAAAGTTCAGGGTTAAAGATCATCAAAAGAAGAATCCCTGTGTCATGCATTGGATCAGGCCTTACATGAGGAATAACACAGTGTATCACTTTTGTTTAGAGTGTTCCTATTAATGTAAAATATGTAGAATTGAGAGTCCTCAGTACCTTTTAACGGGTAACTGAAAAGATGGTAACTAATTGCAAGCTTTCGAGACTACACAGGTCTCTTCATCAGGCATAGACTATATCCCCCATACGTGGGACAGGGAATAGCTTGCTGATCGCTGGGGGTCTGACCACTGTCATCCCCAGAGATTACAAGAACAGGACTCTGCAGTCTCATCTTAGATATAGTGGAGGTGTACATACTCAACCTCTGTTCTACTCATTGTCTATTGGACTGCTAGAAAAACCCGACCAAAGGGCACCGCTATTTCCTTCAGTCCCATAGACAATGAGTGGAGCGTAGACAGAGTATGTACACCTCCGCTCTATTCAATATGGGACTCTGTGTGGGATTATTGTAAGATTACGGTGTCTCCACCTCCTTGACTACGAACTGGTAATTTCACAAGCTGACGTTAATCTTATTTATCAAAGTTAAGCCACTGCTATGGGCTAATAACTATGTGCCTGAACATTCGGGACCTTGTCCTGCTCTGCTCTTATTAACATTGAGGTCGATTAACGCAAGGTGAGGTTTTAATACTAGAGACATGGTAGGACCATCCCGATTGGGAACACCTTGTCATGATAGGATGGCTTTTACTCTTTTTTTAACAAAATAGTGTTCACTAAGTACCCTGAGTTATTTACATGTACTATTACTATTTATTTATTTACTTACTGCAGGATATATCATCATTTTTCTTGGGTTTTGTCTGTGAAATAGCTACAGTGTGAACATGCTTCTACACAATGCACGTATATCAACTTATGCTCCAACTCATTTTTTTCGTTTTCCTGTCGTTTCTTGTACTTGTACAGTCAGGCCCCTGTCCTGTTCTATCCTTATCTGCTCACACAAGGTAAGGTTGTACACCTTGTCAGGCTGGGATGGCTTTTGCACATTTTTTATCTAAATAATATATTATGATAAAGGCCAGTATCCGGTTTAGTTGTACCAATAGTCAGTAAGACATCTGCCAGTCCTCAGCTATCTCCATCCACCTAGGAGACGACGCAATGGTTAGGATAATCAAATGTGTATTGAGCCCTTCTTAATAAACTGTGTATTCTTCTGTGATTTAAGGTTCTCATTCACCATTAATAGCTAATGAAAGCTAGTTTGGCAGAAAGACTCCTGCAAACACATGAATGCATGGTTTGGCCAAATGTTCATGCTTTCTTTCGTGCCACTGCCAGACAGACTTAGGGTCACCACAATATCCATTAGATGTTTGGCAGGAGCCGTCAAAATGAAAAGTATACAGAAGACCATTAGTGTTATGCCCTAAAAGTTAAAGGCTCTGTTTACAATATACACCGTGTTCCTACACATCACAAGAGCTATTTGAGTTAAATAAGGATTTGCACCTTCTTCAGGGAGTCGAATTGTTTATTCATGTTGAGGACAAGAGCTTGACGATGTTTGGATTATTAAATACTATAAATTATTGTGAATTGAAGCAAAAATATGTAAAAAAAAATGTAAAAAGGGCAAAAGAGCGACATAATGGATTACATGCTAAGAATATAAAATATAATATAAAATATGGTGGCGGCAGTGAGAACGTAAGCGGGCAGCACTTTTCCAATTCACTGATCTGCAATGACACCTGTCAAACCCAAAGGCAAGTTTCACCTATGACAAACATGAAGATATGACTAAACATGTATACTTGGCAGATTAATGTAAGGCATTGATCAATTATCTAGGTAAGATGTCACATGTGTTCAAATGGCAGGAAATCACTTTAATTGCGACTGACCTGACATTGAATATCCAGGGCTGGCTGCGGCTGCATTCACAATGATATTTAAATGGATAAGAAATGTATTGATATATCTCAAATGTGCAAAATGCATTGATGAATACAAAGTAAATTAATACATGACTAAGAGCCTCACATATTCAAAATCTGGAGAGATTAGATGCATTATTGCGGACTGTTTAAATTCCTTCTTTTACTTTCTATGCATTCCTAATACCTGTAAAATGGCCAAGCTGTAGCTTAATAGGCACTAACTGAAAATGCATCATCTATAATCCAACCTGCCACTTCCGTCTCCAAGACTTCTCTCGTGCTGCAAAAGTTCTCTGGAATGCATTACCCCAGACGACAATCTGGTTAATTCCCAGTATATACAATTTTTAACAAAGCTCTAAAAACGCATTTCTTTATGGACCGCCCCCAGACACAGGGCCACGCATTCTCGGTACCGGGCCTCTCTGGTTCGGTTCTGAGGCTGTCACGGTGGCTAGACCTGGTCCGCGACCCTGCTAAGGGGCGTCCAATAAAGGTGGTACAGTCTATCAGGGATTCGTGACGCCACCTGTGGTGTTCGGTCAGGGTGACCGACGCTGCTGTGGGGTCCGCTGGGGTGATGGAATGGCAGCTGGATGGTATACCTTCCCACAGGTGAAGTGTGTCCCCAGGGCTTCCCAGTGAGGTAGATGGTGATGGTGTGAGGTGCAGGCAATAACGAGGACACAAAGTTGCAGTCTCTTTACCTCTTTACTGAAGACTTCAGGATCCTCAATCCAGAGCACGCTTAACAGGGCTATCTGAGACCGGCCGGTCCGATGGGCACTTCCAGAGTTTCCCTCACAGATGGAAATCGTTGCCCACCACTAGCGCCTGTGTGTTGTAGTCCTACCCTGCTGAGCATTCGGAATAGTCCTCACAACTGCTGTTCTCATTCGTCGTTCTCTACAGCTCTCTCTCTCTTTAGTTCCAGATGTTGCTAGTTTCTCGTCCCCCAGTATGTTATGGCTAGGACGCACCCGTATGACGGGAAGGCCTGGAGGTCTTCTGGAACCCTAGAGACGCCCCTCTCCCACTGTTGCCCCCTATGTCTTTTTTGGAAATTTAAGGTAGACAGCCAACCTATAATTAACTGTCCTGCGGAGTTTGAAGTAAGGCCTAGAGTCAGTTACTCCCGCGGTGTTCCGGCCACCGGCTACACGCCTCAGTAGGATGTTGCCTCGGTCTCACGGCACGACTCCTACTGGTACTCCTTTTTGCTTGATCTTATTTACACTGTTCCACAATATCCTTCCCTTCTTGTCTCTTTCTTAGGATACCGCCGCAAGGAGGTGCAGGCGCTACTCCGTTACGTTCTGCTCTGTTCGCTAGGCACCTGCCAGGTTCCCACGCCTGACAGGGACCCCCCTGTGTCTTCTCCTTGCAACACCCCCTGCCACGGGATGTTGCCTGAATCCAACCCAGTCAGCTTCTGACTAACTTTCTATCCAACCCCAAGTTTTACCAGTGTGAGGAGTGGCCCAATAAATAAAGCCTTTTGCTCCCCCTAGTGGCCGGAGTGTGAAGTGTAATGTGTGCTGGTGATACCTGGTCAGGAGAATTCCTTCAGTGCCATCAGACGTACCATCACTTTCCTTAGTGGCAGAGTGTCATACTGCAACGACCAGGTCTCTGGGGCGCTGCATTTAGACTAGCCTATGCATGTTCATACAAGTGAGGCTGTTGCTCAGTTATAAGACCACCCAGTGGACTCCTCAGGCCAGAATGGTCATGGATTTGGATGAATAAAGTACAGCTTGTGCTGAATCTTTTCCCAAATCTATCCATCAATCTGCTCAGCTCCTCTTAGTTTATAACATGCTCCTGACAGATTAAACAGCATCTTTACTAGATCAGGTTTGCCTTAATAAGTTTATTTCCAGGATAGAACATTAAGGAGTTTGTATGTTCTCTCTGTGTTTGCGTGGGTTTCCTCCGGGTTCTCCGGTTTCCTCCCACATTCCAAAGACATACTGATAGGGAATTTAGATTGTGAGCCCCATCTGGGACAGCGATGATCATGTGTGCAAAATGTAAAGCGCTGCGGAATATATTAGCGCAATATTATTATTTATTTATTATTATTAATGGCATATCCCATACCTGATAGCAGAGCGACACAGCCCCCCGTTATGGTGGTGCCCACCACATGTGTATACAGCTGTGTCTGGTACTGCAGCTCAAGTGAATCAGGCTGAACTATAGAACAAGACTGTGGATGAAATGTGACAATAACGGTGAGGAAAGAGCCATGGTTCTTCGCCAAGTCCTGTAGCCCTTAGACTAACTGATTAAAAAGAATCTCCTGCTTAGACGAATCCCACCTGTCCTAGTCTATATCTACCCTGGTGTGACCCCTTTATCAGATCTGCTAGGTGACCTCAAAAATGTATTTATTTTACCAATTGTTGTAAAGACGTTATTTTATCATTCAGCTGATCTGATCACAGACTTACTACTATTTTTATTTTTTTAACATACAGTATCTACTTTTCCAAATTCTGGTTTATCTATGAAATCTCATCAATTCTTGATGCAAAAGTCATTACTATCAAGTCGAAGTCTGGGGTCAGATGGCTGTAGATTCATCCGAGAGAATCGAGTCGATTCCGGAAATTTTATTCTGATCAAACTCTGATTCGAGTGTCAGCACAACGTGATCCGATTCTCTCAGATGAATCAGCGCACACTGTGAGGAGAAGATGGAAAACAAAATGTCTCTGTCTTCTCCATTTTGTCAGTCTGTGGAAATTAGACTGCACTCAGATGTCATCCAAGTGCAATTCAATGAATTTCACGGACTTGTATGAGCGAGTGCGATCCGAATTTCACGTCAAATTCGGCCATACTGTGATTTTTCACTTAAGACAGACTCTGCCTGAATTAAAAAAACTAGGATCTGAACAGCCCCAGAGACTATATCACGAATCAATGATGGATTCATGGCAGCTTTGGGTCTGTTGAACTTTAAATGTTTTTCTTTTGGTCCAGCAAGAGTCTGTTGCTGGAAGTTGTCTTTTAGGCTGGTCAGCTGATGTTGGTTGGTAACCACTCCCACTTCCTTTTAAATAGTCACATGACCCATCAGCTGATCGTCAGTTATAACGTTTGTGTTCTATGCAGACCAGCTAGGTGTGAGGAGCGCTCCTGTAACTGTGGCATTGCCGGTATTGGAGTCCTGTTTACCTGGTGCCCGTTTACTCTGCTGCTGTGGAGCGTAGCAGCAGAGCCGGAGCTGAGTAGTTTTTCTTTTTGTTTGTCCCTTATGAGCCTCTTCTCCTGTGTGTCACCATCTGCAGTGGTGAGGTTAGCGTCCTTGCCGGCCAGTGCACTAGCCAGGGTTAGCATAGGTGACAGTCAGGGATGGCGGCGGGGCGAAGGACCCCCATAGGGCATTAGGAAAGCTTAGGGTCAGACACAGGTTAGTGTCAGAAGGCGTCCCATCCCCCACTGCCTACCATTAGGGCCTTCCTCTCCTCTTTCCATCCCTTCTTATTTATACACTGTGTCGTCTGCCGGACTTACCCGTGTCCAAGCGTGACAGACTAACATTGATCCGATGATTTGTTGGGTCGCCCTTGGACCAACTTCATGAGTCATAATGCACAGCTTTTTCCTATAACCTGGTCCAATCCAATCATGGTTTATACATGTAGGCACCAGAATGAGCTATAACAATAGAAAAATACGGGGGCCAGAGGCCCAGTCAGCACACCAACAGACCGCAGGAGCACGTGAACCCGTCCTGACCCAAATGTAGCAACAGCTGAAGATGTAAGAAATGTGAAGATTGTTCCATCTCCTTTGCGATTAAAAGTCCTTTATTGATCATGGCTATGATGAAGATCTTTTAGATCGAAACGCGTTGCTATTAGCAGGTTTTTGTCGCTGTTCACATTTCCTTCTGTGCAGGGATGATTTTTAAGGATATGGATCAATAAAGGACTTTTAATCGCAAAGGAGCTGGAACAATCTTCACATTTCTTACGTACCAGAATGAGATCATATACATTATAGGGCACGTAGAATGTGCCCCACCATGACCCATAAATTACCAGTGCATCAAAATTATTAAAAATACATAACTTTTGAAAATTTGGTTCAAAAAATGATCTTTGCCAAAAAAGTCCGTCCATCTGTTCCATGTAAGGGGACAATGGCATTCATCAGTGATCACACTAGACGCTCCTGGCCTCGTCTTCTACGTGGCTTACATTTTCCTGCACATTAATCATCCTAGTACAGCTCTACAGAACATGATGGCTCCTTATAATTAAGATTAATATGCTGTATCATTATCAAGCCCTGCCTCTGCTTTACTGGATCCCACCAGACAGGATCTGGAGTACTTGACCATGAAGGGTGTCTGACCCTGGGGGTGGCTCTCTGGCAGGTGATCTGTATGTAGAAGACCCTCTATGATATTCACGCAGTCTATTGTGGTGTTAATTGTCCATAATTGAAGCCGTTGTATATAAGAATAATAATTCATATTAATAAATATGAGGCCCGTGCTTCTCCTTGGACCTACTGTTTCTTGCAGGTGCTGAATGGCCTCTTGTGCGTCTCTTATTTAGTTGCTAAGCAGGTGCTTGGAAAATACAAGAAGAAAACAGTCGCCCTAAAAAAACAAAAGGGTTAGTTTGGGTTAAACTTGCAGGCATGGAGAATTGTGTGGTTGAGGCAAGGTCTGCTTCTGCTGGGATGTCACATTTCCTGTGGTGAAGCCTGCATTGGCTGCTAATAGAGGTCTAATTGATGGGTGAAGTCCCATTTCCTCGCTCTCTCCTTTATTGCTCCATCCAGTCTGTTGCAAAATATAACCTTAATCTGATTTAGCAATTCCTCCAGGATTCAGTGCAAGCCTGCAGCACAGGAAAATCGTTATTAAAAAAGTTACCGGGGAGGCGTGGATTCAGTACGCTGCCTTTTAAAACCCTACCAGGGTCCTGACATCTAACACTTTCTTATTTTGTAATCATTTAAGTTGCATTATTATTAATATCAAATAGTATCACCAATTGTCTCTGAATACAAATGGGAACGCTGGTCCGCCTGGAGGTGAACACGGCTCACACAGCAGCTGGGGGGAGAGTTAATAATACCCACCATTATAACATGCACAAAATCACTCCCCATTATAACCTGATCAAATGTACAAGGAATAACTCACTATTATAACCTAATATGTGCACAGAATAACTCACTATAATAACCTCATAACATGTATACAGAATAACTCACTATAATAACCTGATAACATGTATACAGAATAACTCACTATAATAACCTGATAACATGTATACAGAATAACTCACTATAATAACCTGATAACATGTATACAGAATAACTCACTATAATAACCTGATAACATGTATACAGAATAACTCACTATAATAACCTGATAACATGTATACAGAATAACTCACTATAATAACCTGATAACATGTATACAGAATAACTCACTATAATAACCTGATAACATGTATACAGAATAACTCACTATTATAACCTGATAACATGTATACAGAATAACTCACTATTATAACCTGATAACATGTATACAGAATAACTCACTATAATAACCTGATAACGTGTATACAGAATAACTCACTATTATAACCTCATAACATGTATACAGAATAACTCACTATAATAACCTGATAACATGCATACAGAATAACTCACTATAATAACCTGATAACATGTATACAGAATAACTCACTATAATAACCTCATAACATGTATACAGAATAACTCACTATAATAACCTGATAACATGTATACAGAATAACTCACTATAATAACCTGATAACGTGTATACAGAATAACTCACTATAATAACCTGATAACATGTATACAGAATAACTCACTATTATAACCTAATATGTGCACAGAATAACTCACTATTATAACCTGATAACATGTATACAGAATAACTCACTATAATAACCTGATGACATGTATACAGAATAACTCACTATAATAACCTGATAACATGTATACAGAATAACTCACTATTATAACCTAATATGTGCACAGAATAACTCACTATTATAACCTGATAACATGTATACAGAATAACTCACTATAATAACCTGATACCATGCATACGGAATAACTCACTATAATAACCTGATAACATGTATACAGAATAACTCACTATAATAACCTGATAACATGTATACAGAATAACTCACTATTATAACCTAATATGTGCACAGAATAACTCACTATTATAACCTGATAACATGTATACAGAATAACTCACTATAATAACCTGATACCATGCATACGGAATAACTCACTATAATAACCTGATAACATGTATACAGAATAACTCACTATAATAACCTGATAACATGTATACAGAATAACTCACTATTATAACCTAATATGTGCACAGAATAAATCACTATTATAACCTGATAACATGTATACAGAATAACTCACTATAATAACCTGATAACATGTATACAGAATAACTCACTATTATAACCTGATAACATGTATACAGAATAACTCACTATAATAACCTGATAACATGTATACAGAATAACTCACTATAATAACCTGATAACGTGTATACAGAATAACTCACTATTATAACCTAATATGTGCACAGAATAACTCACTATTATAACCTGATGACATGTATACAGAATAACTCACTATAATAACCTAATATGTGCACAGAATAACTCACTATAATAACCTCATAACATGTATACAGAATAACTCACTATTATAACCTGATAACATGTATACAGAATAACTCACTATTATAACCTAATATGTGCACAGAATAACTCACTATAATAACCTGATAACATGTATACAGAATAACTCACTATTATAACCTGATAACATGTATACAGAATAACTCACTATTATAACCTAATATGTGCACAGAATAACTCACTATTATAACCTAATATGTGCACAGAATAACTCACTATAATAACCTGATAACATGTATACAGAATAACTCACTATAATAACCTGATAACATGTATACAGAATAACTCACTATTATAACCTGATAGTATGTATACAGAATAACTCACTATTATAACCTGATAACATGTATACAGAATAACTCACTATTATAACCTGATAACATGTATACAGAATAACTCACTATTAAATCCTGATAACATGTATACAGAATAACTCACTATAATAACATGATAACATGTATACAGAATAACTCACTATTATAACCTAATATGTGCACAGAATAACTCACTATTATAACCTAATATGTGCACAGAATAACTCACTATTATAACCTAATATGTGCACAGAATAACTCACTATAATAACCTAATAACATGTATACAGAATAACTCACTATTATAACCTGATAACATGTATACAAAATAACTCACTATTAAATCCTGATAACATGTATACAGAATAACTCACTATTATAACCTGATAACATGTATACAGAATAACTCACTATAATAACATGATAACATGTATACAGAATAACTCACTATTATAACCTAATATGTGCACAGAATAACTCACTATTATAACCTAATATGTGCACAGAATAACTCACTATAATAACCTGATAACATGTATACAGAATAACTCACTGTTATAACCTGATAACATGTATACAGAATAACTCACTATTATAACCTAATATGTGCACAGAATAACTCACTATTATAACCTAATATGTGCACAGAATAACTCACGATAATAACCTGATAACATGTATACAGAATAACTCACTATTATAACCTGATAACATGTATACAGAATAACTCACTATTATAACCTGATAACATGTATACAGAATAACTCACTATTATAACCTGATAACATGTATACAGAATAACTCACTGTTATAACCTAATATGTGCACAGAATAACTCACTATTATAACCTAATATGTGCACAGAATAACTCACTATAATAACCTGATAACATGTATACAGAATAACTCACTATTATAACCTGATAACATGTATACAGAATAACTCACTATTATAACCTGATAACATGTATACAGAATAACTCACTATCATAACCTTATAGTATGTATACAGAATAACTCACTATTATAACTTGATAACATGTATACAGAATAACTCACTATTATAACCTGATAACATGCATACAGAATAACTCACTATTATAACCTGATAACATGTATACAGAATAACTCACTATTATAACCTGATAGTATGTGTACAGAATAACTCACTTTTATAACCTAACTAGCTATTGAACTCGTTCTATGCCCGGGTGGCGAGCATTTATATTGGTATATGGTCTCCATCCTGGTATGTGCTGCTCCATCCTGCGTCCCCATCCTGTCATGTGCTGCTCCATCCTGCATCCCCATCCTGTCATGTGCTGCTCCATCCTGCTCCCCCAGTCTGTCATGTGCTGCTCCATCCTGCATCCCCATCCTGTCATGTGCTGCTCCCATCCTGCGCCCCCGTTCTGTCATATGCTGCTCCCATCCTGCGCCCCCGTTCTGTCATGTGCTGCTCCCATCCTGCTCCCCTGTTCTGTCATGTGCTGCTGCCATCCTGCGCCCGTTCTGTCATGTGCTGCTGCCATCCTGTGCCCGTTCTGTCATGTGCTGCGGCCATCCTGCGCCCATCCTGTCATGTGCTGCTCCCATCCTGCGCCCCCGTTCTGTCATATGCTGCTCCCATCCTGCGCCCCCGTTCTGTCATGTGCTGCTCCCATCCTGCGCCCGTTCTGTCATGTGCTGCTGCCATCCTGCGCCCGTTCTGTCATGTGCTGCTCCCATCCTGCGCCCGTTCTGTCATGTGCTGCTGCCATCCTGTGCCCGTTCTGTCATGTGCTGCGGCCATCCTGCGCCCGTTCTGTCATGTGCTGCTGCCATCCTGCGCCCATTCTTTCATGTGCTGCTGCCATCCTGCGCCCGTTCTGTCATGTGCTGCTGCCATCCTGCGCCCGTTCTGTCATGTGCTGCTGCCATCCTGCGCCCGTTCTGTCATGTGCTGCTGCCATCCTGCCCCCGTTCTGTCATGTGCTGCTCCCATCCTGCGCCACCATTGCCCACCATAAGACGCTCCAGTGTGTATGCCCCCGTATGCTGCTGCCATATAAAAAAAAAAAATACCATACTCACCTATCGTCCGGCTCCACTGCAGGTGTGTCTTCAAGAAAATGGTGCCGGAAAGCGAGGACTGCGCAGGCGCCGATTCCTGCTGCCGGAATCGGCGCCTGCGCTTTCTGGCGCCATTTTCTTGAAGACACACCTGCAGTGGAGCCGGAGTGTGTCTTCAAGAAAATGGCGCCGGAAAGCGCGGACTGCGCAGGCGCCGATTCCGGCAGCAGGAATCGGCGCCTGCGCAGTCCGCGCTTTCCGGCGCCATTTTCTTGAAGATACACTCCGGCTCCTCTGCCTGTGACTGGTAAGTCAGAGGGCGGCGCTGGCGCGCATTAAGCGCGTCATCGCGCCCTCTGAACTGTCACAGCAGAGGAGCCGGGAGACGGAGCCGCACGCAGCGCTGGAACGGGGAAAGGTGAATATACTTACCCTCCTGGCGGTCCCTGACTCTCCGGTGGAGATCGCGGTATGCGTTCAGTGTTTACGCATACAGAGATCTCCTGGGAGCGTCACTCTGTGGGGGCCAGACTGCGCCGGCGCTTGCGCCGGCGCAGTCTATAAAGGCTTCGGACAGAGTGACGCTCCCAACGTTATATTATAGATATGTGCACAGAATAACTCACTATTATAACCTGATAGTATGTATACAGAATAACTCACTATTATAACCTAATATGTGCACAGAATAACTCACTATTATAACCTGATAACATGTATACAGAATAACTCACTATTATAACCTGATACCATGCATACGGAATAACTCACTATTATAACCTGATAACATGTATACAGAATAACTAACTATTATAACCTGATAACATGTATCTACTATATAATTGTCTAAGGGTCACTTCCGTCTTTCTGCCCTTCTGTCTGTCATGAAATCCAAGTCGCTGATTGGTCTCGCCAGCTGCCTGTCTTGGCTGCTGCGACCAATCAGCGACGGCCACAGTTCGATTAGTCCATCCCCTGCAGTCAGCGCCTGGCGCCCGCTCCATACTCCCCGCAGTCACCGCTCACACAGGGTTAATGCCAGCGGTACCGGACCGCGTTATGCCGCGGGTAACTCACTCCGTTACCACCGCTACTAACCCTGTGTGACCAAGTTTTTACTATTTATGCTGCCTATGCAGCGTCAATAGTAAAATCATCTAATGTTAAAAATGATTAAAAAAAATAAAAAATCATTATATACTCACCTTTCGCGACGCTCCTGTGACAGCTCCATGCAAGCGGCAGGTTCCAGTGCCACGGATAGTATGGGAGAAGCACCTGCCATGACGTCACGGTCATGTGACCATGACATCATCACAGGCCCTGCGCGCCTGTGCGAGAAGGACCTGCCATGACGTCACGGTCATGTGACCAGACGTCATGGCAGGTCCTTCTCGCGCAGGCGCGCAGGGCCTGTGATGACGTCGCGGTCACATGACTTTGACATCATGGCAGGTCCTTCTCGCGCAGGCGCGCAGGGCCTGTGATAACGTCGCGGTCACATGACCGTGACATCATGGCAGGTCCTTCTCGCGCAGGCGCGCAGGGCCGGTGATGACATCGCGGTCATCACAGGTCCTGCGACGTCATCACAGGTCCTGCGCGAGAAGACAATGTCCCAACCGGACTCAGCATACTCAGTGGCCAAAGGCGAGAACAGCTACCTTCCGCTGGGCCGCTGTACACTGCTACCAAGGCGAAGCTGACCCGGCATTGGGGGCTACAACTAACCAAGGGGTGGAAGACATGGAGGAAATGCTGCACGTAGTACAATGCCCAGCCACATATGTCACAGGTTAAAAAATAAAAAATAAACATATACTCACCTTCCGAGGGCCCCTTGTAGTTTGGTCACATGACCGTGACATCATGGCAGGTCCTTCTCGCGCAGGCATGCAGGACCTGTGATGACATCGCGGTCACATTACCATGATGTCATGGCAGGTCCTTCTCGTGCAGGACCTGTGATGATGTCACGGTCACATGACCGCGACGTCATCACCGGCCCTGCGCGCCTGCGCGAGAAGGACCTGCCATGACGTCACGGTCATGTGACCGCGACATCATCACAGGCCCTGTGCGCCTGCGCGAGAAGGACCTGCCATGACGTCATGGTCATGTGACCGCAACGTCATCACAGGCCCTGGTGCCTGCGCGAGAAGGACCTGCCATGACGTCCGATCACATGACCGTGACATCATGGCAGGTCCTTCCCGCGCAGGCGCGCAGGGCCTGTGATGACGTTGCGGTCACATGACCGTGACGTCATGGCAGGTCCTCCTCCCATACTCTCCGTAGCACCGGAACCTGCCGCTTGCATGGAGCTGTTACCGGAGTGTCGCGAAAGGTGAGTATATAATGATTTTTTATTTTTTTTATCATTTTTAACATTAGATGTTTTTACTGTTGATGCTGCATAGGCAGCATCAATAGTAAAACTTGGTCACACAGGGTTAATTGCGGCGGTAACGGAGTGAGTTACCCGTGGCATAACGCGGTCCGTTACCGCTGGCATTAACCCTGTGTGAGCGGTGACTGCGGGGAGTATGGAGCGGGCGCCGGGCACTGACTGCAGGGGATGGACTAATCGGACTGTGGCCATCGCTGATTGGTCGCGGCAGCCATGACAGGCAGCTGGCGAGACCAATCAGCGACTTGGATTCCATGACAGACAGAGGCTGCGACCAATGAATATCCAGACAGACAGACAGACAGAAGGACAGAAAGACGGAAGTGACCCTTAGACAATTATATAGTAGATAGTATGTATACAGAATAACTCACTATTATAACCTGATAACGTGTACAGAATAACTCACTATTATAACCTGATAACATGTATACAGAATAACTCACTATAATAACCTGATAACATGTATACAGAATAACTCACTATTATAACCTGATAGTATGTATACAGAATAACTCACTATTATAACCTGATAACATGTATACAGAATAACTCACTACTATAACCTGATAACATGTATACAGAATAACTCACTATTATAACCTGATAACGTGTATACAGAATAACTCACTATTATAACCTGATAACATGTATACAGAATAACTCACTATAATAACCTGATAACATGTATACAGAATAACTCACTATTATAACCTGATAGTATGTATACAGAATAACTCACTATAATAACCTCATAACATGTATACAGAATAACTCACTACTATAACCTGATAACATGTATACAGAATAACTCACTATTATAACCTGATAGTATGTATACAGAATAACTCACTAATATAAACTGATAAAATGTATACAGAATAACTCACTATTATAACCTGATAACATGTATACAGAATAACTCACTATTATAACCTGATAACATGTATACAGAATAACTCACTATTATAACCTGATAACATGTATACAGAATAACTCACTATAATAACCTCATAACATGTATACAGAATAACTCACTATTATAACCTGATAACATGTATACAGAATAACTCACTATTATAACCTGATAGTATGTATACAGAATAACTCACTAATATAAACTGATAAAATGTATACAGAATAACTCACTATTATAACCTGATAACATGTATACAGAATAACTCACTATTATAACCTGATAACATGTATACAGAATAACTCACTATTATAACCTGATAGTATGTATACAGAATAACTCACTAATATAAACTGATAAAATGTATACAGAATAACTCACTATTATAACCTGATAACATGTATACAGAATAACTCACTATTATAACCTGATAACATGTATACAGAATAACTCACTATTATAACCTGATAACATGTATACAGAATAACTCACTATAATAACCTCATAACATGTATACAGAATAACTCACTACTATAACCTGATAACATGTATACAGAATAACTCACTACTATAACCTGATAACATGTATACAGAATAACTCAGTATTATAACCTGATAACATGTATACAGAATAACTCACTATTTTAACCTGATAACATGTATACAGAATAACTCACTATTATAACCTGATAGTATGTATACCCAATGACTCACTATTATAACCTGATAACATGTATACAGAATAACTCACTATTATAAACTGATAATATGCATACAGAATAACTCACTATTATAACCTGATAACATGTATACAGAATAACTCACTATTATAACCTGATAACATGTATACAGAATAACTCACTATTATAACCTCATAACATGTATACAGAATAACTTACTATTATAACCTGATAACATGTATACAGAATAACTCACTATTATAAACTGATAAAATGTATAAGGAATAACTCACTATTGTAACCTGATAACATGTATACAGAATAACTCACTATTATAACCTCATAACATGTATACAGAATAACTCACTATTATAACCTGATAGTATGTATACCCAATGACTCACTATTATAACCTGATAACATGTATACAGAATAACTCACTATTATAAACTGATAATATGCATACAGAATAACTCACTATTATAACCTGATAACATGTATACAGAATAACTCACTATTATAACCTGATAACATGTATACAGAATAACTCACTATTATAACCTCATAACATGTATACAGAATAACTTACTATTATAACCTGATAACATGTATACAGAATAACTCACTATTATAAACTGATAAAATGTATAAGGAATAACTCACTATTATAACCTGATAACATGTATACAGAATAACTCACTATTATAACCTCATAACATGTATACAGAATAACTTACTATTATAACCTGATAACATGTATACAGAATAACTCACTATTATAAACTGATAAAATGTATAAGGAATAACTCACTATAATAACCTGATAACATGTATACAGAATAACTCACTATTATAACCTGATAACATGTATACAGAATAACTCACTATTATAACCTGATAGTATGTATACAGAATAACTCACTATTATAACCTGATAACATGTATACAGAATAACTCACTATATAACCTGATAGTATGTATACAGAATAACTCACTATTATAACCTGATAACATGTATACAGAATAACTCACTATTATAACCTGATAGTATGTATACAGAATAACTCACTATTATAACCTGATAACATGTATACAGAATAACTCACTATTATAACCTGATAACATGTATACAGAATAACTCACTATTATAACCTGATAGTATGTATACAGAATAACTCACTATTATAACCTAATGTGTGCACAGAATAACTCACTATAATAACCTGATAACATGTATACAGAATAACTCACTATTATAACCTAATATGTGCACTGAATAACTCACTATTATAACCTGATAACATGTATACAGAATAACTCACTATAATAACCTGATACCATGCATACGGAATAACTCACTATAATAACCTGATAACGTGTATACAGAATAACTCACTATTATAACCTAATATGTGCACAGAATAACTCACTATTATAACCTGATAACATGTATACAGAATAACTCACTATTATAACCTAATATGTGCACAGAATAACTCACTATTATAACCTGATAACATGTATACAGAATAACTCACTATTATAACCTAATATGTGCACAGAATAACTCACTATTATAACCTGATAACATGTATACAGAATAACTCACTATAATAACCTGATACCATGCATACGGAATAACTCACTCTAATAACCTGATAACGTGTATACAGAATAACTCACTATTATAACCTAATATGTGCACAGAATAACTCACTATTATAACCTGATAACATGTATACAGAATAACTCACTATTATAACCTAATATGTGCACAGAATAACTCACTATTATAACCTGATAACATGTATACAGAATAACTCACTATTATAACCTGATAACATGTATACAGAATAACTCACTATAATAACCTGATAACGTGTATACAGAATAACTCACTATTATAACCTAATATGTGCACAGAATAACTCACTATTATAACCTAATATGTGCACAGAATAACTCACTATAATAACCTGATAACATGTATACAGAATAACTCACTATTATAACCTGATAACATGTATACAGAATAACTCACTATTATAACCTGATAACATGTATACAGAATAACTCACTATAATAACCTGATAACGTGTATACAGAATAACTCACTATTATAACCTAATATGTGCACAGAATAACTCACTATTATAACCTGATGACATGTATACAGAATAACTCACTATAATAACCTAATATGTGCACAGAATAACTCACTATAATAACCTCATAACATGTATACAGAATAACTCACTATTATAACCTGATAGTATGTATACAGAATAACTCACTATTATAACCTGATAACATGTATACAGAATAACTCACTATTATAACCTGATAGTATGTATACAGAATAACTCACTATTATAACCTGATAGTATGTATACCCAATGACTCACTATTATAACCTGATAACATGTATACAGAATAACTCACTATTATAAACTGATAATATGCATACAGAATAACTCACTATTATAACCTGATAACATGTATACAGAATAACTCACTATTATAACCTGATAACATGTATAGAGAATAACTCACTATTATATCCTGATATAATGTATAAGGAATAACTCACTATTATAACCTAATATGTGCACAGAATAACTTAATATTATAACCTGATAACATGTATACAGAATAACTCAGTATTATAACCTGATAACATGTATACAGAATAACTCACTATTATAACCTGATAACATGTACACTCCCTGACAGAAGTTATGTCGCTTATCCATGTAATGTAAATAAAAGCTTATAATCTGACGTTAAATTCATCCATTGGTTGTATAAATTATTTTTTTGAAAGCTGAAACCCTCTGAAATGTGGTTTAGGTTAAGTAAATAAATTGGCATCAATGCAGAAATATTGATCAGTTAATGGACACAGAATGGTCAGATTTTGGCAAGACAAAAGTTTTGTCGCCTGGTCATATAATGCACCCAATCCTAGTTTACATCCTCATCTGTGCTGAGTAAATGATCGGTTAATTAGTGTGTATATAAAGATGGTTCTACTCCTTCATTTGAGTCCAGCTGTGTTTAATTAAACTAATAGGCCTTGATTTGGAAAGGCGCACACCTGTCTATATAAGACCTCACAGATCACAGTGCGTGTCAGACCAAATGAGAATCATGAGGTCAAAGGAACTGGCCAAGGAGCTCAGAGAAAGAATTGTGGCAAGGCACAGTTGTGGCCAGGGCCGCCATCAGGGCATGACGGCCGTGACTGGCGTATGGGGCCCGGTGAGCAGAGGGGGCCCGCATCGGGCCCCCTCTTACCTGCTCACCGGGCCCCTACCGGCAGCCGCAGGCTGAACTGGGCCCTTAGCACCGACGCTGCAGCTGTTTAAAGCTATTGACGTGCGGGCGCGGGCCCGCACGTCAATAGTTAACAGCCGCGGCGCCGCCAGCCAATCTGAGGCTGGCAGGCGCTGACGTCAGCCGCAGTGTGCGTGCATGTCGCCGGCGTCTGACATCATTGTCAGTCGCCGGCGAGTGCATGCACGCTGCAGCTGCGTGGAGACTTCGCCCGCCGCAGGAGCGCGGCAGGTAAGAAGAACTTCTTTTTTTTTTTTTTCTTGAGAGCGGCGATCCGGGGGCCCAGGGAAGAACGCTGGACACAGGGGCAAAACGCTGGACAGAGATGGGGCAGAGTGCTGGACAGAGATGGGGCAGAGCGCTGGACAGAGATGGGGCAGAGCGCTGGACAGAGATGGGGCAGAGCGCTGGACAGAGATGGGGCAGAGCGCTGGACAGAGATTGGGCAGAGGGCTGGACAGAGATGGGGCAGAGCGCTGGACAGAGATGGGGCAGAGCGCTGGACAGAGATGGGGCAGAGTGCTGGACAGAGATGGGGCAGAGGGCTGGACAGAGATGGGGCAGAGCGCTGGACAGAGATGGGGCAGAGCGCTGGACAGAGATGGGGCAGAGCGCTGGACAGAGATTGGGCAGAGTGCTGGACAGAGATGGGGCAGAGTGCTGGACAGAGATGGGGCAGAGGGCTGGACAGAGATGGGGCAGAGCGCTGGACAGAGATGGGGCAGAGCGCTGGACAGAGATGGGGCAGAGCACTGGGAAGAGATGGGGCAGAGCGCTGGACAGAGATGGGGCAGAGCGCTGGACAGAAATGGGGCAGAGCGCTGGACAGAGATGGGGCAGAGCGCTGGACAGAGATGGGGCAGAGCGCTGGACAGAGATGGGGCAGGATTGGACACAGATGGGGCAGAGTGCTGGACACAGATGGGGCAGGATTGGAAACAGATGGGGCAGACTCAGTGCTGGACACAGATGGGGCAGAGTGCTGGACACAGATGGGGCAGAGTGCTGGACACAGATGGGGCAGATATGCTGGACACAGATGGGGCAGAGTGCTGGACACAGATGGGGTAGGATTGGACACAGATGGGGCAGAGTGCTGGACACAGATGGGGCAGGATTAGACACAGATGGGGCAGAGTGCTGGACACAGATGGGGCAGGATTGGAAACAGATGGGGCAGAGGGCTGGACACAGATGGGGCAGAGTGCTGGACACAGATGGGGCAGGATTGCGGAAACAGATGGAGCAGAGTGCTGGACACAGATGGGGCAGGATTGCGGAAACAGATGGGGCAGAATGGAGACAGATGGGGCAGGATTGGAGACAGATGGGGCAGGATGGATACGATGGAGACAGATGGGGCAGGATGGGGAGATCATATGGCTGGAGCCTGCAATGAGACACACGGGGGCTAGGATGGCGAATATTACCATAGGGGCTAATTAAGGGATATTATTATTGCAGTGATGTATTTATTTTATTTTTTGAGTATACTGTTTTAAATGGGGGGAGGTCCTGTTACTGTGCAGAGTGATACTATGTCACCTTTTTTATGTGGTGTAATGTAGAGGCTGTGAAAATTAAGTAATGTATTCTGCAAGTGGAACTCGAGATAACTGTGTTATTTCCTGCAGAGACGAGTCCTGGCTGGAAGAAATGATGGCGGTCTGTGCTGGATGAAAGATGAAGGACTTCACCTAGAGACGTCACTGGTGAGTCAGTGTTAACTATACACTGACACTATACACTGTATACTATATACAGAGCTCCTGTGTATAATGTCACCGGTGATCACTGTATTACCTGTACACAGACACTGCTTACTAATTACAGATCTCCTGTGTATAATGGCACTGATGGTGATAGTATTGTGTTTTTTTTTTTTTTTATTACTGATCAGTATTGTAGTATTCAGTCACTATGTGGTGGTAATATACGGTCTGGTCATGGTGTTGTGGTATTTGTTCCTTGTGTTTGATATTATTCGGTCACTGTGGTGGTAATATGTCATCTGGTCATAGTGCTGTGGTATTTGTTCCTTGTATGTAGTATTATAGGTCATTTTAAAAATTGAGAAATAAATAAAAATATACCTAAATTGTATTGCATATTTTAACAAATATTTAGTAGGTTACAGTACAGTAGGGCCCGGCCAAAAGTGTCAACCGTGTTCTGGTGGCGGCTTAAAAAATCTTTTGGCCAAAACAAAAGCTGCCGGCTATATGTGTGATCTGGTGATGGGAACTGTCAATGTGTGATAGGTGAGAAGTGGAGATTTTCCAAGAGATTGCGGTGTGACTGTGGACCGTTCGAGGGGTGGAGCCTGGAGGCGGGGCTGGGGTGGAGTCTGGGCGGAGTCTCAAGGGGGCCCCAAAAATTTCGCCAGTATGGGGCCCCGAAATTTCTAGTGGCAGCCCTGGTTGTGGCCAAGGTTACAAAAGAAATTATGCAGTACTCAAGGTTCCTAAGAGCACAGTAGCCTCCATAATCTTGAAATGGAAGAAGTTCGGGACCATCAGAAGTCTTCCTAGACCTGGCCATCCCGCCAAACTGAGCAATCATGGGAGAAGAGCCTTGGTGAGAGAGGTAAAGAAGAACCCCAAGATCACTGTAGCTGAGCTCCAGAGATGCAGTAGGAAGATGGGAGAAAGTTCCACAAAATCAATCATCACTGCAGCCCTCCACCAGTCGGGCCTTTATGGCAGAGTGACCTGACTTAAGCCTCTCCTCAGTGCAAGACATATGAAAGCCCGCAAAGAGTTTGCTAACAAAAACATGAAGGACTCCCAGATTATGAGAAATAAGATTCTCTGGTCTGATGAGACGAATATAGACATTTTTGGTGATAATTCTAAGCGGTATGTGTGGAGAAAACCAGGCACTGCTCATCACCTGCCCAATACAATCCCAACAGTGAAACATTGTGATGGCAGCATCATGCTATGGGGTTGTTTTTCAGTGCAGGGACAGGGCGACTGGTTGCCATTAAAGGAAACATGAATGCCTCCAAGTACAGAGATACTCTGGAGGAAATCCTCTTCCAGAGTGTTCTGGACCTCAGACTTGGCTACATCCTCCTTTGTGCAAGGAGGAACAGGAGGAGCAGTGCCAGAGCTCTGCAAAATGACCACCAGCAGGCCACTAACATCCATGCTCAAACTGTCAGAAACAGACTCCATGAGGGTGATATGAGGGCCCAATGTCCACAAGTGAGTGTTGTCCTTAGAGCCCAACACTGTGCAGGGCGATTGGCATTTTCCAGAGAACGCTAAGATTTGCAGATTCGACATTGGCTCTTCACGGATGAGAGGAGGTTCACACTGAGCACATGTGACAGACGTGACAGTCTGGAGACGCCATGGAGAACGTTCTGCGTCCTGCAACATCCTCCAGCATGACCGGTTTAGCAGTGGACCAGTAATGGCGTGGTGAGGAATTACTTTAGAGGGGTGCACAGCCTTTCATGTGCTAGCCAGAGGTACCCTGACTGCCATTAGGCACCGGGATGAGATCCTCAGACACATCGTGAGACCATATGCAGATACAGTGGGCCCTGGGTTCTTTCTGATGCATGTCAATGCTGGACCTCATGTGGCTGAAGTGTGTTAGCATTTCCTGCATGATGAAACCATTTGTGCTATGGACTGGGCTGCCCGTTCTCCAGAACTGAATCCAATCGAGCACATCTAGGACATGATGTCTTGTTCCACCCACCAATGCCACGTAGCATCACTGACTGTCCAGGAGTTGACTGATGCATTAATCCAGGTCTGGGAGGAGATCCCTCAGGAGAACATCTGCCGCCTTACAAGAAGCATCCAGGCATTGTAGCGAGGTCATATAGGCACCTGGAGGCCACACACACTACTGAGCATCATTTCCTTGTCTTGAGGCATTTCCACTGAAGTTGGATCAGACTGTAATTTAATTTTACTTTTTGATTTTGAGTATCATTCCAAATCCAGACCTCCATTGGATATTAATTTTAATTTGCAATGATCATTTTTATGTTTTATTGTTCTCAATTCATTCCACAATGTAATGAATTAAGGTTTGCAACTCGAATATTTAATTCAATGATATCTAGAATGTGGTATTTCAGTGTTCCCTTTATTTTTTTTGAGTAGTGTATTAAACTTTGTCTATTTTTAAATAAAGAAACTGATCCATTTTCACATGCCTGTGAATGGCAAAAGTATGTGAACCTTTAAGATTAGCAGATAAATTTGAAGGTAAAATTAGAGTCCAGTGTTTTCAATCAGTAGCATGACAATCAGGTGTGAGTGGTTGATATGTTTTATTTAAATAGTAGGGATATATCCAAGTCAGATATACAACCATTTGTACTTGTGTATCATTGCACACAAAGAAAATTACTGGTGCCTCAGAAGAACAGTTGTTGATGCTCATAAGATTGAAAAAGGTTACAAAACTATCTCTAAATAGTTTGGACTCCACCAATCCATAGTCAGACAGATTGGGTACAAATGGGGGAAATTCAAGACTATTGTTATCCTCCCCAGGAGTGGTTGATCAAAAAGATCGCTCTAAGAGAAAAGTCTATAGTAGTCAGCAAGATCACAAAGAGACCAAAGGTCTCCTCTAAGCAACTAAAGGCCTCCCCAATATTAGTTAATGTTCAAGAGTCTACCATCAACAATGGTATGCGTGACAGGATTGCAAGGAGAAATTCATTATTCTTCAAAAGAATATTGCTATAGGAACAATGTTCAAAAGAGTATTGCTATGGGAACAATATTTTGTTAATGGATGAGGCCAAAATAGACAAAATAGAGCTTTTAGGTCCCCTTAATGACAGCCAATACGTCTTTTAACTGACCTGAGATATAAGAGAATAGCCTCCCCATACAGGTGACAATGCAGCAGCTGTCGGCTGTACACTATAGCTGACAACTTGCTGTATCAGCCACGATCAATGTTGGCACCATCCATATCTGTTTAACCCCTTAGATGCTGCTGTGAATAGTGACTACATCATTATAAATGGTTAACAGAGTGTAGGGGCTCCCTCTTTATCCAAATTGGTGCCCTCAGATCATGATTGTGTGGTCCTGATGTTTGCGATGGTAACTCAAGACCAAATAGCGGCCTTAGAGTCTGCCGGCTGTTGTAACCTGTTCAGAAGTTAGAGGCATTTAGGTGGTAAAAATACACATTTTCATTTCTGTCATTCCACTTTGCATTAATTCCTGTAAAGCACCTAAAGGGTTAATAAACTACCTGAAAGCGGTTTTCAATATGTCAGGGGGTGTTGTTTTTAAAATGGTATCATGTTAGGTGGTTTCCCAATATATAAGACCCCTAAAGTCACTTCAAACATGGATAGCTCCCTAAAAAAATAAATGTTGTAAATTTCCTTGAAAAAATGAAAAATTGCTGTTACATTTTTAAACCTAAAATGCTAACAAAATAAAAGAACATTTTACAAATGGTGCTGATGTAAAGCCGACATGTGGGAAATGTTATTTATTAATGGTTTGCTGTGGTATGACTATCTGGAGTAAAGGGATAATCATTCAAACTTTGAAAATTGCTAATTTTTTAACATTTTTCTCAAATTTTTGATATTTTTTTATAAATAAACACTAAACATATTGACCTAAATTTACCATTATCATGAAGTATAATTTGTCATAAAAAAACAATCTCAAAATCACTGGGATTTGTTGAAGCGTTCCAGAGTTATTGCCACATAAAGTGACACTGGTCAGATTTCAAAAATTTGGCTCCGTCACTAAGGTGTTAAATGAGAAATGCAATTTTTGTAGAAAGAAATACACTGTGTTCAGTGTAAAAGCCTTATCCCATATCCGAAACACGGTGGTGTTACTATCATGGTTAGGGTCTAGTTTGCTGTGTCTTTACCAGGACAGCTTGACATCATTGATGAACAATACATTATGAAAATTATCAGCAAATTATGAAGGAAAATGTCAGGGCAAAACAACAACTCAAAGCACAAAAGTTGTTCTACAAAAGAATGGTTAAACATGAATACATATAAAAGATCCACTTTATCAATGCATTTTCATCTTTTTTTTTGCTTGAATACTTCTCAATTAGTGACTTTTTTTATTTATGACAAATTCATCAAACAATGTGTGCTTTTTTAGAGCTGACTTCTGTTGCATAGTTATTTTTCTGAATTTTATGTCAACGTGGCTTTTCCTCATTTATAGACTGATTCATTAAATGTGACTTAAAAAAAAACTTCAAAATTTGGACCAAATGAATCCAGACCTCCCCTTCAGCGATTTTATATACTCCAATTATTTTTGGTTACATTTTTTAGTCATTTTATAAAACATTCAACTTTTTACACTAAAATTTTGTGCAGTGGTTCAAAGACGAAAAAATTATTACATTTGGGGCAAAATTCATGAAGTAAGTGTGTCATTTTGAATTACCGTATTTGGTGAAAAATAATGACAAAAAACCCACAAGACTAAAAAGAAAAGTGACCTACAAAAAATATACGGTAGATGATAAATCGGAACCAAAGTTTTGAAACTACTGTATGTGTGCTCATCTTACTCCATATACCAGTAAATGTTGTGGAAGATCCTGGATCAAACAGTTCATCGAAGAAAACCGGCAAACATACCTGAGTTGAAGCTGTTTTGTAGAGAGGAATAGGCTAAAATTCCTCTAAGCCGATGTGCAGGACAAATCAACAATTAACGTTTAACTGAAGTCATTGCTGCACATGGCGGTCACACTTCTGATACTGAAAGCAAAAGTTCACATAATTTTGCCACTTATAGACATGTGATAATTTTCCTCAGAAAAAATGACAATATCTAATATTTTTGGCTCATTTGTTTGAATTGGTTCTCTTCATCTACTTGTGGATGATTGATGTAGATTTATGTTAAATTTATGCACAACTATAGAAAATGTTAGAGGTTCATAAAATTTCAAGCACCACTATATACAGACTAAATCACTATTATATTAAGATTACATGTACAGGGTGGACCATTTATACGGATACACCTAAATAAAATTGGAATGGTTGGTGATATCAACTTCCTGTTTGTGGCGCATTAGTATATGGGAAGGAGAAAACTTTTCAAGATGGGTGGTGACCATGGTAGCCATTTTGAAGTTGGCCATTTTGGATCCAGCTTTATTTTTACCAATGGGAAGAGGGTCAAGTGACAAATCTTGTAGAGTGAGCCCTCGTGGGCAGGGTCCTCTCTCCTCCTGTACCAGTTGTGACTTGAATTGTTCAAGATTATTGTACCTGTTTTTATTATGTATACCCCTCCTCACATGTAAAGCGCCATGGAATAAATGGCGCTGTAAAAATAAATAATAATAATAATTTTATTTAGGTGTATCCATATAAATGGCCCACCCTGTATACCTAACTACTCATTAATAAATCATGTACGCATAATAATTCACTACTACACCATGATGACATGTATAAATAACAACTATTACAACCTGATGCTATTGGCGCATAATATAACTTGAATATCCCATACTTTTATAACTTGGGGACACATACAATTATTCCATAGTAGAAATATGTTTCTCACAATTTTAACAAAAAGTCACCCATTATACAGTATTTGAAGAATCTGCATGCAGCATTAAAGAGAACCACAAAATGGATTTCTTCACCAAGGGTCTCAATGTAATCAGTATTACAGCGTCATTAGAGCCATGTTCTTTACTTTACATTACAAAATCGTGCTGACAGGTTCTCTTTAATTACTATTCTGAAGCTATGTGCAAAGTTTTGCTCACTGTTATAAATGTTGAAATGCACATTACGAATGCAAACCCTTATAATGAATAATATAAGAATAGATGATACTATAAGTAAAGACACTGGCACATTACGCCTTTACCGTAATCTTAGAAAGCGTTCGCTACTGATTCACCACTGACTCGTGGTATGTGTTAACATGATAAACTGTGTATGTTACTCACCATAATAAAATGAATGAATGAATTACTCTTTATAATGAACTCCTAAGGTATGTATGCTGTTTAATGGAGCAAATTATATTAGTGCAAAGTACTAATTTGCAAATTTTGTACTAAAATCCTCTGCATGTATGCTTTTCTTTGTGACCCTTGAAAAAACTATTGTTTTGTGTTCGCACTTGTGTACAAAATAATAAATTAACACTTAAAAGTGAATGAATAACTGGTTTGTATTATATTTCTGTTTATTATTATTATTGTTATTATTATTTATTTATATAGCACCATTAATTCCATGGTGCTGTATATGTTTACATATATTCACAAATGATGTCTTACACACTTTGGGCCTGATTCATGAAAGCTTTAATGCCAGAAAACTGAAGTAAAACATTTTGAAGAGTCACTAAATTTTATTGAAAGGTGAAGTTGCGCCAAAACGATGTGACTTTTGCCATTTTCATGCCAACTTGAAGTAGCTCCACCAAAATAGGCGCAGCTAGGAAGAAGCACGAGGTAAGGCAGGATGGAGTGTGGCTACACCCGCCCTTCAACTTCATCAAAAGTACTGACATTACTGGGATTTCTTATGTCAGAAATGCTAGTTTAGTTTTCAACTAGAGTAGCATTTCTGGCAAGGTGCACGTCACTGAAAGCATGATCCGAATTCATAAACTGGGGTGGTTCCTCTTCGTCAATTTGTCACATCGCACTGCCGCAAGCCCTTCCATTCCTAATGAATCTGACCCTTTAAGTTTTTATCAACATACCGTATTTCTCAGTTTTGCACCCAGATTGTAAGTCTCTTTCCTAAACTTTCCACCCCATAGTGTGGGACTGAGATTCCTTTGACCCACTTGAGGTAAAGAAGAAGAATACTCACCTTCCATCGAAATTCCACTAAAACTTTGTGTCTAACATTGTACACTCAGGACATGTGATTATTAAGGTCTGAAAAATTACTTGCTAATTCGCTAGTAAAAAACAGACCCTAATGATAAGTGATTCTCTACAGAACTGCCTCCAAATGAGGATGTCTTCTGCAGGACATTTGGAATCTAAAGAAAACTGAAAAAGGTAACTGGCCAGTCACTGTAAACAATGTTTCTGTTTGTTTTCACTTTCACCCCTATAATCCTTCACTTTCTGCTAACTCCCTTGATCCCTACACCAAGGAAGGAACTGTTCATCTCTTCTTCAATCCTCCCCATCCACCTCACCTCCTCCTCAAAACTGTTCCTTAACATACAATCCTCTGTCTCCAAACACAGACAGCCCCCTCATGCCCTCTCCTGCTCCCACCTGCTAACACTTTCTCTGCTCTTTCTCACTGCTGGTGATATCTCTCCAAATCCTGGTCCTCCTCACCACATTCCCACAGTCATTTCTACCTCCCATCCACGCTCTATCACAACCTTACGTAACCTCTCTAACCTTATACCCATTCACCCAGCCCCTACTTCTCCAGTCCCACTAACAGGAGCTCTGTGGAACGCTCGCTCTGTCTGCAACAAGCTTTCCTACATCATGATCTTTTTGTTACTACCAAACTTTCCTTCCTCGCCATCACCGAAACCTGGCTCACCCCTTCTGATACAGCCTTTCCTGCTGCACTTTCGTATGGTGGCTTCCACCTTTCTCACACCCCCGCCCCAGCAGCAAACATGGTGGATGAGTTGGTTTTCTCCTGTCAGATACCTGCTCCTTCCCCCCAATCCCACTGCCACCCTCTGTTACCCTCCCTTCCTTTGAGGTGCACTCCATGGGCATCTACTCCCCCTCCAACCTCCAACTGGCTGTCATCTACCACACCCCAGGGCCAGCCACCACCTTCTTTGACCACTTCACCACCTGGCTACTTCATTTCCTTTCCGCGGACATCCCTACTATCATCATGGGGGACTTCAACATCCCCATTGACACTTCCCTCTCAACTGCCACTAAACTTCTATCTCTCACTTCCTCCTTCGGCCTCACTCAATGGTCTTCTGCAGCCACCCACAAAGATGGCCACACACTGGACCTCATCTTCACCTGCCTCTGCTCCCTATCTAACTTCTCTAACTCACCTCTCTCTGACCACAGCCCTCTCACATTCTCTTCCCTCTCCACTCCATGTCTACAATCCCCACCCCACAAACTTTCACACCCTCGCAGCAATCTTAAACACCTTGACCTACACTCATTCTCTGAATCCCTCCTCCCTCTCACAGATATAAGTTCCTTACACAATGTGGGTGATGCTGCCGCTCTATATAACACCACAATAGCTGTAGCTTTGGAATTTGCTGCCCCACTTACACATACCAAAGCTCGCAAAATCAACACACAGCCCTGGCACACCAGCCTGACCAAAGAACTGAGGCGAGCTTCCAGGGCTGCTGAGTGCAGATGGAAAAGATCCCACTCCAATGAGCACTTCATCGCATTCAAACAGTCCCTCACTACTTTCAAGACCACACTCGCCACAGCTAAACAAACATACTTCTCATCTCTCATATCCTCCCTGTCTCACAACCCTAAACAGTTATTCAACACCTTCAATTCTCTCCTCCATCCCTCAGTACCTCCTCCCTCCCCACTCATCTCAGCTGAAGACTCATTTTTCAAGCAGAAGATTTTTGGTCAACAACCCCCCAGAGCCCTTCCTCCCGACTTCCCAGCCCTCCACCTCCAAAACCAACTTCTCCACCATTACAGAAGATCGACTCTCCACTCTACTCTCAAGATCACATCTCACCACCTGTGCACTTGACCCGATCCCATCCCACTTCATCCCAAACCTCACCACAGTCTTCATCCCAACCCTAACCCATCTCTTCAACCTATCACTAACAACTGGTGTTTTCCCCTCAAGCTTTAAACATGCCTCCATCACACCTATCCTCAAAAAGCCCTCTCTTGACGCATCCTCTGTATCTAGCTATCGCCCTATATCACTTCTCCCCTACGCCTCCAAGCTACTGGAACAACACGTCTACCTTGAACTGTCCTCCCATCAGGCCCGGATTTAGGGGTGGGCCCGAGGGGCCCGGGCCCTGGGCCACCCACCAAGCAGGGGCCTCCCACCAATATAGGGATAAATATCTCAAAACATGTAAAATACACGTCTCTTTGCTGTGAACCATTTCTAATGATAAGGGACATTTAACAAAAGAAAAACTGTTGAAAGTGTATTGACCTGGCTATGGTCCTACATCTCAGTGGCTGGTGCAGAGCAGCAGAGTCATGGCACCTGACCTGCGTCAGCATCCACTGACCTGGCTAGCCTAGCTAGACTTCTTTAGTACCCTCCCTGTACCTAATGCTTAGCTTATGGCATGCAGCAGCCTTCTCTGATCCCAACAGAAGCTTCTAGGCGCTACCTATTGAGCTATATGATCACTCCCTTGGATTAGATCAGATGAGAGTTTGTTCAGCTACCTTCGAGGAAGGAGGCGGAGCCACGATGTCAGCGCGAGAAGAGGTTTCTCCACCGTGGAGCGCGGCAGGACTTTACTCTGGATCTTCAGTCACTGAAGATCCAGAGGTGAAGTGGTTCAGTCTTCACAGTGTCGCAGTGGGCGAGTATGATCTCTGTCTGTCTGTGTGTGTGTCCGCGTGTGTCTGTGGAGCGCACCCAGACACAGGGCCACAAGTCACTCGGTACCGGTCCTTTCTGCTCGGTTCTGCGCTTGTCATGGTGGCTGGACCCGGTCGTGACCCTGCTAAGGGGTGTCCAATAATGGTGGTGGTGCGTAGTGCGAGGAATAACGAGGACACAGGGTTCAGTTTCTTTACCTTTTACTGAAGGTTTTCAGGATCCTCAATCCGGGGCACTTTCACCAGGGCTGTCTGAGACCGGCCGGTCCGAAGGCACGTCCAGAGTTCCCTTTGCAGGTGGATATCAGTGTCTACCCACTAGCGCCTGTGTGTTGTAGTGTTTCCCTGCTGAGCATTCAGGATAGTCCTCACAACTGCTGTTCTCGTCCGTTTTAGATCTTTCTCTTCTTCGTCCCCCCCAGGTATGCTATGGCTAGGACGCACCTTTAGGACAGGTAGGCCTGGAGGTATTCTGGAACCCTAGTGTCGCCCCTCTCCCACGTTGCCTCCTATGTCCTTCTTAGGTGTTGTATGGTAGACAGCCAACCTGTAATTAACTGTCCTGCCGCTGTTTGAAGTAATGCGTGGAGACTGTTACTTCTTCGGTGCTCCGGCCACCGACTATGCGCCTCAGTAAGATGTTGCCTCTCTCTCTCGGCACGACTCCTACTGGATCTCCTTTGTGCTGATCTCTTTTCTCACTGTTCCACAATATCCTTCCTTTCTTGTCTCTTTCTTAGGATACCGCCGCAAGGTAGTGCAGGCGCGGTCCCGTAACAATCTGTCCTTTCGCTAGGTACCTGCCAGATTTCCCAGGTCTGACAGGTCCTCCCTGGAACTCTCCCAGGCTTCGTTCTGCCTAACTTCCTGTCCGACCCCTAGTTTTACCAATATGAGAAGTGGCCCAATAAATAAGCCTTTTGCTCCCCCTAGTGGTCGGAGTGTGAAGTGTAATGTGTGCTACCTGGTCAGGAGAATTCCTTTAGTGCCATCAGACGTACCATCACTCCCCTTAGTGGCAGAGCGACGTTACTGCAACGACCAGATCTCTGGGGCGCTGCATCTGTCTGTGTATCTTTCTTGCAGCTCCTGTCCTACACAGTAACATACTGTATATACAGGTCCACACTATATCCTGCATTACAGTGTGTCTGTGTATACTGTATGTATATAGTGTGGACCTGTTTACAGTATAGTGCTGTGTATACACTTTATACAGCCCCTCAGCCTCTATTCTATATACAGCCAGCACAGCAACAGCCTCTGATATACGTATACAGCCTGGCAGCAGCCCCTCATATATATACAGCCCAGCAGCAGCTTCTAATATATACAGCCCAGCAGCAGCCCCTCATATATATCTATACAGCTCAGCAGAAGCCCCTCATATATATATAGCCCAGCAGAAGCCTCTCATACATATACAGCCCAGCAGAAGCCTCTCATACATATACAGAGAGCACAGCAAAATCCTCTGATATATACAGGTAAACAGCCCCTGATATAAACAGCCCGGCAGCAGCCCCTCATATATATATACAGCCCAGCAGAAACCCCTTATATATATACAGTGGGGCAAAAAAGTATTTAGTCAGTCAGCAATAGTGCAAGTTCCACCACTTAAAAAGTTGAGAGGCGTCTGTAATTTACATCATAGGTAGACCTCAACTATGGGAGACAAACTGAGAAAAAAAAAACCAGAAAATCACATTGTCTGTTTTTTTAACATTTTATTTGCATATTATGGTGGAAAATAAGTATTTGGTCAGAAACAAAATTTCATCTCAATACTTTGTAATATATCCTTTGTTGGCAATGACAGAGGTCAAACGTTTTCTTTAAGTCTTCACAAGGTTGCCACACACTGTTGTTGGTATGTTGGCCCATTCCTCCATGCAGATCTCCTCTAGAGCAGTGATGTTTTTGGCTTTTTGCTTGGCAACACGGACTTTCAACTCCCTCCAAAGGTTTTCTATAGGGTTGAGATCTGGAGACTGGCTAGGCCACTCCAGGACCTTGAAATGCTTCTTACGAAGCCACTCCTTCGTTGCCCTGGCGGTGTGCTTTGGATCATTGTCATGTTGAAAGACCCAGCCACGTTTCATCTTCAATGCCCTTGCTGATGGAAGGAGGTTTGCACTCAAAATCTCACGATACATGGCCCCATTCATTCTTTGATGTACCCGGATCAGTCGTCCTGGCCCCTTTGCAGAGAAACAGCCCCAAAGCATGATGTTTCCACCACCATGCTTTACAGTAGGTATGGTGTTTGATGGATGCAACTCAGTATTCTTTTTCCTCCAAACACGACAAGTTGTATTTCTACCAAACAGTTCCAGTTTGGTTTCATCAGACCATAGGACATTCTCCCAAAACTCCTCTGGATCATCCAAATGCTCTCTAGCAAACTTCAGACGGGCCCGGACATGTACTGGCTTAAGCAGTGGGACACATCTGGCACTGCAGGATCTGAGTCAATGGTGGCGTAGTGTGTTACTTATGGTAGGCCTTGTTACATTGGTCCCAGCTCTCTGCAGTTCACTCACTAGGTCCCCCCGCGTGGTTCTGGGATTTTTCCTCACCGTTCTTGTGATCATTCTGACCCCACGGGGTGGGATTTTGCGTGGAGCCCCAGATCGATGGAGATTATCAGTGGTCTTGTATGTCTTCCATTTTCTAATTATTGCTCCCACTGTTGATTTCTTCACTCCAAGCTGGTTGGCTATTGCAGATTCAGTCTTCCCAGCCTGGTGCAGGGCTACAATTTTGTTTCTGGTGTGCTTTGACAGCTCTTTGGTCTTCACCATAGTGGAGTTTGGAGTCAGACTGTTTGAGGGTGTGCACAGGTGTCATTTTATACTGATAACAAGTTTAAACAGGTGCCATTACTACAGGTAATGAGTGGAGGAAAGAGGAGACTCTTAAAGAAGAAGTTACAGGTCTGTGAGAGCCAGAAATCTTGATTGTTTGTTTCTGACCAAATACTTATTTTCCACCATAAAATGCAAAAAAAATGCTAAAAAAACAGACAATTTGATTTTCTGGATTTTTTTTCTCAGTTTGTCTATCATAGTTGAGGTCTACCTATGATGTAAATTACAGACGCCTCTCATCTTTTTAAGTGGTGGAACTTGCACTATTGCTGACTGACTAAATACTTTTTTGTCCCACTGTATATATATATAGCCCAGAAGAAGCCCCTCATATATATATATATATATATATATATATATATATATATATATATATATATAAATATATATATATATACAGCCCAGCAGAAGCCGCTCATATTCAGCCCAGCAGAAGCCCCTCATACATAGACAGCCCAGCAGAAGCCTCTCATACATATTCAGCCCAGCAGAAGCCTCTCATACATATACAGCCCAGCAGAAGCCCCTCATATACATATATACAGCCCAGCAGAAGCCTCTCATACATATTTAGCCCAGCAGAAGCCTCTCATACATATTCAGCCCAGCAGAAGCCTCTCATACATATACAGCCAAGCAGAAGCCTCTGACATATAGAGCCCAGCAGAAGCCTCTCATACATATACAGCCCAGCAGAAGCCCCTCATATACAGTATATACAGCCCAGCAGAAGCCTCTCATATATATACAGCCCAGCAGAAGCCTCTCATACATATTCAGCCCAGTAGAAGCCTCTGACATATAGAGCCCAGCAGAAGCCTCTGACATATAGAGCCCGGCAGCAGTCTTTGATATAGACAGCCCAAATTTCTGCAATATACATACATACATGTCTACATATTTTAATCTTTAACGCCCTTTCAGGACTTCAAGGGTTGACAAGGTCAGATATACTGCGTTAATTGGACTTTAGTAACATCATTAGTGATTTTGCAGCACACAAATCAAGGAAAGTGCCCGGATTGTAAAAAATGAATGATTTTACTTAAATTACTCTGCGTAAATGATTTTTGTAAATAAACTTGCGTTCGATTCATTTTGTGTTTTTGCATTACATATTGGAGCACCTTGAAAAATGGGCCTTCCTCCAAAATGGGCCCCGGGCCACCCACCTCTTAAATCCGGCCCTGCCTCCCATCTCTCTTCTTGCTCCCTCTTCGACCGCTTACAATCTGGCTTCCGGTTACACCACTCCACTGAAACTGCCCTAACTAAGGTCAGCAATGACCTCTTAACCGCCAAGAGCAAGCGACAGTACTGTGTCCTCCTCCTCCTGGACCTGTCGGCTGCCTTTGACACGGTGGACCATTCCCTATTATTACAGACCCTCTCATCCCTTGGCATCACAGACTTGACCCTATCCTGGATCTCATCATACCTAACAGACCGGACATTCAGCTTCTCCCACTCACACACCACCTCCTCACCTCGCCCTCTATCTGTCGGAGTCCCACAAGGTTCAGTCCTAGGGCCCCTGCTCTTCTCCATTTACACCTTTGGCCTGGGACAGCTCATAGAATCTCATGGCTTTCAGTATCACCTCTACGCTGACGACACACAGATCTACATCTCTGGACCAGATATCACCTCCCTACTAATCAGAATCCCTCAATGTCTGTCCACTATTTCATGCTTCTTCTCCACTAGATTTCTGAAACTTAACATGGACAAAACAGAATTCATCATCTTTCCCCCATCTCACGTGACCCCCCCAACGAACCTATCCATTACAGTAAATGGCTGCCCACTCTCCCCAGTCCCACAAGCTCGCTGCCTCGGGGTAATCCTTGATGCTGATCTCTCCTTCAAACCACATATCCAAGCCCTTTCCACTTCCTGCCGACTTCAACTCAAAAATATTTCACGAATCCGTTCATTCCTCAACCAAGAATCTGCAAAAACCCTAGTCCATGCCCTCATCTCTCGCCTTGACTGCTGCAACCTCCTGCTCTGTGGCCTCCCCTCTAACACTCTCGCACCCCTCCAATCTATTCTAAACCCTGCTGCCTGTCTAATCTACCTGTCCCCCCCGCTATTCCCCAGCTTCTCCCCTCTGTCAATCCCTTCACTGGCTCCCTATTGCCCAGAGACTCCAGTACAAAACCCTAACCATGACATACAAAGCCATCCACAACCTGTCTCCTCCATACATCTGTGACCTCGTCTCCCGGTACTTACCTACACGCAACCTCTGATCCTCACAAGATCTCCTTCTCTACTCCCCTCTTATCTCCTCTTCCCACAATCGTATAGAAGATTTCTCTCGCGTATCACCCCTACTCTGGAACCCTCTACCACAACACATCAGACTCTCGTCTACCATCGAAACCTTCAAAAAGAGCCTGAAGACCCACCTCTTCCGACAAGCCTATAACCTGCAGTAACCACTGATCGACCAAACCGCTGCATGACCAGCTCTATCCTCACCTGTATTCTCACCCATCCCTTGTAGATTGTGAGCCTTCGCGGGCAGGGTGCTCTCTCCTCCTGTACCAGTTATGACTTGTATTGTTTAAGATTATTGTACCGTACTTGTTTTTATTATGTATACCCCTCCTCACATGTAAAGCGCCATGGAATAAATGGCGCTATAACAATAAATAATAATAATAATAATAATAATAAAAACAGGATTTCCATCATGTAGATGTTTCCCGTTCATTGTACCAGTTAGAGGTGGAAAAGGGGTGACAGGTCATTTGGAAGGGTTGTACTAGCCGGACACAATTTTGGTCTATCATTAACATTTAGGATTGTATAAGAAAAATTAAGGTAAAAAATAGGGAATATTCAAAATAAAAAAAATGCTGCTGCCCAAGCATGATTAGTTAGTCAGCAGGAAAAGTTACTTTAGGGTATGCACACATGACATCTAGAATCCACCTCTAGGAGTTTTCTTTCACAAAGCCGTTTTAGGAAAAAGCCGATGATGACACCATTGATGAATTTGTAGTTGATTTCTTGGTGGCTATTCCACTGGAATATTGTTCCTATGTAATATATTATAGAGAATGGGTGACTTATAAATGAAGCCGCCCGCACAGTGAACCTGTTGCTTCTTTTAATCACATCATTGTTTTTGCATATATGAAATTTTTATGGCATTACTGCTATATAGAATGAAGGTATTTAGGGCATAAATTGGCCAATTCATGTGAGCCCATCAGCCAGAACAATGTGACCTTTCTTCGATGGGAACCTAAACCTAATATTTATGAAACATGTCTTTCCCAGGCTAATAACCTACAAATGTAAAAGTTTGGTAGGATCAAGCACTAATTAAAAACTGATTTAGGCAGATGGGAGGAGTGCGAAGTCATAAAAGGAGGCAGTCACAACCTCCAATAGTAAACTACAAAAAACAGAATCCTACCTGCACTTTAAATTTGTAGGCTTTTAGCCCATGAGAGGCATGTCTCATAAATATTAGGTTTAGCTTCCCATCAAAAAAGGTCACCTTGTAATTTTTATACGCACAGTATATTCCATGTATCTATAATGCAGTCTAAAAAATGCAATGTTTGCATACATCTTAGCCCTTATAATTTGCTGCTGTATTATTTTCGATAGATAGATAGATAGATAGATAGATGAGATAGATAGATAGATAGATAGATAGATAGATAGATAGATAATAGATATATTCAGTAGATAGATATGAGATAGATAAATAGATAGATAGATAGATAGATAGATAGATAGATATGAGATAGATAAATAGATAGATAGATAGATATGATATAGATATGAGAGATAGATAGATGATAGATAGATAATAAATAGATAGATAGATAGATCTATAGATAGATAGATAATAGATAATAAATAGATAGATCTATAGATAGATGATAGATAGATAGATAGATAGATAGATAGATAGATAGATAGATAGATAGATAGATAGATAGATAGAATTAATATTTATTGGTGATTTATCTGTTTCCCTGATTCATCTCGGTCAATGACTTGGAATGTGGAGGAGACTTTGAGAAATCTTTGGCATGGCTCATTGAACAACTTCTGACTGATTCCCTGAGTAAACAGAGCTGCTTGCACATTAAAGAAAATGTAAAACAATACAACACCCAAAACACACACACACGACATAGCAACTATTGTGTACGGTTTGTAGTTTATTCCATGTACAGAAAAGTTTTACTTTCACTAGGCCCAATTTATAGGTGATTCTACGGTCTAGATTATTCAGTGAGGAAATATTGTCCTCATACTAATAAGGAGAGTATATAATCATTTGAGTAGCTGAGGATGGGTGCACAGGATGACCTGTTTGTCTGTAGGCCTTTCATCCCCAGCCATAAGCTAGTGAGAGGGCTGTGGAGGCATTCTGGGCCCATACAAGCTCTATACACTCCAAATGATGGGCTTAATGAGGCGGAACGCCATGAAGGGGATGTAAGCCAGCCACAATGATTGATGAATCTAGGGGCAAGACTGAGCCATTCCGGCATAAAACCCATAGAAGCCCTAATAATGGATGGCTAGTAGAAGGGTTGGCTTTCCTGAAAGGACTAAACAGAAAGGGAAGGTGCTGTGTTGTTATCTAATCAGTTTATCCACTGAACCACCAGCAGCAAGAAAGAGGCAAGACACTGATGGTGGATAGGAAGTGAGGAGGGTGAAAGGGGAAGTCTGTGACACAGACATCAACCCCAGGCAGACTTTACCCCTCCTTCTGCGGCCATTCAGAGCCCAGATCAGCCCACCAGATGCCTGAGAACCCAGCATGGGACCTGGGCAAAAAACTCCAGGGATCCCTGTGAGGTGGTGGCGAAGAAAGACCGATGAAAACGTGAAAGGGTTTGCAGTAGATGGTATTATTTATTTTCACAATATTGTGCCTGACAATGCCGCCGCTGTGAGGCTTGAAAAGCGCAGCCTGTACACCCGCGAATGCTGCATCTTATCCTGTGAATGCAAATACGCAGCTCCATGGAGGATCCTCATGCATAATAAACATGTATAACCAAAGGGAAGTGCTTCGAAAAACCTCAATATAACACTTTCCATGCAAGATTAACCAGCTACTCTTATTCAATATATTCCATCTCTAAAAAATGAAGTAAAACTAGATATAATGTACATTAGATATCATTTATTGTATAATATTACATATCCTATATATACATACTAATGCACTGACCCACAAGGGCAGCACAAGGGCCAATTTTAATCTATCTGGTAATTCACCTGAATGTTTTTTTTCTGCACGGATTTACAATCTGTGGGGAAAAATTTCAGCAAGCGCTAGTCTCATCTGTTTCCAGGATGAGACTTTCCCATAGATATATAATTTAGGGCGCAAAAAAGGTTTGCTTGTTTTTTAACGAATCCTTTGCAAAGATTACATAGGAAACTGACTAAGGCCTTGGCTTTTTTTTCATTTTTAAAATTGCGGCTGTAAAAATGGATGTCGTGCGGATATCAAAAACAAAGATACGGATGACACACATGCCACTATATGGATGAAGAATGTATTTTTTTCCAGATAAATAATGGACAATTTTTCATACCCTCATGTGAACTTAGTATAACTCATATTCCAGAAATATGGAAATATTAATAAAACCTGATCTAAAAAATTTTTAATGAAAAGGAAAAATGCAGTAATAAAAATTGTTGTAAATGGATGAGTAATCTTTATTTTAGTTACTGATAAATTCTTCAGAATGAGATTTTCTCTAAAGAAACAAAAACTGCTGGGAATTCGGGAATATATTAGGAGAAGGACCAAAGATGTAATTAAAATAGCATTAAAAATATACGAAAAAAATATGTATGAAGAGACGGGGGTGACACGAAGTTTATTTGTATGTTATGCTTTCAATTATATAATCATATTTACTAAGTACAATAAAGGCAAAAATTGTATAACTGTAAAAATGGAGGGTATGTTATAGCTTAATGATTAAAAATATAAGGCGTCTCCAGTCTATTGTCAATGCCCAGTATATGTTAACCAATACAAACCTGATCAATAACTGGCACAATTATCAGGATACTTCCGAATGCCGTCAGAGTGGGAGAGAGTGAATATCAGACATAACGTATGTCTCAGTATCAGTCCAGAACCACTGAAAATCTGCGTCATCATCACATGACATTCAGGAGCAATATAATGATGACTCACGCAGTAATCAGACGGATTCCCTTGTGCTTCTTTACTTTTGCTTCATTTTAGTGTTACATTTTTTAATGACAATACAATATATTTTATTGGAATGAATGAACGCAAAATGTCAGCAAATCATATTAGTATATATCCAAGAGAAATGTCTTAAAAATCTATATGACGAGTATAGCGTTGTGAGAAAGCACATTGTGTTACAATAGGTTGCACCAACATTATTGTATATATATTATTCATCCATACAGTAAGATGACAGATGATTAATGCGCAGTTTAGACCCGCCAGTACCTGCAGGAAATCATATAAGTATATATCCAAGAAATGTCTTAAAAATCTATATGACGAGAATAGCGTTGTGAGAAAGCACATTGTGTTACAATAGGTTGCACCAACATTATTGTATATATATTATTCATCCATACAGTAAGATGACAGATGATTAATGCGCAGTTTAGACCCGCCAGTACCTGCAGGAAATCATATAAGTATATATCCAAGAAATGTCTTAAAAATCTATATGACGAGTATAGCGTTGTGAGAAAGCACATTGTGTTACAATAGGTTGCACCAACATTATTGTATATATATTATTCATCCATACAGTAAGATGACAGATGATTAATGCGCAGTTTAGACCCGCCAGTACCTGCAGGAAATCATATAAGTATATATCCAAGAAATGTCTTAAAAATCTATATGACGAGTATAGCGTTGTGAGAAAGCACATTGTGTTACAATAGGTTGCACCAACATTATTGTATATATATTATTCATCCATACAGTAAGATGACAGATGATTAATGCCCAGTTTAGACCCGCAAGTACCTTCAGGGTGCATATATTTCTTCCTTCACACATAATCTAGAAAAAGGCCTGTGTTAAAGGGTTAATTGGCTCATTGCCTAAACCCTTTGAGGGTCCCAGTGGTCAGCTATTATGACAGGCAAAGGATATAGACTCTTGCTGAGATGGAATTAGATGTTGCCAGAAGTTCCTTTGAAGCGTTGTGCTGGCAGTAAGGCAGGCCCATAGCCAGCAGCCAGCAGGCCCCATCCATAACTCCGAGCCTGTAGATATGGGGTCATCTCTCAATACCGCCCCACTGTCATATACAACGTGTGTCTTGTCCCTCATTGAGACTGGGGGGGAAGCACTAGAATACTCATATACAAAAGAACAATAGCAGCAATAATCTCCTGGCCAGAGTCTTTCTTCCTTTAAGTGCTGCTACACAGCTCCTTGCAGGAGGGGGAAGCTCAGACCCTGCGTCCCAAGATCCAGGAGGAAATATGCCTCTTATGAGATTACCTTCTCCAGGCTCTAGGCCTGAGGAGATACCGTCTCAGGATAAATCGCCCATTATCATACGCTTTGTGAGTTCACTGAGTAAATGCCTCTATGAAATGAAGACATAGATCATTGGAATACGAATGCTGCATTCCTATAACGCACACCGCCATCATTAACCATTTTACCCCTGCGCGACATATAGGAAAATGTGCTCGTGTTAATACACAGCGATATACAGCATAATGTATCCCAGAATGGTATACACCCCTTACTCCTCCAGACACAAAAAAATCACCCACTATTCATTGGAAACCATTAATATTATTTTCTTTATTAGTATGAACATTTTAAATTGTACTTGAAACAGATAAATGTAAATGGATTGATAAAATAAAAATAATAAAATCTAAAAAAAAAAATCTAAATATGGATTTACAATTGCAAATATATATATATACAGCATATATAAAATAAAAATATATATTTATATATATTAATATGTATTAATTAATATATATACATACACGTATACGTATACGGAATATGTTGGCGCTATATAAATAAAAATATTATTATATATATATATATATATATATGCACACTATATATATATGCAGTGTGTGTATATACATATATATATATATATATATATACAGTATATATATAAATATATATATATACACACCCATATATTTATATATATGTATATATATATATATATAGGAAATGATACAAAAACACACAAGAAATTATGCAAAAATATGTGTCTAAACATGTAGTATACACACAAAATATGTTCATATCTGCACACAAACATACATATGCATATATAAGAACACATTAATTTACAACAAAAAGATATAAACATACATACTGTACACATATAAAAAGAACACCCCTGACACAGTCTTAGAAATGCTCATAAACATACTAATACACCTATATACACAACCCACGTATGTATTAAGGCATAAATGAGGCATACTTACACTAGAAATGCTTGCTCATACAGACATACTGATACACGCATCCACTAATGTATAAGACACATTGATGTACACCACAAACATATCAAGGACACTCACATGCACAAAAATACATGTACACATGCTAATACCTAAATACACAGACATAAAACACTCTCTCATACACAAGACACGCAGGCTACAAACATATACCCTTACACTGACGAGATCTAGACATATGAAACGCTGTGTGCGCAGACACATCATTCACCCTTTGAAGAACACAACACAATAGTGATACAAACATTTGGACTCGTTGCCCATTTTCCTATCCACCGGAATACACAATACACACACATACACACTTACTACACCCACTGTAGCCACACACGACCATCATCATCCGCAGCACACACCCTTTCATACCAAGCAGCGCCACACAGAAATAAAACGCACACTAAGCACACTATTGTGATATCGTGAAAGGCAGGCACTGTCCCTCATTCCGCAAACATCCTCCCCTTCTGAAAATAATTGCGGCTAATTCAATGTTCAGATTCGATAATGGATGCTCAAATAAATATGAGAATTCCGAGCAAATTTGTGCAAATGAAAGAAGATTTCCTCTGACATAATGGCATGGTGCAAGGCTGTGCGTAATGAGCTGTAATTTGTCTGCAAGAGCATTTAAAAGGGGGGGGTTGATCCATCCAGTGCACCAGCCCAGCTACGGATCAGAAGGCTGCAAGCGACAAGCCAGACCGCCTGCCCGACCGCCCGGTCTCCCAGGAAATTACAGCGCATGCAAGCCAGATTTCTGACAAGTTCCATAAATTATTTCAGATTTTCATATTTCAAATTTCATCTGCATTCATCATGTGAGTTTGACTAGGGAAGGAAAAAAGTCTAGGAGGAGCTCTGCTAGCATTCAGTGTAGCAGTCCCAGGAGCCTGCCCTGGGACTGAGTAATTCAATTTAGTTCTGATTTGATTATTCTTGCTGCAGTCTACTGCCAATCTGAAGTATTGTGCTTTCTCTTGTACTTAACCTTGCTGCCCTGTGCCTGCTCCAGCTTGCATGCATCTCTATGTATTGCAGAATATATTTGAACAATCAAAGTTAGGAGTTATTATTTTCTTTTCCATTGTCCATCCTTATAAAAGCACACATCTTTCACTTGGCTCCATCTTCCCAGAAATCCGATTACCTCTTTCTGTGTTTTTTTTCCCCTTTTGTATGTAATATTATTTACCATTTTCAGTGGAAAGTGCCCTGTAATTTAGGTGAGGAATATAAAATCACTACAATAGTCCTGATGATGCAATACCGTAAAAGTAAGAATCATTTATTAGGAAAAAAATAAACCTTCAACTGGTAAAGAAGAAGAAAAAAGAATCTAGGGGTTGCATGACAGAAGGGTGTTGGGAAATTCATTAATACCCTTTCCTTTGAAATGAAATACAATAAAATGTAAGTGATTGACAGCTGATACAATAAGATAAATGTAAGCTCCTTATGAAATATCTTTTGGAGTTTAGTGGAATAGGTCAAAGCTGCAGCATTTAGGCTTAGAATTATTCTTACTTCTCATAGATGGTCAATAACAGGAGGACTGGCAATAGTTGGCCTAGGTAATAACTATAGTCAGTCTATCTATACCAAAAGGAGATTAATAAAATATTAGTTTCCCCCAAATAAACAAATTATACATTTAGATTATGGTGTTTTTTTATGCTCAACAGGAGTGTAACTACAATATGTGCAGGGGTTGTCATCCCACACGGGCCTTGGAGAATAAGGGGCCCAAAAAGTCCCTTTGGCCTATATGAAAAAAACAATACTATTATAGACTTGCAATAATTGGGGTCTCGTTGGAGCTTTTGCATCAGGGCCCATGAGCTTCAAGTTATTCCACTGCCTATTGACATAGACCTTCAACTTTTATGATATTAAAGAAGCACTCCTCCTCCCATCAAAGTTTTCATCCTCTTAATATATTGCAGTCATCATATTATATAGCACTGTGTACTTACAATTGCTCATTTCGCCTTTCTACCCAGTAAATTCTTTGGTTTTCACTGCTCTGTGTAGAAAAAAGAAGTCTCTTTTCCCTGCATAAATTATTGCCCTCTTCAACTCCTGACTCAGCTGCTCCCTCTTCCCCCTGTGAGGGACTTTTGCAGTGACTTATGATTCATACAGGAAAAATTGACCTCCTTTTTCTACATGGAGCCTAGAAGGATTCAGCTAGTCAGTTTTAATTACAGTGCGGGAAATAAGTATTTGATCCCTTGCTGATTTTGTAAGTTTGCCCACTGACAAAGACATGAACAGTATATAATTTTAAGGGTAGATTAATTTTAACATTGAGAGGTAGCATATAAAAAATGAAATCCATAAAATCACATTGTATAAATTATATAAACTTATTTGCATTTTGCAGTGAGAAATAAATATTTGATCCCCTACCCACCATTAAGAGTTCTGGCTCCTACAGACCAGTTAGATGCTCCTAATCAACTCGTTACCTGCATTAAAGACAGCTGTCTTACATAGTCCCCTTTATAAAAGACTCCTGTCCACAGACTCAATTAATCAGTTAGACTCTAACCTCTGCAACATGGGCAAGACCAAAGAGTTTTATAAGGATGTCAGGGACAAGATCACAGACCTGCACAAAGCTGGAATGGGCTACAAAACTATAAGTAAGGCGCTGGGTGAGAAGGAGGCAACTGTTGGTGCCATAGCATGAAAATGTAAGAAATACAAAATGACTGTCAATCGACATCGATCTGTGGCACCATGCAAAATCTCACCTCGTGGGGTATCCTTGATCATGAGGAAGTTGAGAGCTCAGCCTAAAACTACACGGGGGAACTTGTTAATGATCTCAAGGCAGCTGGGACCACAGTCACCAAGAAAACCATTGGTAACACATTATGCCATAAAGGTTAAAAATCCTGCAGTCTCCGCAAAGTCCCCCTACTCAAGAAGGCACATGTGCAGGCCTGTCTGAAGTCTGAAAATTAACACCTGGATGATTCTGTGAGTGATTGGGAGAAGGTGCTGTGCTTAGATGAGACAAAAGTCGAGCTCTTTGGCATTAACTCAACTCGCCGTGTTTGGAGGAATTAAATGCTGCCTATGACCCAAAGAACACTGTCCCAACTGTCAAGCATGGAGGTGGAAGTATAAGGTTCTAGCAGGTACACGGGATGCAGTGACGAGCAGGAAGCAGAGCAAGAGTTAACGGGTTTTTTATGTATAGTTATCACAGCAGTTGATACTCCATGCAGGGAGTAAGGGGGTGAAGGTAAATGGGTACACAATGTGTCAATGGTAATAAGGTAATAACAAAGGGTGAAATAACGAGTTAACTTATCAGTCTCTGGTTCCTGGATGATGGAGGCTTGAAAATCCCACGATGGGGCCGTAGGTGACGTGAGAAGTCTTTGAGCCGGTCCTGGAGGAAAGAGAAGCACTGTCTCTGAATGGCGACGAAGTGTCCTGGTCTTCCTACACGTGGTTTCGTGGTCCTGGAACAAGGTGCTGACTGAGGGGAGGTCAGAAGCACCACTAATGGTGTACAAAGTCCCGTAGTGGAGGCCGCAGTCTCACTACTACAAACTGTGTGCACAGTAGGATTAGTGTTATGATCTGGTGACCTAGGAGCTGCATGAAAACTTTCACTGGAGAAGGTGTCCACTATACTGACCGCAATCCTGAACTTAACACCGCAACTAGAAGTAGCCGTGGAGTGTACCTAACACACCTAGACACCTCGTCACAGCTGGAGGACTAAATACCCCTAAAGATGGAAATAGGAATACTATCTTGCCTCAGAGAAAATCCCCAAAGGATAGACAGCCCCCCACAAATATTGGCGGTGAGTCGGAGAGGAAAAAACATACACCGGCAGAAAAACAGGATTTAGCACAGGAGGCCACTCTAGCTAGATAGGACCGGATAGGACAGAGTTCTGTGCGGTCAGTATTAAAACCCTTCAAAACATACACAGCAGAATATACAAAAAACTTCCTACATCTACTAAAAGATGTAGGAGCGTAAATCTGCAACTCCAGTGAATCCTACAATCAGAGCAGGAATAAAACTGAAACAAGCACACAGCAGTGTGCCACAGATACAAAAACCAAACACTTATCTTTGCTGAATTTGGCAGCAACAGGAGAAGCCAGAAAGTGATCCAACACTTCACAAGTAACATTGACAACTGGCAAGGGCTAAAGGATCCTGCACACCTAAATATCCCAGTCAGAATTGTAATCATCCGATACACCTGGCCAGGGCTGCGAGTCAGAGACAACTGCATTCCCACCAACAACCACTGGAGGAAACCCAAGAGCAGAATTCACAACAGTACCCCCCCCTTGAGGAGGGGTCACCGAACCCTCACCAGGGCCCCCAGGACGATCAGGACGAGCCAGATGAAAGGCACGGACCAAATCAGCAGCATGGACATCAGAGGCAAAAACCCAAGAATTATCCTCCTAGCCATAATCCTTCCATTTGACCAGGTACTGAAGCTTCCGCCTCGAAAAACGGGAGTCCAATATCTTCTCAACAACATATTCTAACTCCCCATCAACCAACACAGGGGCCGGAGGATCAACAGAGGGAACAACGGGCTCCACATATTTCCGCAACAAAGATCTATGGAAGACATTATGGATAGCAAAAGAGGCCAGAAGCGCCAGTCGAAAAGACACCGGATTAATAATCTCAGAAATCCTATAAGGACCAATAAACCGAGGCTTAAACTTAGGAGAAGAAACCTTCATAGGAACATGACGGGAAGACAACCAGACCAGATCCCCAACCCGAAGCCGGGAACCAACACACCGACGATGATTAGCAAAACGTTGAGCCTCCTCTTGAGACAACAGCAACTTGTCCACCACATGAGCCCAAATCTGCTGCAACCTGTCCACCACAGAATCCACACCAGGACAGTCAGAAGGCTCAACCTGCCCAGAAGAAAAACGAGGATGAAAACCAAAATTACAAAAGAAAGGCGAAACCAAGGTAGCAGAACTAGCCCGATTATTTAGGGCAAACTCGGCCAATGGCAAGAAGGCCACCCAATCATCCTGATCAGCAGACACAAAGTCTGATTAGTTCGCTCAGTCTGGCCATTTGTCTGAGGATGAAATGCAGAAGAAAATGACCAATCAATGCCCAGCCTAGCACAAAAAGCCCGCCAAAACCTAGAAGCAAACTGGGAACCTCTGTCGGACACAATATTCTCCGGAATACCATGCAAACGAACCACATGCTGAAAGAACAACGGAACCAAATCAGAAGAGGAAGGCAATTTAGGTAAGGGCACCAAATGAACCATCTTAGAGAACCGGTCACAAACAACCCAGATAACAGACATCTTCTGGGAGACCGGAAGATCAGAAATAAAATCCATCTAAATATGCGTCCAGGGCCTCTCAGGGACTGGCAATGGCAAAAGCAACCCACTAGCACGGGAACAACAAGGCTTGGCCCGCGCACAAGTCCCACAGGACTGCACAAAAGAACGCACATCACGTGACAATGAAGGCCACCAAAAGGACCTACCAACCAAGTCTCTGGTACCAAAAATGCCAGGATGACCGGAACAGTGAACCTCAGAAATCACTCTACTAGTCCATCTGTCAGGAACAAACAATTTCCCCACAGGACAGCGGTCAGGTTTGCCAGCCTGAAATTCCTGAAGAACCCGTCATAAGTCAGGGGAAATGGCAGAAAGGACCACCCCCTCTTTCAGAATACCGAACGGCTCTAAGACCTCAGGAGAATCAGGCAAAAAACTCCTAGAAAGGGCATCAGCCTTAATATTCTTAGAACCCGGAAGGTAAGAGACCACAAAATCAAAACGGGAAAAAAACAAGGACCATCGAGCCTGTCTAGGATTCAGCCATTTAGCAGACTCGAGGTAAATCAAATTCTTATGATCGGTCAAGACCACAATACGGTGCTTAGCTCCCTCAAGCCAATGTCGCCACTCCTCAAACGCCCACTTCATAGCCAACAACTCCCAATTGCCGACATCATAATTGCGTTCAGCAGGCGAAAACTTACGGGAAAAGAAGGCACACGGTTTCATTAAAGGTACCGTCACACTTAGCGACGCTGCAGCGATACCGACAACGATCCGGATCGCTGCAACGTCGCTGTTTGGTTGCTGGAGAGCTGTCACACAGACCGCTCTCCAGCGACCAACGATGCCGGTAACCAGGGTAAACATCGGGTAACTAAGCGCAGGGCCGCGCTTAGTAACCCGATGTTTACCCTGGTTACCATCCTAAAAGTAAAAAAAAACAACCACTACATACTTACCTACAGCCGTCTGTCCTCCAGCGCTGTGCTCTGCACTCCTCCTGTATTGTCTGTGTGAGCACAGCGGCCGGAAAGCAGAGCGGTGACATCACCGCTCTGCTTTCCGGCTGACCGACGCTCACAGCCAGTACAGGAGGAGTGCAGAGCACAGCGCTGGAGGACAGACAGCTGTAGGTAAGTATGTACTGTTTGTTTTTTTTTACTTTTAGGATGGTAACCAGGGTAAACATCGGGTTACTAAGCGCGGCCCTGCGCTTAGTTACCCGATGTTTACCCTGGTTACCAGTGAAGACATCGCTGAATCGGTGTCACACACGCCGATTCAGCGATGTCTACGGGGAGTCCAGCGACCAAATAAAGTTCTGGACTTTCTTCCCCGACCAGCGACAGCACAGCAGGGGCCTGATCGCTGCTGCCTGTCACACTGGACGATATCGCTAGCGAGGACGCTGCAACGTCACGGATCGCTAGCGATATCGTCTAGTGTGACGGTACCTTAAGGAACCAACAGGATCCCTCTGAGACAAAACGGCCCCTGCCCCAATCTCAGAAGCGTCAACCTCAACCTGAAACGGAAGAGAAACATCCGGTTGGCGCAACACTGGAGCAGAAGTAAATCGACGTTTAAGCTCCTGAAAGGCAGAGACAGCCGCAGAGGACCAATTCGCCACATCAGCGTCTTTCTTCGTCAAATCGGTCAAGGGTTTAACCACGCTGGAAAAATTAGCAATGAAACGGCGATAAAAATTTGCAAAACCCAAAAATTTCTGAAGGCTCTTCATGGATGTGGGCTGAATCCAATCATGAATGGCATGAACCTTAACCGGATCCATCTCTATAGACGAAGGAGAAAAAATGAAGCCCAAAAAAGAGACTTTCTGCACCCCAAAGAGACACTTAGACCCTTTCACAAACAGGGCATTGTCACGAAGGATCTGAAATACCATCCTGACCTGTTGCACATGAGACTCCCAATCATCGGAAAAAATCAAAATATCGTCCAAATATACAATCAAGAATTTATCAAGATAAGTCCGGAAGATATCATTCATGAAGGACTGAAAAACAGATGGAGCATTAGAGAGTCCGAATGGCATCACAAGGTATTCAAAATGGCCTTCGGGCGTGTTAAACGCAGTTTTCCATTCATCACACTGCTTAATACGAACAAGATTATATGCCCCTCGAAGGTCAATCTTGGTAAACCAACTAGCTCCCTTAATCCTAGCAAACAAATCGGAAAGCAAAGGTAAAGGGTATTGAAACTTGACCGTGATTTTATTCAAGAGGCGATAATCTATACAGGGTCTCAAGGAACCATCTTTTTTAGCAACAAAAAAGAACCCTGCTCCCAACGGTGAAGAAGATGGCCGAATATGCCCTTTCTCCAAAGACTCCTTAATATAGCTCCGCATGGCGGTATGTTCAGGCACAGATAGATTAAAAAGCCTACCCTTAGGAAACTTACAGCCTGGAATCAAGTCAATAGCACAATCGCAGTCCCTGTGCGGTGGAAGGAAACTGGACTTGGGCTCATCGAATACATCCTGAAAATCAGACAAAAACTCTGGAATTTCAGAAGGTGAAGAAGAGGAGATTGACATCAAAGGAACATCATTATGAACCCCCTGACAACCCCAACTAGTCACAGACATGGACTTCCAGTCCAACACAGGATTATGTACCTGCAACCATGGAAAACCCAGCACGATAACATCATGCAAGTTATGCAACACCAGAAATCGACAATCTTCCTGATGAGCTGGCGCCATGCACATGCACCTGTGTCCAAAACTGGGGCTTATTTTTAGCCAAGGGTGTAGCATCAATGCCCCTTAAAGGAATAGGGTTCTGCAAAGGCTGCAAGGGAAAACCACAACGCTTGGCAAACTCAAAATCCATTAAATTCAAGGTGGCGCCTGAATCCACAAACGCCATGACAGAAAATGATGACAATGAGCAGATCAAGGACACAGCTAACAGAAATTTAGGTTGTACAGTACTGATGGTAATTGAACTGGCGATCCTCTTTGTCCGCTTAGGGCAGACAGAAATGACATGAGAAGCGTCGCCACAATAATAACACAACCTATTTTAACGTCTGAAACCTTGTCGTTCCGTTCTAGACAGAATTCTATCACATTGCATAGGCTCAGAAATTTGCTCTGAGGATAACGCCACAGCGCACACAGTTCTGCGCTCCCGCAGGCGTCGGTCAATCTGAATGGCCAGAGACATAGAATCACTCAGACCGGAAGGCGTGGGAAACCCCACCATAACATCTTTAACGGATTCAGAAAGCCCCCTTCTGAAAATTGCCCCCAAAGCATCATTATTCCATTTAGTTAACACAGACAATTTTCTGAATTTCTGACAATACAATTCTGCCGCCTCTTGACCCTGAGACAGGGCCAACAAGGTCTTCTCAGCTTGATCCACAGAATTAGGTTCATCATATAATAGTCCTAATGCCTGAAAAAAGAAATCAATATTAAGCAAAGCCGGATGCCCAGATTCCAGGGAAAACGCCCAATCCTGCGGGTCGCCACGCAGCAGGGAGATTAAGATCTTTACCTGCTGAATGGAATCACCAGAGGATCGAGGTCTCAGGTCAAAAAACAGTTTACAGTTGTTTTTAAAACTCAAAAATTTAGGCCTGTCACCAGAAAACAAATCAGGAGTAGGAATCTTTGGTTCTAAAGCAGGAGTCTGAACAATATAATCAGAAATACCTTGCACCCTAGCAGCAAGCAGGTCTACACGAGAAGCTAATTCCTGAACATTCATGCTTGCACCAGGCTCCTCAGCCACCCAGATATTAAGAGGGAAGAGAACACAAAACAGACTGGAGAAAAAAAATGGCTCAAGAGCTTCCTTCCCTTCTTCTGAGATGCATTTAACTCATTGTTGGCCAGTTGTACTGTTATGATCCGGTGACCTAGGAGCTGCATGAGAACTTTCACTGGAGAAGGTGTCCACTGTACTGACCGCAATCCTGAACTTAACACCGCAACTAGAAGTAGCCGTGGAGTGTACCTAACACACCTAGACACCTCGTCACAGCTGGAGGACTAAATACCCCTAAAGATGGAAATAGGAATATTATCTTGCCTCAGAGAAAATCCCCAAAGGATAGACAGCCCCCCACAAATATTGGCGGTGAGTCGGAGAGGAAAAAACATACACCGGCAGAAAAACAGGATTTAGCACAGGAGGCCACTCTAGCTAGATAGGACCGGATAGGACAGAGTTCTGTGCGGTCAGTATTAAAACCCTTCAAAACATACACAGCAGAATATACAAAAAACTTCCTACATCTACTAAAAGATGTAGGAGCGTAAATCTGCAACTCCAGTGAATCCTACAATCAGAGCAGGAATAAAACTGAAACAAGCACACAGCAGTGTGCCACAGATACAAAAACCAAACACTTATCTTTGCTGAATTTGGCAGCAACAGGAGAAGCCAGAAAGTGATCCAACACTTCCCAAGTAACATTGACAACTGGCAAGGGCTAAAGGATCCTGCACACCTAAATATCCCAGTCAGAATTGTAATCATCTGATACACCTGGCCAGGACTGCGAGTCAGAGACAACTGCATTCCCACCAACAACCACTGGAGGGAACCCAAGAGCAGAATTCACAACAGATTAGTGCTGCAAAGAGTGTCGGCAGATGTCAGCGGTACAGACCGGTTAGTACTGTGGAGGTCAGAGAGTAACGGGGAGATGGTCTCTCGAGATGTACAGTCTGTATGCGCGGGGGATGGAAGGGTGCAACACGGGCCTGTAGGTTGGCATGTGTCAGCGGAGAGGCAGTCAACCTTTTATTGCAGGGCGCCTGCAGATAGCTGTATGAAATATGTTCCGAGATTCATTCAGAACACACTAACGATTTATTTCTCATTTTCATCATATTTTCATCCATGTGCCATCCGTGTGTCCGTTTTTTACATCCATGTGCTATCCGTGTGTGATTCTTTTTCATACAACTATGTTAAGACATGTCCATAATCTCATACAGTTTCTTGGGTTTATAACAGAAATCTATCTTTAAAAATTGGATGCCGCACATATGATCAACGTGAGGATCCGATTTTTTTCTCGCACCCATAGACTTGAATCTGTGACACTCATCCAAGACTCGGATAAAAGTACTGTGTGCTGTGATTTTTTTTTCTCACGGAAAGTCGGGCCAAGAAAAGAAAAATTGATCTCCTGAACAGCCCCATTGAATAACATGGGTCCGTGTGCGATCATCTGTATAAACCCTAAAACAGACTTCTCTATGTCACAAATAGAAAAAAGTGAAATACTGCTTGTACAGAGTGCTGCATACATTTACACTATTTATTTGATTTTATGCTCAGTGTCAAACATGAAAAAAACACTGATTTCTTTCACAGTGTGATCTGACTGTGTCACAGATGGAAAAACACTAATGTTACTTATGATCATTTATCACAGTATCAAATAATTTTATGGCTTATCAAAGATATTAGAAGATAAATCAAGAACTATAAACTTTCCACAAAAATGTAGAGAATACAAACAGCATCCAAAGATTAATATCTTTGTAGATACCAGAGTAGCATCATTCGATCAATTTAAAGGGAACCCATCAGCATAAAAATGCAGTCCAATCTGCAGACACCAAGTTATAGAGCAGGGGGAGCTGAGTAGAATGATATATAGTTTTATGAGAAAAGATGCAGTATAACTTGTGCTTTCATCATTTAATCCTCTGTTCCTTAGGGGATTTTCAGTCCAGTGGGCGGTGCTATCGGTGACTGACAGCTATCTCTGTATGCACACTGATACAAAGGAACTTGTCAGTCACTGATAGGACTGTCCACTGAACCAAAAATCCCAGAAAGAGCAGGGGTTTATATGATTAAAACTTAGCTTATACTAAATGTTTTCTTGGCAAACTATAAGGCTATGTGCAAACGTTGCACATGGAAACCCCAATCCGCAGTGCCCATGCTGTGGAATAAAAAGCTCGGAAATGCTGCGGGTTGCAGCATGTCAATTCTTTGTGCGGATTCCGCTGCGGTTTACACCTGCTCCACAATAGGAATCCGCAGGTGAAAACCGCAGGTGGAATCCGCATAAAAACCGCGATAAATCCGCTGTAAATCCGCAGGTAAAACGCAGTGCCTTTTACCTACGGATTTCTAAATCTGCTGCGGAAAAATCCACAGAGCTCCTTTCTACGTGTGCACATGGAGCGCCCCCAGACGCAGGCCCGCGGGTTACTCGGTACCGGTCCTCTCTGTCTCAGTTCTTGTGTTGTCACGGTGGCTGGACCCGGTCCGTTATCCTGCTAAGGGGCGTCCAGTAAAAGGGGTGATGAAAGTCGGCTAAAGTTTCGTGACGCCACCTGTGGTATTCGGTCAGGTCGACCGACGCTGCTTGGGGTCCACTGGGGTGATGAGATGGCAGCTAGATGGTATACCTTCCCACAGGTGAAGTATATCACCAGGGCTTCCCAGTAGTGTAGGTGGCAATGGTGTGAGGCGCAGTCAATAACGAGGACACGGGGTTGCAGTCTCTTTACCTTTTACTGAAGGCTTCGGGATCCTCAATCTAGAGCACTGTCAACTTGGCTGTCTGAGACTGGCCGGTCCGTAGGCACATCCATAGTTCCCTTTGCAGGTGGAAATCGTTGCCTACCACTAGCGCCTGTTTGTTGTAGTTCTTCCCTGCTGAGCATTTGGGAGAGTCCTCACAACTTCTGTTCTCGTTCTTTCTCTTTCTCTCTCTCTCCGTCCCCCAAGTTTATCTGGATAGGACACACCCGTTTGACGGGAAGGCTCGGAGCTATTCTGGGACCCTAGAGACGCCCCTCTCCACGCTTGCCCCCTATGTCTGCTTAGGTGATGTATGGTAGACAGCCAACCTATAATTAACTGTCCTGCGGTATTTGAAGTAAGGCATAAAGTCAGTTACTTCCTCGGTGTTCCGGTCATCGGCTACGCGCCTCAGTAGGAAGTTGCCGTTCTCGGGGCACGACTCCTACTGGCTCTCCTTTGTGCTTGATCTCGTTTCTCACTTTCCACAATATCCTTCTCTTCTTGTCCTTTCTTAGGATACCGCCGCAAGGTAGTGCAGGCTCGGTTCCGTTGCTTTCTATTCATTCTGCTAGGCCCCTGTCAGGAACCCACCCCTGACAGGTCCTCCCTGGACTCTCCCAGGCTGCGTTCTGTCCTAACTTCCTATCTGACCCCTAGTTTTACCAGTGTGAGGAGTGGCCTAATACATAGTTCCTTTTGCTCCCCCTAGTGGCCGGAGTGTGAAGTGTAATGTGTGCTTGTGATACCTGGTCAGGTGAACTCCTTTAGTGCAATCAGACATAACATCACCCTCCTTAGCGGCAGAGCGACATTACTGCAACGACCAGGTCTCTGGGGCGCTGCACACATACCCTATATCTACTCTGCTCTTTCTGCTCTATTACATGGTACATGCAGATTTGAGTGCAATTTCATGGTAACAGGTTCCCTTATAAATTAGACTATGACTATAACTTTCTGGCCATTAATGTAACGTAATGGAGAAATACTCTACGGTTATGGATTGTGACAAAACAATTTGTATCTGTGGTTTGTCCACTAATTAAAACAAATTTCTATCATAAATTGACATCAATTTATTTTTTTATGAGGTAGCAAATTCAAGTTCTCTTCCAGCTTTCACAGAATGCTACACTTTTGTTGTGTTAAAGATTCAATAAAAGATGAGACTTGTGAAACTATATGACAATCAAAAACAATTGCAATTTAAGCAGGCTCCATACTGTTCAGGAAGTAGTTTAGAGAACAGGGCTGCCACAAGGAATTGCAGAGCCCCATACTGGCAAAATTTTCAGGACCTCTTGAGACTCTACCCAGGCTCCACCTCAGCTCCACTTCCACCCCTTGAACCTTCCACAGTCCCACCTCCCACTCATGGAAAACCTTCACTTCTGTACCATGCCTGTTATGATAAGGTAATTCAGTACCACAATGACATAGAAGTCAGAGCACATACAGTGATCTGACAATGACCCAAAAACATAGAACGAGCTCTGAGACGTGGGAACTCTGCTGACCGCAATCCCTAATCCTCTCCAACCACACTAGAGGCAGCCGTGGATTGCGCCTAACGCTCCCTATGCAACTCGGCACAGCCTGAGAAACTAGCTAGCCTGAAGATAGAAAATAAGCCTACCTTGCCTCAGAGAAATACCCCAAAGGAAAATGCAGCCCCCACATATAATAACTGTGAGTTAAGATGAAAAGACAAACGTAGAGATGAAATAGATTTAGCAAAGTGAGGCCCGACTTTCTGAACAGAGCGAGGATAGGAAAGGTAACTTTGCGGTCAACACAAAACCCTACAAACAACCACGCAAAGGGGGCAAAAAGACCCTCCGTACCGAACTAACGGCACGGAGGTACACCCTTTGCGTCCCAGAGCTTCCAGCAAGCAAGAAAAACAAATAAGCAAGCTGGACAGAAAAAAAACAGCAAACAAAATAGCAAAGCGGAACTTAGCTATGCAGAGCAGCAGGCCACAGGAACGATCCAGGAGGAAACAGGTCCAATACTAGAACATAGACTGGAGGCCAGGATCAGAGCACCAGGTGGAGTTAAATAGAGCAGCACCTAACGACTACACCACATCACCTGAGGAAGGAAACTCAGAAGCCGCAGTACCACTCTCCTCCACCAACGGAAGCTCACAGACAGAATCAGCCGAAGTACCACTTGTGACCACAGGAGGGAGCTCTGCCACAGAATTCACAACACATGCCATCACCAATCCCAAATAACCAAGTGTGACACCATTCTAAAAACTGCACCCTCAAGGTGCTCAAAACCACATTTAGGTCATGTTCACACTATGCGTTCTGTCCTGCGGGTTTTCCCGCAGCGGATTTGATAAATCTGCAGGGCAAACCCGCTGCGGTTATCCCTGCAGATTTATCGCGGTTTGTCCTGCGGGTTCCGCTGGGGGATTTACCCCTACTATTGATGCTGCATATGCAGCAATATGCAGCATCAATAGTAGTGTTAAAAATAATAAAATCATGATGATATACTCACCCTCTGACGTCCCGATCTCCTAGGCGCTGCAGGCGGCGGTCCGGTTCCAAAGATGCTGTGCGACCAGGACCTTCGGTGACGTCACGGTCATGTGACCACGATGTCACCGAAGGTCCTGGTCGCATAGCAAACCTGAGACCGGACGGCCGCGTGCAGCGCTGAGACTTCAGAGGTGAGTATAACATTATTTTTTATTTTAATTCTTTTTTTTTAACACAAATATGGTTCCCGGGGCCTGGAGGAGAGTCTCCTCTCCTCCACCCCGGGTATAACCCGAACAATATCCGCATTACTTCCCGCATGGTGGGCACAGCCCCATGCGGGAAGTAAGTGGATCAATGCATTTCTATGGGTGCAGAATCGCTGCGATTCTGCACAAAGAAGTGACATGGTCCTTCTTTTTTTCCGCAGCAATTCAGCGCGGTTTTTTTCGGGTTTTTCCGCATCATGTGCACTGCGGTTTTTGTTTTCCATAGGGTAACATTGTACTGTACCCTGCATGGAAAACAGCTGCGGACCCGCAGCGGCAAAATCGCCGCGGTTCCACAGTAAAAACCGCATAGTGTGAACATGGCCTTAAGAAGTTTATTAACCCTTCAGGTGTTTCACAGGAATTTTTGGAATGTTTAAACAAAAATGAACATTTAACTTTTTTTCACACAAAATTTACTTCAGCTCCAATTTGTTTTATTTTACCAAGGGAAACAGGAGAAAATGGACCCCAAAAGTTGTACAATTTGTCCTGAGTACGCCAATACCCCATATGTGGGGGTAAACCACTGTTTGGGTGCATGGCAGAGCTCGGAAGGGAAGGAGCGCTATTTGACTTTTCAATGCAAAATTGACTGGAATTGAGATGGGATGCCATGTTGCGTTTGGATAGCCACTGATGTGCCTAAACATTGAAACCCCCCACAAGTGACACCATTTTGGAAAGTAGACCCCCTAACGAACTTATCTAGATGTGTGGTGAGCACTTTGACCCACCAAGTGCTTCACAGAAGTTTATAATGCAGAGTCGTAAACATAAAAAATCATATTTTTTCACAAAAATGATTTTTCACCCCAATTTTTTATTTTCTCAAGGGTAAGAGAAGAAATTGGACCCCAAAAGTTGTTGTGCAATTTGTCCTGAGTACGCTGATACCCTATATATGGGGGTAAACCACTGTTTGGGCGCATGGCAGAGCTCGGAAGGGAAGGAGCGCCATTTGACTTTTCAATGCAAAATTGACAGGAATTGAGATGGGACGCCATGTTGCATTTGGAGTGCCACTGATGTGCTTAAACATTGAAACCCTGCACAAGTAATGCCATTTTGGAAAGTAGACCCCCTAAGGAACTTATCTAGATGTGTGGTGAGCACTTTGACCCACCAAGTGCTTCACAGAAGTTTATAATGCAGAGACGTAAAAATAAAAAATCATATTTTTTCACAAAAATGATCTTTTCACCCCAATTTTTTATTTTCCCAGGGGTAAGTGAAGAAATTGGACCCCAAAAGTTGTTGTGCAATTTGTCCTGAGTATGCTGATTCCCCATAAGTGGGGGTAAACCACTGTTTGGGCACATGGCAGAACTCGGAAGGGAAGGAGCGCCGTTTGACTTTTCAATGCAAAATTGACTGGAATTGAGATGGGATGCCATGTTGCGTTTGGAGAGCCACTGATGTGCCTAAACATTGAAACCCCCCAAAAGTGACACTATTTTCGGGAAAGTAGACCCCTAAGGAACTTATCTAGATGTGTTGTGAGAGCTTTGAACCCCCAAGTGTTTCACTACAGTTTATAAAACAGAGCCGTGAAAATAAAAAAAAACTTTTTTCCACAAAAATTATTTTTTAGCCCCTGTTTTGCATTTTCTGAAGGGTCACAGGAGAAATTGGACCACAAAAGTTGTTGTCCAATTTATCCTGAGTACGTTGATACCCTATATGTGGGGGGGAACCACCGTTTGGGCGCATGGCAGAGCTCGGAAGGGAAGGAGCACCATTTGGAATGCAGACATAGATGGATTGGTCTGCAGGCGTCACATTGCATTTGCAGAGCCCCTGATGTAACTAAACAGTAGAACCCCCCCAAGTGACCCAATATTAGATACTAGACCCCCAAAGGAACTTCTCTAGATGTGTTGTGAGAACTTTGAACCCCAAGTGTTTCACTACAGTTTATAACGCAGAGCCGTGAAATAAAAAATATTTTTCTTCCACAAAAATTATATTTAAGCCCCCAGTTTTGCAATTTCCCAAGGGTAAGAGGAGAAATTGGACCCCAAAAGTTGTTGTCCAATTTGTCCTGAGTACGCTGATACCCCATATGTGGGGGGAACCACCATTTGGCGCATGGCAGAGCTCGGAAGGGAAGGAGCACCATTTGTAATGCAGACTTAGATGGATTCGTCTGCAGGCGTCACATTGCATTTGCAGAGCCCCTGTTGAGTATGTAACTAAACAGTAAAAAAAAACCACAAGTGACCCCATATTGGAAACTAGACCCCCCAAGGAACTCATCTAGATGTGTTGTGAGAACTTTGAACCCGCAAGTGTTTCACTACAGTTAATAACGCAGAGCTGTGAAAGTAAAAATCATTTTTTTCCACAGAAATTATTTTTTAGCCCCCTGTTTTGTATTTTCCCAAGGGTCACAGAAGAAATTGGACCCCAAAAGTTGTTTTCCAATTTGTCCTGAGTACGCTGATAGCCCATATGTTGGGGTAAACCCCTGTTTGGGCGCACGGGAGAGCTCGGAAGGGAAGGAGCACTGTTTTACTTTCTCAACGTAGAATTGGCTGGAATTGAGATCGGATGCCATGTCGCGTTTGAAGAGCCCCTGATGTGCCTAATCAGTGAAAACCCCCAATTCTAACTGAAACCCTAACCCTAGCCTCAACCCTATCCCTAGCCCCAACCCTAGCCCTAACCCTAGCCCTAGCCCTAACCCTAACCCTAACCCTAGTCTTAACCCTAGCCCTAACCCCAACCCTAGCCCTAACCCTAGCCATAACCCTAGCCTTAACCCTACCCCTAACCCTAACCCTACCCCTAGCCCTAACCCTTGCCCTAACCCTAACGCTAGCCCTAACCCTAGCCCTAATCTTAACCCTAGCCCTAATCCTAACCCTAGCCCTAACCCTAGCCCTAACCCTGACCCTAACCCTAGCCCTAACCCTAACCCTAGCCCTAGCCCTAACCCTAATGGGAAAATAGAAATAAATACATTTTTTTAATTTTATTATTTTTCCCTAACTAAGGGGGTGATGAAGGGGGGTTTCATTTACTATTTATAGCAATTTTTAGCGGATTTTTATGATTGACAGTCGTCACAGACTAAAAGACGCTTTTTATTGCAAAAAATAGTTTTTGCATCTCCACATTTTGAGAGCTATAATTTTTCCATATTTTGGTCCAAAGAGTCATTTGACATCTTGTTTTTTGCGAGATGAGTTGACGTTTTTATTTGTAACATTTTCAGGCACGTGACATATTTTGATCGCTTATTCTTCCGATTTTTGTGAGTCAGAATGACCAAAAACCAGCTATTCATAAATTTCTTTTTTTTTTGGGGGGAGGGTGTTTATACCATTCCACGTTTGGTGAAACAGATAAAGCAATTTTATTCTTTGGGTCAGTACGATTACAGCGATACCTCATTTATATAATTTTTTTATGTTTTGGCACCTTTATACGATAAAAAATGTATTTATGGGAACAATATTTTTTTTTCTTCATTTAGGATTTTTTTTTTTTTTTTACACGTGAATATTTTTATTTTTTACTTTATAACATTGCTCTGGGGGGGCATCATGTTATAGGGTCAGATCGCTGATCTGACACTTTGCACAGCACTGTGTCAGATCAGCGATCTGACAGGCAGGGCTGCAGGCTTGCCAGCGCTTGCTCTGAGCAGGCGCTGGTAAGCCACCTCCCTGCAGGACCCGGATGTAGCCCCGCGGCCATTTTGGATCTGGGGCCTGCTGGGAGGAGACGCTCGGTACAAGGTGAGCACATCTCCTTGTACCGAGGGTCTCAGGGAAGCCCGCCGGGAGCCCCCTCCCTGCGCGAATGTTTTCCTATACCGCCGGAACACTGCGATCATCTTTGATCGCGGTGTGCCGGGGGTTAATGTGCCAGGGTCGGTCCGTGACGGCACCTGGCACATAGTGCCGGATGTCAGCTGCGATAGTCAGCTGACACCCGGCCTCGATCGGCCACGCTCCCCCCGTGAGCGCAGCCGATCGCATATGACGTACTATCCTGTCACTGGGAATTAAGTCCCAGGTCACCTTGACGGGATAGTACGTCATATGGGATTAAGGGGTTAATAGAAAAAAAAGAAATTTGTTCCATTATGTATTAATTCATGTTGAGTATTTGAAGAGTTAACAAACGTCTTAAATACTATTTTGAATACTTTAAGGGGTCCAATCTTTCAAATAAAGTGGGTCCTACTGCCCTAACGGAGCGGAGCCGTGCGGCGACCATCGCCACAGCAGGAGACTGCAAAGTAAGGGGTCTAGCCCATTTTGGCTCTCACTGAAGAGCTGGAGGAAGGTGAGTCTCAATGCTCCTTTCATTTTGGTACTGGTGCTGTGTGGCAGCCATTGTTGCTGTGGCTTGGTGCTGGTGGGGTGGCGCGGTCAGGAGTCATGGGGGCTCAGTCTCGCAGCATGGGTGCTGTGGGGCAACAGGCCGTCCGCCCTGCTGGTGCATGGCCACGGTGGCGGTGGTCGCCGCATGGCTCCGCTCCGTTAGGGCGATAGGACCCACTACGAGGTTTGCAGTGAAGTGGCAGTGGGCTTCATACAGTCTGATCAGAATGTTAAACTGAAAACCTCATGTTCAGTATATAAATTTTTGCCTAGCGGCTATAGATCAACGTATGATTTTGGGATGTGCGGTTCATGTTCTTTTTTTTTTTTTTTCTTTTGGTACAAAGCATGTTCTTGTCTTTCTTGGACCAGCACTCCTCCCATTTGGCACAGGTGATTTTAATTAGCAGGAGACTGCAAAGTAAGGGGTCTAGCCCATTTCGGCTCTCACTGAAGAGCTGGAGGAAGGTGAGTTTCAATGCTCCTTTCATTTTGGTGCTGGTGCTGTGTGGCGGCCATTGTTGCTGTGGCTTGGTGCTGGTGGGGCGACGCGGTCTGGAGTCATGGGGGCTCAGTCTCGCAGCATGGGTGCTGTGGGGCAACAGGCCGTCCGCCCTGCTGGTGCATGGCCGCTGTGGCGGTGGTCGCCGCATGGCTCCGCTCCGTTAGGGCGATAGGACCCACTACGAGGTTTGCCGTGAAGTGGCAGTGGGCTTCATACAGTCTGATCAGAATGTTAAACTGAAAACCTCATGTTCAGTATATAAATTTTTGCCTAGCGGCTTTAGATCAACGTATGATTTTGGGATGTGCGGTTCATGCTCTTTTTTTTTTTATTTATTTTTTTTATTTTGGTACAGGGAATATTAACCCACAAACCGCTTGTGCTGTAGCGATTTCCACTGTCCAACACCACCTTTTCTTTGCAGGGACAGTGGAGGTTTTTTTTGGGTGCATCAGCTCTGTAGCTTATTAGGCTGCATTCTAGGGCTCCCTGAAACTGCATTGCTGTGTGTACGCCGCTGTGCAAACCAACTGCTTTTTTCAAAGCAAAAATCCTGTTGCTCCTTCTTTTTGCACAGTTCTCTTGTTTCTTTGCCCACACTCTTGTGCGCAGCAGTCCTTTTTATTGCTGGCATACTTGTCCTTTGATCATTGTAGGGAGATTGAAATTCTATTACAGCCCTTGTATTTTTTGATATATCTGTCATCCACTTTCTGCCACCTGTAGTGTAATACTAATAAATAATTTTTTCCTGCTGTCTCCCACACATAAAAAAGGGAGATTTGTATTACCACTGAGTGCATCTGTGTCAGTCCTGTTTGTGGCATCTGTCATCCACTTTCTGCCACTTAAACTGTAGTGTAATACAGTGGGCCTGATTTTTTCCTGCTGTCTCCCACACATAAAAAAGGGAGATTTGTATTGCCACTGAGTGCATCTGCGTCAGTCCTGTTGTGGCATCAGTCATTCACTTTCTGCCACTCAAACTGTAGTGTAATACAGTGGGCCTGATTTTTTCCTGCTGTCTCCCACACATAAAAAAGGGAGATTTGTATTGCCACTGAATGCATCTGCGTCAGTCCTGTTTGTGACATCTGTCATCCACTTTCCACCACTCAAACTGTAGTGTAATACAGTGGGCCTGATTTTTTTCCTGCTGTCTCCCACACATAAAAAAGGGAGATTTATATTGCCACTGAGTGCATCTGCGTCAGTCCTGTTTGTGGCATCTGTCATCCACTTTCTGCCACTCAAACTGTGTAGTGTAATACAGTGGGCCTGATTTTACCAGCAGTCTCACACACCTATGAAGGGAAATTTAAACTCACAACAAGTTTACGTACACCTTCTAACTGGTTTTACAGTACCATATAACGTTTGGTTACATTTTTCCAAGAATGAGGAAGTCTGGTGGAAGAGGTCGTGGCCGTGGGCGGTCATTGCCAGCTGGTAATGACGGTAGTGGTGGTGGAGCATCAGGTGGTCGTGGGAAAAGCAATATAGCACCTAAGTCTCGAGTTGTTGAGCCAGCGTCATCGTCTGGCTACACAAGGCCTCGAACGCTCCCTTTTCTGGGAGTAGGAAAACCGCTTTTAAAGCTGGAGCAGCAGGAACAAGTTTTGGCTTTCCTTGCTGACTCTGCCTCTAGCTCTTTCGCCTCCTCTTCGGAAAGTGCAAAATTTAAAAGCAGTGCATCATCAGTGGATGCTTCCTTGTGTCCTTCACCCAGAACAACAGAGAAGGATGCGTCAGGCGACACAACAGGTTACTCCATGGAGCTCTTTACACATACCGTGCCTGGGTTAGAAAGGGAAATTGTTAACAGGCCATGCCCATTACAAGATGAATCGGACATGGAGTGCACAGATGCATAGCCACAGCTAGATTATTATGCTGTTCCATTGACTCAGATCACAACATTGCCTGTACTGAGCCAGAATCTGACCCTGATGAGACTATGGTGCCCCGTCACGAACGCTATAGCACCGGCTTACACGGTGACACAGAGGAAGGTGCACAGGACATAGAAGAGGAGGTGATAGATGACCCAGTTGTTGACCCCGATTAGCAGCCATTGGGGGAACAGGGTGCCGCCGGCAGTAGCTCTGAAGCGGAGGAGGAGGAGCCGCAGCAGGCATCAACATCGCAACAGTTTTCATCTGGCAGGCCCGTATCTGGTCAAAAATGTGTGTCAAAAACAAAAACAGTTGTAGGACAGCATGGCTATCCGGTTAAAGTAGCTCAGTGTGCAATGCCTGAAAAGGTATTCAATAGTAGGAAGAGTGCAGTCTGGCAATTTTTTAACCAAGATCCGAATGATCAGTGCAAAGTCATCTGTAAGAAATGCTCAAGGACCTTTAGCAGAGGTCAGAATGTGAAAAATCTAAATACAACTTGCATGCGTAGACATTTAACCACCATGCACTTGCAAGCCTGGACTAACTACCAAATGTCCCGTAACGTTGTTGCACCCGCTCACAATGAAGCTAGTCAGCAACGCTACATTCCTTCCCTCACTGTAAGCACACCGTTTACCACACCACCTGCAGCAAATGTGGAGGTATCGTCGCAAGGCCAAAGCAGTCAGGGAATCACCAGGTTCTTGGTAGGAAACACTGTATGTAGGCCAACAGCAAGAATACCATCACCAACCCTCTCTCAGTCTGCCATGTCCACCACCACCCGGCTAGTTCCACCATATGCAGCTCTTTAGTCCAGCTCACCCTACAAGAGACTCTCGTTAGGAAAAGGAAGTACTCATCCTCTCATCCGTGTACACAAGGTTTGAACGCCCACATTGCTAGACTAATCTCGTTAGAAATGATGCCCTACCGATTAGTTGAAAGCGAAGCTTTCAAAGCCCTGATGGACTACGCAGTACCAGCTACAACATACCCAGTCGACACTTCTTTGCGAGAAAAGCCATCCCAGCCCTCCACCAGCATGTAAAAGACCGCATTGTCCATGCACTCAGGCAATCTGTCAGTAGAAAGGTGCACCTTACAACAGATGCATGGACCAGTAGGCATGGTCAGAGACGTTACGTGTCCATCACGGCACACTGGGTTAATGTGGTGGATGCAGGGTCCACAGGGGACAGCCATATTGGGACCGTTCTGCCTAGCCCACGGTCTAGGAAACAGTTGGCTGTAGGCGTTCGCCCCCCCCTCCTCCTCCTCATCCTCCAGCAGAAGTGAGAGCTCGTCCACAGACCGCAGTCGCACGACCACTCCATCCGCAGCTGCCACTGTTGCACACGAGGTGTCCCATTATGGAACAGATAGTGGCAAGCGTCAGCAGGCTGTGTTGGGAATGAAGTGTTTGGGTGACAACAGACACACCGCAGAAGTTCTGTCCGAATTCTTGCAGCAAGAAACTCAGTCATGGCTGGGCAGTGTACATCTTGAGGCAGGCAAGGTAGTCAGTGATAACGGAAGGAATTTTATGGCTGCCATAGCCTTTTCACAACTGAAACACATTCCTTGCCTGGCTCACACCTTGAACCCGGTGGTGCAGTGCTTCCTGAAAAGTTATCCGGGGTTACCCGACCTGCTCCTGAAGGTGCGCAGACTTTGCTCGCACATCCGCCGTTCGCCCGTACACTCCAGCCATATGCAGAACCATCAGCGATCTTTGAAGCTTCCCCAGCACCGCCTAATCGACGTTGCAACAAGGTGGAACTCCACACTGCACATGCTTCAGAGGCTGTACGAACAGAGGCGTGCTGTTATGTATTTGTGGGAGGATACACATGCAGGCAGTTGGATGGCAGACATGGAGTTGTCAGGTGTGCAGTGGTCGAAGCTACAAGACCTGTGTCAAGGCCTTCAGTGTTTTGAGGAATGCACACGCCTGGTTAGTGCAGATGACGCTGTCATAAGCATGAGCATCCCCCCATTTGTCCAGTATGGTTACTAACTATTTTTCCTCCCTTATCGATATTCTCCCTCACCCGTCATTCCCATTTGATTACTGGGCATCCAAAATAGACACCTGGCCTGAATTGGTAGAATATGCATTGCAGGAGCTTGCTTGCCCAGCAGCTAGTGTGCTATCAAACTCACAGAAAAAAATCCCCTGTGCTTAATGGATAACAAATACCTTTTATTAATATATTAAAATCCAAAAATTGGTGCACTACCACAAACCATCACCATGACAACAACATACCATAGGAAAGACCAGGGTGGTGCCTAACCCTGTACTCCACTACATGCACCCTACCTGCCAGTGGAGGTTGGCACCCTATAATCCTGCGCAAATGGCGCCTCCACTCACCGTCGACTGTCCCTCCTACCCCTATTGGGCCCTAACAAGATGGGATAGGATTGTCTTATCATTCATAACAGACCCCAATCGTTTGTGTAGTCGACATCAATAATGTGGCAGAACTCTAACTGCATCTATCCTGCCCCTACCTGTCAGCGGAGGTTGGCACCCTATTATGATATGCCAGTGGCGCCCCCGCTCCTCGACGGCTGTCCTCTATCCTATCCCTTGCCAGACGGTTTAGGGCAAAATATATTATTTTATTAAGGTGCTATAGTGCTTTTGAGATGTAAACAATTCTCCTCAGGATCATATCTATAATATAACGCTGGGAGCGTCACTCTGTCCGAAGCCTTTATAGACTGCGCTGGCGCAAGCGCCGGCGCAGTCTGGGCCTCACAGAGTGACGCTCCCGGGAGATCGCGGTATGCGTTCACACTGAACGCACACCGCGATCTCCAACAGAGAAGCAGGGACCGCCAGGAGGGTGAGTATCGGCCATATTCACCTGTCCTTCGTTCCACCCCTGAGCGCCGCCATCTTCCCGGTCTTCGGCCTGTGACCTTCAGTTCAGAGGGCGCGATGAGGCGCTTAATGCGCGCCGGCGCCACCCTCTGACTGAACAGTCACAGCCAGGAGACCGGGAAGATGGCGGAGCCCAGCGGTGGAACGGAGGACAGGTGAATATAGTAAGTGCTGGGGGGGCCTGAGCTGGCGGCGATACCGGCACCTGACCCCCACAGAGCGCCGGTGTCCCCGCCTGCTCAGGCCCCCGGATGGGTGCAGCACATGACAGGATGGGGACGCAGGATGGGGACGCAGGATGGGTGCAGCACATGACAGGATGGGGACGCAGGATGGGTGCAGCACATGACAGGATGGGGACGCAGGATGGGTGCAGCACATACCAGGATGGGGACGCAGGATGGGTGCAGCACATGACAGGATGGGGGCGCAGGATGGGTGCAGCACATGACAGGATGGGGACACAGGATGGGTGCAGCACATGACAGGATGGGGACGCAGGATGAGGACGCAGGATGGGTGCAGCACATACCAGGATGGGGACGCAGGATGGGTGCAGCACATGACAGGATGGGGACGCAGGATGGGTGCAGCACATACCAGGATGGGGACGCAAGATGGGTGCAGCGCATGACAGGATGGGGGCGCAGGATGGGTGCAGCACATGACAGGATGGGGACGCAGGATGGGTGCAGCACATGACAGGATGGGGACGCAGGATGGGTGCAGCACATACCAGGATGGGGACGCAGGATGGGTGCAGCACATGACAGGATGGGGACGCAGGATGGGAGCAGCACATGACAGGATGGGGACGCAGGATGGGTGCAGCACATGACAGGATGGGGACGCAGGATGGGTGCAGCACATGACAGGATGGGGACGCAGGATGGGTGCAGCACATGACAGGATGGGGACGCAGGATGAGTGCAGCACATGACAGGATAGGGGCACAGGATGGGTGCAGCACATGACAGGATGGGGACGCAGGATGGGTGCAGCACATGACAGGATGGGGACGCAGGATGGGTGCAGCACATGACAGGATGGAGACACAGGATGGGTGCAGCACATGACAGGATGGGGACGCAGGATGGGGACACAGGATGGGTGCAGCACATGACAGGATGGGGGCGCAGGATGGGTGCAGCACATGACAGGATGGGGACGCAGGATGGGTGCAGCACATGACAGGATGGGGACGCAGGATGGGTGCAGCACATGACAGGATGGGGACGCAGGATGGGTGCAGCACATACCAGGATGGAGACCATATATCAATATAAATGCTCGCCACCCGGGCGTAGAACGGGTTCAATAGCTAGTATATATATATATGTCCGGATCCCCTTAATGTAACACTCATTCACAGTGCATGTATTACAGACACAGTATAGTTTGATGTTACACGGTTTCAGGTACCAGACCTAGTACAGTGGGGCAAAAAAGTATTTAGTCAGTCAGCAATAGTGCAAGTTCCACCACTTAAAAAGATGAGAGGCGTCTGTAGTTTACATCATAGGTAGACCTCAACTATGGGAGACTAACTGAGAAAAAAAAATCCAGAAAATCACATTGTCTGCTTTTTTAACATTTTATTTGCATATTATGGTGGAAAATAAGTATTTGGTCAGAAACAAACAATCAAGATTTCTGGCTCTCACAGACCTGTAACTTCTTCTTTAAGAGTCTCCTCTTTCCTCCACTCATTACCTGAAGTAATGGCACCTGTTTAAACTTGTTATCAGTATAAAAAGACACCTGTGCACACCCTCAAACAGTCTGACTCCAAACTCCACTATGGTGAAGACCAAAGAGCTGTCAAAGGACACCAGAAACAAAATTGTAGCCCTGCACCAGGCTGAGAAGACTGAATCTGCAATAGCCAACCAGCTTGGAGTGAAGAAATCAACAGTGGGAGCAATAATTAGAAAATGGAAGACATACAAGACCACTGATAATCTCCCTCGATCTGGGGCTCCACGCAAAATCCCACCCCGTGGGGTCAGAATGATCTCAAGAATGGTGAGCAAAAATCCCAGAACCACGCGGGGGGACCTAGTGAATGAACTGCAGAGAGCTGGGACCAATGTAACAAGGCCTACCATAAGTAACACACTACGCCACCATGGACTCAGATCCTGCAGTGCCAGACGTGACCCACTGCTTAAGCCAGTACATGTCCGGGCCCATCTGAAGTTTGCTAGAGAGCATTAGGATGATCCAGAGGAGTTTTGGGAGAATGTCCTATGGTCTGATGAAACCAAACTGGAACTGTTTGGTAGAAACACAACTTGTCGTGTTTGGAGGAAAAAGAATACTGAGTTGCATCCATCAAACACCATACCTACTGTAAAGCATGGTGGTGGAAACATCATGCTTTGGGGCTGTTTCTCTGCAAAGGGGCCAGGACGACTGATCCGGGTACATGAAAGAATGAATGAGGCCATGTATCGTGAGATTTTGAGTGCAAACCTCCTTCCATCAGCAAGGGCATTGAAGATGAAACGTGGCTGGGTCTTTCAACATGACAATGATCCAAAGCACACCGCCAGGGCAACGAAGGAGTGGCTTCGTAAGAAGCATTTCAAGGTCCTGGAGTGGCCTAGCCAGTCTCCAGATCTCAACCCTATAGAAAACCTTTGGAGGGAGTTGAAAGTCCGTGTTGCCAAGCGAAAAGCCAAAAACATCACTGCTCTAGAGGAGATCTGCATGGAGGAATGGGCCAACATGCCAACAACAGTGTGTGGCAACCTTGTGAAGACTTACAGAAAACGTTTGACCTCTGTCATTGCCAACAAAGGATATATTACAAAGTATTGAGATGAAATTTTGTTTCTGACCAAATACTTATTTTCCACCATAATATGCAAATAAAATGTTAAAAAAAACAGACAATGTGATTTTCTGGATTTTTTTTCTCAGTTTGTCTCCCATAGTTGAGGTCTACCTATGATGTAAATTACAGACGCCTCTCATCTTTTTAAGTGGTGGAACTTGCACTATTGCTGACTGACTAAATACTTTTTTGCCCCACTGTACATAGCCAGATCACCTTGATACACTATTCATTGCCAATACACATAGCCTACAACCAATCAGCATATCCACTGTTGAAATACCGAACAAATCCCTTAGACACAACAATATCTGTCACCTACATGCTTATAAGTATATCCCTTGTATACTCAACGTGTTTCCCCTCACTAGTTGTATGAGGTTCATCAGGAACAAAAAACGTTGCTAAAGGGTTACTTAGCTCTTTTCTTCATAGTTGGTATGTTCTAACCGATATAAGACTCAGCATCTCAGGGCAGGTCCCCTCTTGATATGATGCCTCCTTCTTTTCTGTGAACGTGTTAAACAGCTAGTGTGCTATCGGAAAGAGTATTCAGTGCTGCTGGTTCAATACTGACCGAAAGAAGGAATCGTCTGACTACCCATAATGTTGATGATCTAACCTTCATTAAAATGAACCAATCATGGATTTCTAATTATTTTGCCCCACCTTTCCCGGCTGACACCTAGCTTTCCTGTAAAAAGGTTTTGCTTTTGGACTGGTCTTACTGAGTGTTCCAATTTCTCCATTTGCAGCTGCTGTATGTCCAGCATACAACATTTTTACACCTCCCTAAATGGGCTGACTCCCCCCACTGGGCCGTGGTCACCACTTGGCGCAAGCACCCGTGAGAGTGCCGTTTGTCTGAAGAGGTGGGTGTGCCCACTTTTGGGCGACGGCACTGGCACAGGGTCCCTCATAGTACAATGAAGTGTCTCTGGCGGTGGTGGTGCACACCCAACGTCAGACACACTGTTGTAACATGAGGGGCCCTGGGCCAGTACCGCCGGCCACGAGAGAGTGCCCCCCCAAGCTCAAACAGTGCTCTACCACTTGCAAAATTATCTCTCACTGCTCCACCACTGTTTAGTCTATGCGGTTAAATGCTTCACTGGCACTGCCAATACCAATTTGTTGACTTATATGATGCTAGCAAAAATATTCAGGGGCCCTGTCCTACATTTACACCAGTTAATACTTTGCGCCAAATACCACTGTCTGCAAGTCAGCAGAAGAGCCCACCCCTGTACCTAGGTATGCCACCTGTTTATTTGTTAAATTTCTTTTTTGCCAGACATTAACCTCAATTTATTATTTTGGCCTACTAACTGTGTCAGACACTCCTTCCAATTTTCCTCCGCTGACCACACCAATGCTGCCTGTGTACCCCTGGAACCTATCAAAAAGTGCATAGAGTCTACTTTTTTATTTTAGGCCTAGTAAGTCTGTCTGCGGTCCCTCCTTCCAATTGTCCTCCACTACTACTACCTGTGTCTGTCTGCGCCACTCAATACAGCTGCTCTCCTCTTAAAAAAGCTGAGCTTCAATTGTCAGGTTTTCAGCCTATCGTAATTTGAAAACTGCATTGGGACTACTAGTTTGGTTGGGGCCTACTAACGGTGTCTGCCGCTCCAAGGTTTTCTCCTGGTTTCCTTTACTGAGCTTCTATCTTCAGGCTTTCATTAAGTAGTTTTAATAATATAAAGCATGTGGCCTACTAGTTTGATTGGGGCCTACTAACGGTGTCTGCCGCTCCAAGGTTTTCTCCTGGTCTCCTTTCCTGAGCTTTGATCTTCAGGCTTTCATTAAGTAGTTTTTAGATTACACAGCATTTGGCCTAATAGTTGGGTTGGGGCCTACTAACGGTGTCTGCCGGTCCAAGGTTTTCTCCTGGTCTCCTTTCCTCAGCTTCGATCTTCAGGCTTTCATTAAGTAGTTTTTAGATTACACAGCATTTGGCCTACTAGTTGGGTTGGGGCCTACTAACGGCGTCTGCCGCTCCAAGGTTTTCTCCTGGTCTCCTTTCCTCAGCTTCGATCTTCAAGCTTTCATTAAGTAGTTTTTAGATTACACAGCATTTGGCCTACTAGTTGGGTTGGGGCCTACTAACGGTGTCTGCCGCTCCAAGGTTTTCTCCTGGTCTCTTTTCCTGAGCTTCGATCTTCAGGCTTTCATTGAATAGTTTTTAGATTACACTGCATTTGGCCTACTAGTTGGGTTGGGGCCTACTAACGGTGTCTGCCGCTCCAAGGTTTTCTCCTCGTCTCCTTTCCTCAGCTTCGATCTTCAGGCTTTCATTAAGTAGTTTTTAGATTACAGAGCATTTGGCCTACCAGTTGGGTTGGGGCCTGCTAACGGTGTCTGCCGCACCAAGGTTTTCTCCTGGTTTCCTTTCCTGAGCTTCGATCTTCAGGCTTTCATTAAGTAGTTTTTAGATTACACAGCATTTGGCCTACTAGTTTGGTTAGGGCCTACTAACGGTGTCTGCCGCTCCTTGCTGTTCTCCTCCAATGAACAAAGCAGTGCCGTCTGTTTACTACTGTTACCAATTTTGAACTGCATTTAGCCTACTTACTGATTTGGGCCTACTCACTGTGACAGCCTCTCATTACAGTTGTCCTCCACTGAACAAAGCAATGCTGCCTGGTTAGTCCTGTTACCAATTTTGATATGCATTTAGCCCACTTTATTATTTGGGCCTATATCTGTGTTTCCTCCTCATCCTGCCCATTGCCCAGCCAGTGCTAGATGACTCTGCTGGTACATTGACCCAGACCACTACATTCCCCTTGCACGCTACACAGCCAGAATCTGACCCTGCTGAAAGTCAGGTTCCCCTTCCCGCATACTATACCACCTTACACGGGGACAAAGAGGAAGGTGCAGATGAAAGTGCAGGTTCCTTCATCAGGTGGGGGGAAATACACGTTGGCGACGTCACTGGCACAGGGCCCCTCATAGTACACAAAAGTGTCGCTGCCGGTGGGAGGCACCCCCGACGTGCAAACACACCGCCGTACTTTGAGGGGCCCTGTGCCAGTGCCAATGCGAACGAGTGGGCCCCCCCTGCTTGCTCAGGATCACAGCACTTGCAAAGTTGAAATACTTACCTCTCCCTGCTTCATTGCCGTGATGTGGTCCACGTTTCCTGGGCCCACTAAATACTTGAACCAACCATACCCCCCACAACTTTAGCCAAATGACCCCCAATTTCCAATGCCTTACTATTATTATAAGGTAAATTAAGATTGACAAGCTTCAGTAACAAGAATGGATGCTTTTGCCATTAAAATGGGCACTGTAGGTGTTTTCCTGGCCTCCACTCACTGCCGACTATGCTTCCCCATTGACTTTGCATTGGGTTTCGTGTTTCGGTCGATCCCCGACTTTTTGCGATAATCGGCAGATTTCACTCGACTCGACTTTTGAGATAGTCGGGTTTTGCGAAACCCGACTCGATCCTAAAAAGTAAAAGTCGCTCAACCCTAATGAAGACGCCTTTGTAGCGTCGATACGTGTGGGGTCTCAGCCTCCCCATAGCTGCACTTAGCAATGACTCATTGATTCCTCCATGACCATCTGGATCTTCTGCGTTATTCCCCCTCCCTTCTCAGAGAGGAGACCTCTTAATGGGCAACAGGTATAGACTTTTAGGATGGTTGGGGCATCACGGCCATGCTTTAACATTGAATAGATACTGTGGTCAATATTAGTATATTAGAATATTAGTTCTGGTCTCCGGTGTATAAGAAAGACATAGCTTAACTAGAGCGGGTGCAGAGAAGAGCGACCAAGGTTATTAGAGGACTGGGGGGTCTGCAATACCAAGATAGGTTATTACACTTGGGGCTAATTAGTTTGGAAAAACGAAGACTAAGGGGTGATCTTATGTTAATGTGTAAACATATGAGGGGACAGTACAAAGACCTTTCTGATGATCTTTTTAATCATAGACCTGAAACAGGGACAAGGGGGTATCCTCTGCGTTTGGAGGAAAAAAGGTTTAAGCATAATAACAGATGCGGGTTCTTTACTGTAAGAGCAGTGAGACTATGGAACTCTCTGCCGTATGATGTTGTAATGAGTGATTCATTACTTAAATTTAAGAGGGGACTGGATACCTTTCTGGAAAAGTATAATGTTACAGGGTATATACACTAGATTCCTTGATAGGGCGTTGATCCAGGGAACTAGTCTGATTGCCGTATGTGGAGTCGGGAAGGAATTTTTTTCCCCAATGTGAAGCTTACTCTTGCCACATGGTTTTTTTTTTGCCTTCCTCTGGATCAACATGTTAGGGCATGTTAGGTTAGGCTATGGGTTGAACTAGATGGACTTATAGTCTTCCTTCGACCTTAATAACTATGTAACTATGTATATGTCTAGTACATTTCTTGTGTAAACTAGTATTTATTATTGTTTGGTATCCACAGGTCTGGCTGGCAGCATATTGGAACTGCATACTATTAGGGTCTGTGAGTGGTATTTTACACCTGATCAGGGATATTAATGTCTTATACCTGTACCCATGATCCAATGCATGTGCAATTTTTGAATTATTGTCAATGAATTCTTACTACTTGGGGAGGACTGAGTTCAATGTTGTTTAGCCATGTGGGCTTTTAAATGTTTTTAAATCATGTGTTTCTTCTTGCCCTTACATGTACATACATGATACATGTAATAAAATTTATTATCTATGGTTGATCCCATTGTTATGCATATCTTTTTTCTTGTTTCTATTTGAATCTTTTTATATGCGTATGGTTGATCCCTGGTTTTATATATTTGTGCGGTGCCCGCTACCTGCTTTTTCTTTCTTTCAGAGAGAGGAGTTTCTAACCGTGGCAGAGGCAAACGGAGAGGATGCTGAGAGACCGTCTGGGATGGTGCAACCCGGGTACGTGCTGTGTACCATGAGAGAAGTGCAGGGAGAGATGAAGATACTGTATGTGTATTGTGCAACCTGTGATAAAAGCTGTGGAGTACAAAGATGTGCTGTGTAAAGAAACTAGTAAAGTCATTCAGTTAAAAGTTGCAATGAACTCTGCCTCAGTTTCTGTGAAAGCATCTGGAGAGAGTCCTCTACAGCAGAGAGGAGATTCTGAAAGACTGGTTTCACATTTTCGGTTGTGTCTGCAGCGTTTGTGCCGCAATTTTCCACATGCGTCATGTATTCCTATCTTTAACATTGGAGACGCAGGTGTCTGAGATTGGTTGTGTTTTGCCGCGTTTGACGACGCATGTGTCGTTTTGTAGTCTGCGGCTTGGAGTGGTAAATGCTACATGTAGCAATTTCAAAGGCGTCAATTTGCCGCCTCAAAATATATGCGGTTGTTAGCGGAAGGAATGCGGCAAAAAAACGCATTACGGTCTATGTGAACGCACGCGTTCGCAAGCACATGCGTTTGCTTGCGTTTGTGAATGCATGCGTTTTACCACAGGAAAACATGTCTAGACACTGATTAGCCACCCCCACATACAAAAGGAGGGAGTGGGCATTGGCGGGTCACTACTCAGCAGACTGGAAATAAGAGCAGACGCAGGAAAGCACCTTGGAGGAAACCACACTCTGAACAATGTGAGTATCAAAGCCAATGTCTTTATTTTCTATTTTCTGTCTCTATATGTCCTAATTTCTGTCTTTTTTTTCTTTCTGCTTGCATCATAATGTCATCTTCTTCTGAGGAGTAACAGCTTGGGCCTGCACAAGGTGGAATTGAAAGTGAAGTGAGTACTCACCTCTTCAGATTGATAAGTATTCTCTGTCACATCTACACATGTGACAAATTTTTTTATCCTTTATTTAGAGCAGTTCTTCCACTGTGGCAGAGGCTGAGCAGGAGCAGCGTGGAGACGCTCGGGTGGCAAGGCGGCAGCGTGTAAGTATACCTGGCTGACTGTTTATTGTATCCTGACTTTACTATTCTTCACTGTTCATTTCTTTACTTTCCTCTCTCTTTACATTTTTCTTCTTGACTCCTTTTTTTTTCTTGACTTTGAATATTCATGCCAGTTTTCTGTCTCTGTTGCTTTCTTTCTTTTCCTTATGTTAATGTCTCCAACATTAATGTATTTATTTATTTTTTAGGTTCCAGAACGGGATGACGACCTCATAGACAATGACATCCTAATCTCCCTGGTCCATGAGCGAGTCCCGTTGTGGGACACCCGGGTTCCGCAGCACTCGAACAACATGACGATCCGGCGGCTATGGAATGAGGTGGCCAAAGCGATGTGGGATGGCTGGGACAATGCCCCGACTCGGGTCCGAAATGCATTTTGTAAGTATTGCAATGCAGTGTGCTGCAGCAGTGACCTTGGCCGGGATCACACAAGTGTGTGTGATGAGAGAAACTCCTGAGAGTTTCTCTGATCACACACAGGTGTGTGATCACAGTCAAAAGTGTATTGTCTAATCATTCTTTATATTTTTCAACAGTGCTCAAAGTCAAAACACGTTGGCGTTCGATGAAGGATCGCTTCAAAAGGACCTTCGTCAAGAGAGCTGGGTTCCTAGTGGTTCTGGAGCAAGGATCCGCAAATACAAATATCACCGCATCCTTGCATTTTTGAGACAGGTCCTTGCCCAGACAACGTGAGTATTTTTTGTGGTGTAATGGGTTGTGTTGTATTGCCTAATCTGTATTTTTCTAGAATGCGCCATTTTGAGACAAGAATCCCAAAGGTACACTCCACTGTTCTTTGGGCCCTGGTCAGTCTGTAGTTATAAATCCTTTTAGTGTGGTTCAAGTCCTGTCTGGAATATGGCTTCAGTAGGTTTTCACACATCTGAAAGGCCTAATCCCCAAACATAACAAATGGCATTGGTGGGCCTTGAGTGTTGGGGAGAGGTCAATGGCGGATATGGCGCCCCCACTCAACGGCGGCTGACCCTAGGATTCCCTGCTGATAGATAAATAAAAATCCTTGGATATTTTATGGCCAGCAGCCATACCACACATATAGGCAGGACAGACACTTTTAAGAAAAGCCACCAGCTTTGATCATCAGCTGCAGACAAAGTTAATAACCATAGACCATGGTGACAGAGGGTGAGGAGTGATACTTATCAAAGGAAGATGTTTTATGCGCCTCACGCGTTTCACCCCAGCGGATCATCAGGAGGCCATGATATGTAGATGCATCTACATCTATATGTGTGGTATGGCTGCTGGCCATAAAATATCCAAGGATTTTTATTTATCTATCAGCAGGGAATCCTAGGGTCAGCCGCCGTTGAGTGGGGGCGCCATATCCGCTGTAAAGTAGGGTGCCAACCTCCACTGGTAGGCAGGTTCTGTATCAATAGGTGACAGAGTTAGTGAGGTGTAGCTTTTATACACGAGCACTGTTTTGTTCACACTTTATTGTCTTTGTCCGTGTACTCCACCCTGCCACATTCAAGCCAACATAGTTGTACATATCAGCATCTTAAGTGTATACATTATGCTGCCTGCTTGGCCCTGTCTATCCACTCTGGTTCTGGTTGAGCATATATGACTGGATACAAGTGACACCTATATAGGGTGCATTGTAGGAGTCACAGGGTCAGCCGACGTTGAGCGGGGGTGCCAATCTCGTATTTGTGTGTAGGGTGCCAACCTCCGCTGTTAGGCAGGTGCTGGCAATAGGCTTTATCAGTAGGGGTTATTGTAGAGTGCACGGTTGTGTGTTGTTTATGTATATCTGTTTGTAGTTGTCTCATGGTTTTATAGTTGTATTTAATAAAATTTAAAATTTTATCTGACCGATCATAGAGAATTAAGGGTTACTTGTTTAAATATATTGATTTTCCTGACCCTATGCTGTTTATCAGCTTATGATTTATATGTTGGGGAGAGGTCGCGGCAGGGGAAAATTAAAATTTTTGCCATACACACGTTGGCTCATATCAGAGTTCTTGAATGTCTGTGAGTCATTGCCACGGCCAAAAGCTCCAATGTCCACGGCGATGAAGCCAGCACAAGCAGGGCGCGGGAGCGCCGCTCAGCACAGCGTCTCAGACAGAATACCCTCATCTGGCCAGCAGCCACACATAGGCCATTGCATCTTCATTAGTGTAAGTGTCACCATTGGGATCTCTTTCCCTCCTCCGTATGTTCCTTTCACACTGGAATAAGCGATCACGTGAAAAAGGCTCCGGTGGAGCCGAAACGTTGTGTCAGATCGCATGAGCTGCTTTATTCTGTTATGCTCCCAAATATATAAATAAATCCACACTTTTATCTGCATGAATCCATTGTATAGAATCTAATTAGAGTGTGCGGTGAATTATAAAATTTACTATTATTTAGGACCCTTTGGTCCATTACACCAGCACCTCGCCTCTAGCAGACTGAGTGCACGCTAAAATCTCCCTTTACACGGCGATGAAGCGACAGTCCGCATCTGCTATTGCCATGAGCACTACAGAAAAATATTTTTTGTAGTTGAAGTTCTCCGATCCAGTTCTGGTGGGTTTGATATTGCGTATGTGCTTTCCATACACCACTCCCAAACAGTTGGGGAAATCCCACACACTCCAGAATTTTTCGGCAATTTCCATCCACATGTCCGCGTTGGGTAGAGGGATAAATTAATCTCAGAGAACGTTCCACAAAGCCCGGCAGGTGTCCGCAACTATTCCAGACAAGGTGGAATCTCCAAGCCGGTACTGAAAGTGGAGCGATGATAAGCTCTCTACGGTAGCCAGAAATCTGAAATAAAATAAAAAAATTTTTTTTACAAACAATTCTATTTATGGTGGTGTTTACCTAAAGACATAAAGGAAAATACAAATTATACATGGCAGACCAACAATAATTATGACTGGCATTTGTTTAGAATTATTACGTACCTTAATGTGACCAGGAGATGTTCCTCTGCAGGAATCGCTCTACGGAGCTGGGTGTCCTGTCTCCAGGTGGCTCCTTGGTGAGTCAAAAGACGTGAGCACAGCTACTAGGGTGCACGGGTAGGTTCCCAAACCATATGCATATAGATATAAAGAACCCGGCACTCAACTTGAATTAAACTTGAGGTTTTTTATTCCGTAGTACGGAATAAAAAACCTCAAGTTTAATTCAAGTTGAGTGCCGGGTTCTTTATATCAGGTGGCTCCTTGGACACGACCAAGCAAATCTCGAAAAGACTCCTGAGTAGTGTTGAGCATTCCGATACCGCAAGTATCGGGTATCGGCCGATATTTGCGGTATCGGAATTCCGATACCGAATTCCGATACTTCCCGCGTATCGGATACCGGAATCGGAAGTTCCCAGAATTCAAACTGAACGCAGCAGCCAATAAGGAATGATTGGAAGTGTGGGCACTTCCTGTTTAGCATGGTGGGCATGTAAGTACTGGCAAGGCTTGGATTGGCTGCTGAAATGATGTCACTCTGCACTATAAAAAACGCTGCCGCCATTTTGCGCTCACTCTGCTGTGATTTCAGTTAGGGACAGGACGCTGTGTTCTAACTGAGGGCCAGTCGAGCTAGCTAATTGCTTTATTTTCCTTTCCAAAGGCTAATTTAGCAAAACGCTGTGTGTTCTTCACTGTTCACCTTGCTCTTGCCTTGCAGCGCTGTTTTAACAGCGTTCTGCAAGGTCTCTGTGTGTGTGTGTGTGTGTGTGTGTGCAGCTCACTCTGTAGTCTGTGTGCAGCCATATACCCGGTTGTATTCAGCTCAGGGGGGGTTCACACTGCCTCACACAGTTGTCCTTTTTTGCTCTTAGTGCAGCCTGCTGCACATTTTTTCTCAAATTTCCTATTAGTGTTTTTCCACCAGTCTCCAGCTCTATTGTGGAAAAACACTACATAGGATAACCTAGAGGGGGGTTTTTGGGCCTTGCAGCGCCGTTTACGGCTGTCTGCACGGTCTCCGTGTGAGCCCAGCTCGCCCTGTAGTCTGTGTGCAGCCATAGCCGGTTGGATTCAGCTCAGGGTTCGTTACTGGCTCATACCTTGAGAAAAATTTTACTTTTTTTCAAATAGTGCAGCCTGTTTAAAATTTGAAAAAAAAAAATTCCTATTAGTGTCTTTCCACTCGTATCCAGCTAAATAGTGGAAAAACACTATATAGGATAACCTAGAGGAGGGTTTTTTGGCCTTGCAGCGCCGTTTACGGCTGTCTGCACGGTCTCCGTGTGAGCCCAGCTCGCCCTGTAGTCTGTGTGCAGCCATAGCCGGTTGGATTCAGCTCAGGGTTCGTTACTGGCTCATACCTAGAGAAAAAATTTACTTTTTTTCAAATAGTGCAGCCTGTTTAAAATTTGAAAAACAAAAATTCCTATTAGTGTCTTTCCACTCGTATCCAGCTAAATAGTGGAAAAACACTATATAGGATAACCTAGAGGAGGGTTTTTTGGCCTTGCAGCGCCGTTTACGGCTGTCTGCACGGTCTCTGTGTGAGCGCAGCTCGCCCTGTAGTCTGTGTGCAGCCATAGCCGGTTGGATTCAGCTCAGGGTGCGTTACTGCCTCATACCTTGAAAAACAATTTCCTTTTTTTCAAATAGTGCAGCCAGTTTAAAATTTGAAAAAAAAAATCCTATTAGTGTCTTTCCACTCGTATCCAGCTAAATAGTGGAAAAACACTATATAGGATAACCTAGAGGAGGTTTTTTTGGCCTTGCAGCGCCGTTTACGGCTGTCTGCACGGTCTCCGTGTGAGCCCAGCTCGCCCTGTAGTCTGTGTGCAGCCATAGCCGGTTGGATTCAGCTCAGGGTTCGTTACTGCCTCATACCTTGAGAAAAATTTTACTTTTTTTCAAATAGTGCAGCCTGTTTAAAATTTGAAAAAAAAAATTCCTATTAGTGTCTTTCCACTCGTATCCAGCTAAATAGTGGAAAAACACTATATAGGATAACCTAGAGGAGGGTTTGTTGGCCTTGCAGCGCCGTTTACGGCTGTCTGCACGGTCTCTGTGTGAGCGCAGCTCGCCCTGTAGTCTGTGTGCAGCCATAGCCGGTTGGATTCAGCTCAGGGTGCGTTACTGCCTCATACCTTGAAAAACAATTTCCTTTTTTTCAAATAGTGCAGCCAGTTTAAAATTTGAAAAAAAAAATTCCTATTAGTGTCTTTCCACTCGTATCCAGCTAAATAGTGGAAAAACACTATATAGGATAACCGAGAGGAGGGTTTTTTGGCCTTGCAGCGCCGTTTACGGCTGTCTACACGGTCTCCGTGTGATTTAAACTAGCTCTGTAGCCCGATCTGCACCAAAAAAAAAGTTAAGTTCACCAAACACAACTTAACACTTGTGTAGGCCACATTTGAAAAATAATAAAGTTTAGTCCACAATTTACAACATTAGTGTTTCTTACACCTGTTAGGAGGAGCATTTCAGGAATAAGCACACTAAGGCCTTAGTACTTTTCTGCTTATCTTTATCTGTCAACCAAGATGAAGAGGGCAGGGAGTAAGGCACGTGGGCGTGGGCGCGGAGCAGGGAGAGGAGCAGGGAGAGGACGTGGTGATTCTGTGCCTGCTGCGGACGCCGGTGACTCGTCGTCACTCAGTTTCAGCAGGGAACAGTCCTTCATGCGCAGCTTTGTCGGAGAGCGCCGTGCACCGCTGCTACGTGAAGACCAAATTGAAGCCGTTGTCGGGTGGATGGCAGCTAACGCCTCGGCATCGACTTCAGTTAGTGCCACATCCTCTCAGGCACAGAGCACTGGAGAGCAGCCATCTGTCTCTTCACCACCTGCCAAATTGGCCAGGCAGTCAGAGAGCCCAGGACAGGAGCCGTCTCTACTTCTGTTCTCTGAATCTCTTGGCTTGGAAACAGGGGGCCAGCCAAGCAGCATTGGAGAAATGGAAGAAGAGGCAGTGTGCAGTGATGCCCAAAAGCTTTATCTCTCTGACTCTGAAGAGGCAGGTGGGCCAGTGCCTCCGGTGACCACAGCGCAGTACGCATCTGATGATGAAACTCAGGTGCCGCTTTCTGATGCGTACTGTGCTGCCGAGACTACCCAGGAGGAGCAGTTGGTGGCAGAGGGTAGTGGAGATGATGAGGTCCTTGACCCATCGTGGCGTGAGGAACAGGAAGGTGGTGGGAGCAGCTCTGAGGAAGAGCTTCCCCTTACGGGCCAAAGAGGGAGAGGGAGGGGGAAGACTGCGGAGCCTGTAGCCTCCACTTTGGCACCCGTTAGGAGCCTGTCTCTTTCCAAAGCCAAAAAGGGCGCTCCCAAGACTTGCAGTGCCTGGTCCTTTTTTGACACAGTTGCAGATGACATTTGTTTTGTCAAATGCAAGCTGTGTCATCAGAAAGTAAAAAGAGGTAAAAGTGTCAGCAACCTCAATACCACAAATATGTGGAAACATGTGCGGAACAGGCACGCGGTGGAGTTACAGAAACACAGTGAAGACGTAGGCCAACCAACAGCGGCAGCTACCACCTCTTCATCTCGTGTTGCCTCTTCCTCCACTGTTGTCCAGAGACCTAGTGTAATTCCACCCACAGCACCACCTTCCCAGTCATCCTCACACTCCCAGTCTACTCTACAGCCATCGGTAGTCCAGGCATGGGAGAAAAGGCGGGCATTCTCGGCCAACCACCCCCGAGCACAGGCTCTGAATGCAGGCATTGCCAAACTGTTGTCCCTGGAAATGCTCTCGTTCAGGCTGGTGGAGACTGACAGCTTCCGTGACTTGATGGCATTGGCAGTCCCACAGTACAAGGTGCCCAGCCGCTTTTACTTCAGCAGGCAGGCTGTCCCTGCCCTGCACAGGCATGTTGAGGCAAACATAAAACATGCGCTACTGAACGCCGTCAGTAGCAAGGTCCACCTCACCACCGATGCGTGGACCAGTCAGCATGGACAGGGGCGATATGTTTCCCTCACTGCCCATTGGGTTAATGTTGTTGAGCCAGGTACAGATCGTGCGAGTGGCGCAGGACGTGTCCTGCCCACTCCAAGGATTGCAGGAATCCAGTCTGTACGCATCGACGACTCCTCTTACACCAGTTCCTCTGATTCCTCTCTGCAGGATCCGTCACAGTCCACCTCCACATGGACCCGTGAACGTTTACCTATGACCGACATGAGCACAGCCGTGGCCAAACATCAGCAGGCCGTCTTGAAACTAGTTTCATTGGGGCATCGAAGCCACACAGCGCAGGAGCTCTGGAATGCCATCAAGCAGGAGAGCGATGTGTGGTTACTGCCAGCGAATCTCCAGCCAGGCATGGTAGTGTGTGACAATGGCCGAAATCTGGTGGCAGCTTTGGCCCTTGGCAACCTCACTCACATCCCATGTCTGGCACATGTGCTCAATTTGGTTGTGCAGAGTTTTCTGAGGGACTATCCGGATCTTGATGCCCTGCTGCACAACGTCCGCCTAGAGCAGACCTGGGCAAGATGCGGCCCGCGGGCCGCATCCGGTCCGCCTGATGGTTTTAAACGGCCCGCCAGCTAGCTGTCACTTCTGACAGCCGCCCCCGGCACCGCTCGGCCAGCTGCTTCTGAGGCGGACCGCTGGTGGCTGGAGTGAAAGCTAACTACCACATGCTCCCATGACAGGCTATACAGCTGAGCATGTCTGTGCTCGGACACTGTGTGCAGACGGCTGCAGGCAGCACATGTGACCACACAGCTAGCGGGTGTGAGGATGCGGCACGCTGACACTGCGCGGCATGCACGGTGCCCGCCAGGATGCAGCGTGTGAGGATGAGTGCGGGGATGAGCTCAGCTTCCACTTCCGGGGGAGGACACAGCAGCCGGAGCCGTAGTACTGGCAGTGGCAGCAGCGGATCGCATGGGTGAAGGGAAGCAGCCCGCGTCCTGTCTGTGTAGTCCAGGCTGCACTGCAGCTGCTCCGGTAAGGCTCCTGCTCACACGTGGGGCGGGGGGTGTACGGGTGCCATCACTGTGTGGTCATAGAGGACTTATATGCGGGCTCCCCTCCCCCAGGCGCCAATGTCACATGCGGCCACATTCCGTGCAGGTCCCGCTGCCGCAGATGTCGGCACCTGCAATGGTGGCAGCAGGATGTGCAGAGCTCCTTGTATGCCCCCTGCTCCCGCCGCGCTGCTATCTTGTCCTTTGTGGTCCCCTTCAATGCTGGGGCACGCTTCTCACCCCTCGTAGGTTCATGCCGGGGAGTCCATTCTTTTTGGAATAATAGAATGCAGTGTCCTGTGGTGACAACTACTCCTCTCAGCACGTGTGGGGCGTGCTGGGAGTAGTAGTGCACTAGACATGATTGAAGACCACTGAAATGCTGAGTAATGGTTACACGAGTATTTGGGGGTCAGATGTGATTCATTGCTTTGCAGGAAAAGTACATGTTTGGTGCGCAGGTAAATGGTGTGTAGCAGTGTCCTTGTTCCTGCTGACATCTCACAGATGTTTATTCTCCGTCGCCCTCTTATGACTGGACGTAAATCTGTCCTTCTGATTTATATTCCCTGGATCCAATCTGACCTCGGCCAGTCTCCCACAGTAAGGCTGTCATTGAGACATTATCCATTGGTTTCACTCATCCTTCACCTATGGTCATCCCATCAGATCTGGTATCAGAACTCTGCGTCGTGTCAAAGGGCTCTCCTCCACCAATCAGTGCTCCGCTGAGGCTCTGTCACGTATGTTTTCTCATCCAAGAAAATTGGGTCAATTATGCAAATCACAACATGATCATAGTGTGCTCCGATTCTCTCAAAATGAGTTAATTATATTAGTCCGGCCCTCTAAAACCATCCATATTTCTCATGCGGCCCCATGGCAAAATTAATTGCCCACCCATGGCCTAGAGTGTGCTCACTTGCGGCGTTCCAGCTTGGCCAGATCCCGCATTGCTGCTCTGCAGCGCCGATTCCGCCTTCCGGAACACCGCATCATATGTGACCTACCTACCCGGTGGAATTCCACGTTACATATGTTGGAGCGGTTGTGTGAGCAGCAGCAAGCAGTTATGGAGTACCAGCTGCATTAGGCGCAAAGAAGTCGCAGTCAGCGCCGATCAGACTTCACAACCACAGAGTGGGCCACTATGAAGGACGTCTGCCAGGTTTTGCGTCCTTTTGATTATTCCACGCGGATGGCAAGTGCAGATGATGCACTAGTCAGCATGACTGTCCCCCTTATCTGCCTGCTTCAGCAAACTTTGCAAGGGTTAAGGGATGATGTGGTGGAAGAGGTGGAGGATGAGGAGTCACCTTTTCCATCAGCTTCTGGAGAGTCAGCGCCACGTGGTTCCTCACAAAGGGGTACGCAGGGGCCAATTTGTGAGGAGGATGAGGAGGAGTCAATGGAGGAGGAAGAGCTCCGTCCAGAGGAGGGAGCGACACAATTGTCCAGTGGTCAGTGCGTACAGCGAGGGTGGGGTGATGACGAGCGGGCAGAGATCATGTCTCAAGCAGGGGACAGCGTTTCTGGGCCAGTTGGCACTCTGCAGCACATGGTGGATTTCATGCTGCAGTGCCTGAGAAACGACCGCCGCATCGACCACATTCTCAACATGCCTGATTATTGGGTGTTCACCCTCCTCGATCCTCGCTACCGGGACAACGTCCAAAACCTCATCCCTGCGTTGACCCGGGAGCGTAAATTGCGGGAGTACCACGACACACTGGTGAATTCCATCATCTTCTCCTATCCAACTGAGAGGAGTGCTGCTAGTGCTTTACAAAGCAGCTCAGTGCGTCGAGGCAGTGGGGGAGGCTCTGCCCAAAGAGGGAGCAGAAGCAGTGCCTCTGCCCAAGGCAAGCCCAGTATGGCACAACTCTGGCACACTTTTGTGTGCCCGCCCCAAATGTCTACACCATCACCGGCGGCTCCAGTCAGCAGGAGGCAACGGTTCCGTCAGATGGTGACAGACTACATGGCTTGCCCTCTTACTGTACTCCCAGACGGCTCTTCCCCGTTCAAGTTTTGGGTCTCTAAGCTGGATACATGGCCAGAGCTAAGCCAGTATGCATTGGAGGTGCTGGCTTGCCCTGCGGCTAGTGTCTTATCGGAACGTGTCTTTAGTGCCGCAGGTGGTGTACTAACAGACCGTCGCATGCGACTATCCTCCGATAACGTTGACCGGCTTACTTTCCTGAAAATGAACCAGGCCTGGATCTCGCAGGAATTTGCCACTCCTCTGCCTGATTAAGTAATTGGGTGTCATCCAGGTCTCCTGCTGTGTTCATCTTTCTACCACCTGAACTGCTATTCCTGGGCTCCAACACCGCCAGTTGCGGCTCAGAAGTGCAGGCTGCACAGTAAAAACATACGACCCAGTGATATTGGGTTTCAGTAACGTCAGCTGATCCCCAGCTGTGTAGCCGGCAATGTGTCCTGCGACCGCCACGCTGGCACAACAACCTAAATGTAAGGGAACCTGTCCCCCCCCCCCCCGTCGTTTGTTACTGAAAGAGCCATCTTGTGCAGCAGTAATGCTGCACAAGGAAAAGGTAGCTCTTTTTTTTTAGCTCTTTGCACACGCAGAACTTAACACTTATAAAATGTGTTCACTGATACCGTTATACCGTCCCGGAGCTGGGACTTTCCTTCGTAATGTGACGCAGCACAGCCGTCATTCCTACCCCCTTGGTGCCATGCGCTGCCTCCTCAGCGTTGTTTTAAGCTGTCACGGAGCCTGCGCTGTTCTGTTATCCCTTGGGCATGCCCTATTTGCGCTGCCTGTCTTCTGACATAATTTGGTGTCAGGCTGGCTGCGCCTGTGCGGCCGCGCTGCCCGAGATCCCGCCTCGCAGTGTCTTCTGATTGAGTCACACTGCGGGCCTGGGATCCATGGGCATGCGCAGTGCATATCTTCCCCTCGGGCTCTCGCTCATTTCCCTCCACCTTCATTAGACTGTGCGCCGTCAGCTGATCCCTAGCATGCCACGGCCGTGACACCGCACAGTCTGAAGAAGAGGGAAGGAGGGGAGTGAGAGTCGAGGTTATGCACTGTGCATGCCCATGGTTCCAAGGCCCGCAGTGGGATTACGTTAGACGAGACTGCGAGGTGGGATCTGGAGCAGCGTGGACGCACAGGCACTGACAGCCTGACACCAAATTATGTCAGAAGACAGGCAGCGCTAATTGGGCATGGCCAAGGGCTAACAGAACAGCGCAGGCTCCGTGACAGCTTAAAACAACGCTGAGGAGGCAGCGCACGGCATCAAGGGGATAGGAATGACAGCAGTGCTGTGTCCCATTACGAAGGAAATTCGCACCTCCGGAACGGTTTAACGGTATAAAGGGACACATTTTTAGTGTTTACTTCGGTGTTTGCAAGGAGCATAATTAAAAGAGCAACCTTTTCCTTTTGCATCCTTAGTGCTGCACAAGATGGCTCTTTCAGCTACAAACGTCTTGGGGGGGGGGGGGGGTTAAAGGTTTCCTTTCAACTTGCTCCAATCAGGCTTCGGCCTACACTCTGTTCCTCTGCTCCTCCTGCTGTCCCTGGGCTCTAACACCGCCAGTTGGTGCCTGGAAGTGCTGTGTGCACAGTAAACAGTCGCTCCTCTGTTATTGGGCTTCAGTAACGTCAGCTGATCCCCAGCTGTGTGTGCGGCAATACCTCCAATCTGCTCCTCCTGCTGTCCCTGGGCTCTAACACCGCCAGTTGGTGACTGGAAGTGCTGTGTGCACAGTCAACAGTCGCTCCTCTGTTATTGGGGTTCAGTAACGTCAGCTGATCCCCAGCTGTGTGTGCGGCAATACCTCCAATCTGCTCCTCCTGCTGTCCCTGGGCTCTAACACCGCCAGTTGGTGCCTGGAAGTGCTGTGTGCACAGTCAACAGTCGCTCCTCTGTTATTGGGGTTCAGTAACGTCAGCTGATCCCCAGCTGTGTATCCGGCAACGTGTCATCCGACCGCCACGCTGGCACAACTAAAATGTAAGGGGACCTGTCCCCCCCCCCCCCCCTAGGCGTTTGTTACTGAAAGAGCCACCATGTGCAGCACTAATACTGCACAAGGGAAAGGTCGCTCTTGAAATTATGCTCCTTGCAAACGCTGAACTACATACTCATGTAATGTGTCCCCTCACACCGTCCAACCGTCCCGGAGGTGGGACTATCCTTTGTAATGTGACGCAGCACAGCCGTCATTGCTACCCCCTTGGCACCGTGCGCTGCCTCCTTAGCGTTGTTTGATTCCGTCATGGACCCTGCGCTGTTATGTTATCCCTTGGCCATGCACAGTTTGCGCTGCCCGTCCTCTGACATCATTTGTTGTCGTCCTGGCTGCGCCTGTGCGTCCACGCTGCCCGAAATCACACCTCGCAGTGTCGTCTAATGTGATCCCACAGTGGGCCTGGTATCCATGGCCATGCGCAGTGCATATACTAGCCTCTCACTCCCCTTCTTCACGCTTCTTCAGACTAGGCGGCGTCAGCTGATCCCTAATAGCATGCCACGCCCGTGACGCCGCACAGTCTGAAGAAGCAGGAAGGAGGTGAGTGAGAGGCGATGATATGCACTGCGCATGCCCATGGATCCCTGGCCCGCAGTGGGACTACATTAGATGACACTGCAAGGTTGGATCTCGGGCAGCTTGGACGCACAGGCACTGCCAGCCTGACACCTACATGATGTCAGAAGACGGGCACCGCTAACTGTGCATGGCCAAGGGATAACATTACAGCGCGGGCTCCGTGACAGAACCAAACAACGTTGAGGAGGTGGCGCCCGGCACCAAGGGGGTTGGAATGACGGCTGTGCTGTGTCACATTACAAAGGAAAGTCCCACTTCCGGGATGGTTTGACGGTGTGAGGGGACACATTATATGAGTGTGTACTTCAGCGTTTGCAAGGAGCATAATTTTCGGAGCCACCATTTTCCATGTGCAGTATTACTGCTGTACAAGATGGCTCTTTCAGCAACAAATGCCTGGGGGGGGGGGGTTAAAGGTTCCCTTTCAACTTGCTCCACTGCAGGCTTCGGCCTACACTCTGCTCCTCTTTGATTCCCTGGGTTTCAACACTGTCAGTTGCCACCTGGAAGTGTTGTCTACACAGAAAAAACACTAGGTGATGTGTCAGTGGGGTTCAGCACCGCCAGCTGTTCCCCTGCTGTGTAGTCGGCAACGTGTCCAGCACAAGCCACGCTGGCACAACAGAACAAAAGCTGCTTCGGCCTACACTCTGCTCCTCTCCTCCTCCTGCTGACCCTGGGCTCAAACACCGCTAGTTTTTGCCCGGAAGTGCTAGCTGCACAGAGAAAAACACCAGCCAATGTGTTAGTGGGGTTCAGCAACGCCAGCTGTTCCCCTGCTGTGTAGCCGGCAACGTGACCTGCAAACGCCACGCAGGCACATGAACTGAAATTAAAGGGAACCTGGCCCCACCCCCCCAGGTGTTTCTATGTATAACAGCCACCTTGTACAGCAGTACTGCTGCATTTGTACAAGGTGGCTGACTTTTTCTCCTTGCCCACGTGGAACTCAACACGTACAAAATGTGTCTCATTGAGACCATTCCACTGTCCCTGAGGTGTGACTTTCCTTTCTAATGATACGCAGCACCACCCTTGTTAGCGCTGCCCGTCTTTTGACATCATTGGTTAGCTGGCTGCGCCTGTGCGTCTGCCCTGCTCGAAACAACGCCCCTCGGTGTCTTATTTGTTTGAACAGCGAGGGTGTGATTGATGGGCATGTGCAGTGCATATGTTTGCCTGTGTTCACTCATCTCCTTCCGCCTTCTTCAGACTGGGTGTCCTCATGGCCGTGGCAGGCGATAAGGGATCAGCTGAGGCCGCCCAGTCTGAAGCAGGTGTAAGGACATGTGTGAGCGGCGAACATATTTACTGCACAAGGCCACGAATCCCAGCACCGCAGTGTGACTTTAGGAAAAGCCACTGTGGGTCTGGGATTTATGGCCATCGTTAACCGCACCGGCCAACATGAAATGAGGTCATGAGACGGCCTGCACTAACAGGGTATTGCCAAGGGATAACACAAGAGCGCAGTTTCCTGTACTGCAAATAACAACGGTAAGGAATCTGCGCACAGCACCTAGGTGTAAATTTGTACACCTGTGCTGCGTCTCCTTAAAAAGACTAGTAGTCACGCCTCCACTACTGTTTTACAGTATAATGGGCTAAATAGTGTACGTGTTTAATTCAGCGTGTGCAAGGAGCAAAATTAAATAGAGCAACCTTTGACTTGTGCATCATTAATGCTGTTCAAGGTGTGGCTCTTGTACCTTGCAACACCTGAGGGGGGGGGTTAAAGGTAACCTTTGAAATTGGTTCAACTAGGCTTCGGCCTACACTCTGCTCCTCTACTCCTCCTGCTGACCCTGGGCTCAAACACCGCTAGTTTTTGCCCGGAACTGCTAGCTGCACAGAGAAAAACACCAGTCAATGTGTTAGTGGGGTTCAGCAACGCCAGCTGTTCCCCTGCTGTGTAGTCGGCATCGTGTCCAGCACAAGCCACGCTGGCACAACTGACCAAAAGCTGCCACCAGTGCAGGCTTCGGCCTACACTTTGCTCCTCTCCTCCTCCTGCTGACCCTGGGCTCAAACAACGCCAGTTTCTGCCCGGACATGCTAGCTGCACAGAGAAAAACACCAGCCAATGTGTTAGTGGGGTTCAGCACCGCCAGCTGTTCCCCTGCTGTGTAGCTGGCAACGTGTCCTGCAAACGCCACGCAGGCACATGAACTGAAATTGAAGGGAGCCTGCCCCCCACCCCCCCAGGTGTTTCTATGTATAACAGCCACCTTGTACAGCAGTACTGCTGCATTTGTACAAGGTGGCTGACTTTTTGTCCTTGCCCACGTGGAACTCAAAACGTACAAAATGTGTCTCATTGAGACCATTCCACTGTCCCTGAGGTGTGACTTTCCTTTCTAATGATACGCAGCACCCCCCTTGGTAGCGCTTCCCGTCTTCTGACATCATTGGTTGGCTTGTTGCGCCTGTGCGTCCGCCCTGCCTGAAACAATGCTCCTCGTTGTCTTATTTTGACTGCGAGGGTGTGATTGATGGGCACGAGCAGTGCATATCTTCACCTGTCTTAACTCATCTCCTTCCGCCTTCTTCAGACTGTGCAGCCTCATGGCCGCGGCATGCGAGAAGGGATCAGCAGAGGCCGCCCAGTCTGAAGCAGGTGTAAGGACGTGTGTGAGCGGCCAAAATATTTACTGCTCAAGGCCACGAATCACAGCACCGCAGTGTGACTTTATGAAAAGGCACTGTGGGTCTGGGATTTATGGCCATCGTTAACCGCACCGGCCAACATGAAATGAGGTCATAAGACGGGCAGCTCTAACAGGGCATTGCCAAGGGATAACACAAGAGCGCAGACTCCTGTACAGCAAATAACAACGCTCAGGAAGCTGCGCCAAGCACCAAGGCGTTATTTGGGACACCTGTGCTGCGTCTCCTTAAAAAGCCAAGTCACGCATCCACTACAGTTTGACTGTAGAATGGGCTAAATTGTGTACGTCTTTCATTCAGCGTGTGCAAGTAGACAAATTAATAGAGCAACCTTTCACTTGTGCAGCATTAATACTGCACAAGGTGTGTCTCTTGTACTTTGTAACACCTGAGGGGGGGTTAAAGGTTTCCTTTGAAATTGGTTCAAATAGGCTTCGGCCTACACTCTGCTCCTCTCCTCCTCCTCCTGCTTCAACACGGGCTCTAACATCGCTAGTTTTTGACCGCAAGTGCTAGCTGCACAGAGAAAAACACACGCCATTGTGTTAGTGGGGTTCAGCAACGCCAGCTGTTCCCCCACTGTGTAGCCGGCAAAGTGTCCTGCAAACGCAACGCAGACACAAAGCTGCCTCCAGTGCAGGCTTCGGCCTACACTCTGCTCCCCCTGCTTACCCTTAGCTCCAACACCGCTAGTTGGGGCTCTAGGAAGACAATCTTTAACCCCTCTGTGACCTTAGACGTACTATCCCGTCGAGGTGCCCTGGGCTTATCTGACCCTGGACGGGATAGTACGTCATAGCCGATCGGCCGCGCTCACGGGGGGAGCGCGGCCGATCGCGGCCGGGTGTCAGCTGCTTATCGCAGCTGACATCCGGCACTATGTGCCAGGAGCGGTCACGGACCGCCCCCGGCACATTAACCCCTGGCACACCGCGATCAAAGATGATCGCGATGTGCCGGCGGTGCAGGGAAGCACCGCGCAGGGAGGGGGCTCCCTGCGGGCTTCCCTGAGACCCCCGGAGCAACGCGATGTGATCGCGTTGCTGCGAGGGTCTCACCTCCCTCCCTGCTCCCTCCAGCCCCGGATCCAAGATGGCCGCGGATCCGGGTCCTGCAGGGAGGGAGGTGGCTTCACAGAGCCTGCTCGGAGCAGGCACTGTGAAGGCTGCAGCGCTGCATGTCAGATCAGTGATCTGACAGAGTGCTGTGCAAACTGTCAGATCACTGATCTGTGATGTCCCCCCCTGGGACAAAGTAAAAAAGTAAAAAAAAATTTTCCAAATGTGTAAAAAAAATAAAAAACAATATTCCAAAATAATGAAAAAAAATATATATATTATTCCCATAAATACATTTCTTCATCTAAATAAAAAAAAAACCAATAAAAGTACACATATTTAGTATCGCCGCGTCCGTAACGACCCGACCTATAAAACTGTCCCACTAGTTAACCCCTTCAGTAAACACCGTAAGAAAAAAAAAAAAAACGAGGCAAAAAACAACGCTTTATTATCATACCGCCGAACAAAAAGTGGAATAACACGCGATCAAAAGGACAGATATAAATAACCATGGTACCGCTGAAAGCGTCATATTGTCCCGCAAAAAACGAGCCGCCATACAGCATCATCAGCAAAAAAATAAAAAAGTTATAGTCCTGAGAATAAAGCGATGCAAAAATAATTATTTTTTCTGTAAAATAGTTTTTATCGTATAAAAGCGCCAAACCATAAAAAAATGATATAAATGAGGTATCGCTGTAATCGTACTGACCCGAAGAATAAAACTGATTTATCAATTTTACCAAACGCGGAACGGTATAAACGCCTCCCCAAATAGAAATTCATGAATAGCTGGCTTTTGGTCATTCTTCCTCACAAAAATCGGAATAAAAAGCGATCAAAAAATGTCACGTGCCCAAAAATGTTTTCGATAAAAACGTCAACTCGTCCCGCAAAAAACAAGACCTCACATGACTCTGTGGACCAAAATATGGAAAAATTATAGCTCTCAAAATGTGGTATTGCAAAAAATATTTTTTGCAATAAAAAGGGTCTTTCAGTGTGTGACGGCTGCCAATCATAAAAATCCGCTAAAAAACTCGCTATAAAAGTAAATCAAACCCCCCTTCATCACCCCCTTAGTTAGGGAAAAATAAAAAAAAATGTATTTATTTCCATTTTCCTATTAGGGCTAGGGTTAGGGCTAGGGTTAGGGCTAGGGCTAGGGTTAGGGCTAGGGTTAGGGCTAGGGTTAGGGCTAGGGTTAGGGCTAGGGCTAGGGTTAGGGCTAGGGTTAGGGCTAGGGCTAGGGTTAGGGCTAGGTTTAGGGCTAGGGTTAGGGCTAGGGTTAGGGTTAGGGTTAGGGCTAGGGTTAGGGCTAGGGCTAGGGCTAGGGTTAGGGTTAGGGTTAGGGTTAGGGCTAGGGTTAGGGCTAGGGTTAGGGTTGGGGCTACAGTTAGGGTTGGGGCTAAAGTTAGGGTTAGGGTTTAGATTACATTTACAGTTGGGAATAGGGTTGGGATTAAGGTTAGGGGTGTGTCAGGGTTAGAGGTGTGGTTAGGGTTACCGTTGGAATTAGGGTTAGGGGTGTGTTTAGATTAGGGTTTCAGTTATAATTGGGGGGTTTCCACTGTTTCGGCACATCAGGGGCTCTCCAAACACGACATGGCGTCCGATCTCAATTCCAGCCAATTCTGCGTTGAAAAAGTAAAACAGTGCTCCTTCCCTTCCGAGCTCTCCTGTGTGCCCAAACAGGGGTTTACCCTCACATATGGGGTATCAGCGTACTCAGGACAAATTGCACAACAACTTTTGTGGACCAATTTCTCCTGTTACCCTTGGGAAAATACAAAACTGGGGGCTAAAAAATAATTTTTGTGGGAAAACAAAAAGATTTTTTATTTTCACGGCTCTGCGTTATAAACTGTAGTGAAACACTTGGGGGTTCAAAGTTCTCACAACACATCTAGATAAGTTCATTGAGGGGTCTAGTTTCCATTATGGGGTCACTTGTGGGGGGTTTCTACTGTTTAGGTACATTAGGGGCTCTGCAAACGCAATGTGACGCCTGCAGACCAATCCATCTAAGTCTGCATTCCAAATGATGCTCCTTCCCTTCCGAGCCCTCCCATGCGCCCAAACGGTGGTTCCCCCCCACATATCGGGTATCAGCGTACTCAGGACAAATTGGACAACAACATTTAGGGTCCAATTTCTCCTGCTAACCTTGGAAAAATACAAAACTGGGGGCTAAAATATAATTTTTGTGGAAAAAAAAATATTTTTTATTTGCATGGCTCTGCGTTATAAACTGTAGTGAAATACTTGGGGGTTCAAAGCTCTCACAACACATCAAGATGAGTTCCTTAGGGGGTCTACTTTCCAAAATGGTGTCACTTGTGGGGGGTTTCTACTGTTTAGGTACATTAGGGGCTCTGCAAACGCAATGTGACGCCTGCAGACCATTCCATCTAAGTCTGCATTCCAAATGGCGCTCCTTCCCTTCCGAGCACTCCCATGCGCCCAAACGGTGGTTCCCCCCCACATATGGGGTATCAGCGTACTCAGGACAAATTGGACAACAACTTTTGGGGTCCAATTTCTCCTGTTACCCTAGGGAAAATACAAAACTGGGGGCTAAAAAATAATTTTTGTGGGAAAAAAATTTTGTTTTATTTTTATGGCTCTGCATTATAAACTTCTGTGAAGCCCTTGGTGGGTCAAAGTGCTCACCACACATCCAGATAAGTTCCTTAGGGGGTCTACTTTCCAAAATGGTGTCACTTGTGGGGGGTTTCAATGTTTAGGCACATCAGTGGCTCTCCAAACGCAACATGGCGTCCCATCTCAATTCCTGTCAATTTTGCATTGAAAAGTCAAACGGCGCTCCTTCCCTTCCGAGCTCTCCCATGCGCCCAAACAGTGGTTTACTGCCACATATGGGGTATCAGCGTACTCAGGACAAATTGGACAACAACTTTTGAGGTCCAATTTCTTCTCTTACCCTTGGAAAAATAAAAAATTGGGGGCAAAAATATAATTTTTGTGAAAAAATATGATTTTTTATTTTTACGGTTCTGCATTATAAACTTCTGTGAAGCACTTGGTGGGTCAAAGTGCTCACCACACCTCTAGATAAGTTCCTTAGGGGGTCTACTTTCCAAAATGGTGTCACTTGTGGGGGGTTTCAATGTTTAGGCACATCAGTGGCTCTCCAAACGCAACATGGCGTCCCATCTCAATTTCTGTCAATTTTGCATTGAAAAGTCAAACGGCGCTCCTTCCCTTCCGAGCTCTCCCATGCGCCCAAACAGTGGTTTACTGCCACATATGGGGTATCAGCGTACTCAGGACAAATTGGACAACAACTTTTGAGGTCCAATTTCTTCTCTTACCCTTGGAAAAATAAAAAATTGGGGGCAAAAATATAATTTTTGTGAAAAAATATGATTTTTTATTTTTACAGTTCTGCATTATAAACTTCTGTGAAGCACTTGGTGGGTCAAAGTGCTCACCACACATCCAGATAAGTTCCTTAGGGGGTCTACTTTCCAAAATGGTGTCACTTGTGGGGGGTTTCAATGTTTAGGCACATCAGTGGCTCTCCAAACGCAACATGGCGTCTCATCTCAATTCCTGTCAATTTTGCATTGAAAAGTCAAACGGCGCTCCTTCCCTTCCGAGCTCTCCCATGCGCCTAATCAGTGGTTTACTGCCACATATGGGGTATCAGCGTACTCAGGACAAATTGGACAACAACTTTTGGGGTCCATTTTCTCCTGTTACCCTTGGTAAAATAAAACAAATTGGAGCTGAAGTAAATTTTTTGTGTAAAAAAGTTAAATGTTCATTTTTATTTAAACATTCCAAAAATTCCTATTAAACACCTGAAGGGTTAATAAACTTCTTGAATGTGGTTTTAAGCACCTTGAGGGGTGCAGTTTTTAGAATGGTGTCACACTTGGGCATTTTCTATCATATAGACCCCTCAAAATGACTTCAAATGAGACGTGGTCCCTAAAAAAAAATGGTGTTGTAAAAATGAGAAATTGCTGGTCAACTTTTAACCCTTATAACTCCCTAACAAAAAAAAAAATTGGTTCCAAAATTATGCTGATGTAAAGGAGACATGTGGGAAATGTTACTTATTAAGTATTTTGTGTGACATATCTCTGTGATTTAATTGCATAAAAATTCAAAGTTTGAAAATTGCGAAATTTTCAAAATTTTCGCCAAATTTCCGTTTTTTTCACAAATAAACGCAGGTACTATCAAAGAAATTTTACCACTATCATGAAGTACAATATGTCACGAGAAAACAATGTCAGAATCACCAGGATCCGTTGAAGCGTTTCGGAGTTATAACCTCATAAAGGGACAGTGGTCAGAATTGTAAAAATTGGCCTGGTCATTGACGTGCAAACCACCCTTGGGGGTAAAGGGGTTAATAGGCAACGCATCTGAGTTCCAGCACCGCCAGCTGGTTCTCGGCAGTGGTCTTGTCACAGGTACTCCCTCGTGCCAAGCCTGGTTTCAGCACCGTCAGCTGTTTCCGGGTTGTGCCAAGCTCACTGAGACGCCTATGCTTGCCCCGTCGTGGTGCGATCGGGTTAGCCAACTCCAGGGTGCCTCCAGTTTAGGAGCTTCCTATGTGGGCTGCGTGAACTGGTAGTCAAGGCTGGTTCTGTAGTGCCAGTAGGCCCAGCTCCCCCTGTAGGACTGTTGGGGTTCGGTAACTGCGGCTGCCTCGCGGCCTAGCTGTTCTCTCCTCTCCTGTGGGCCTTGGGGTCCACCACCTGGTTCCAGCACCGTCAGCTGGTTCCAGGCCGAGCCTTTGGCTTAGGTGCCTCCTCCTGGGTATCCGAGTTCCGCCAACGTCAGGCGGTCCTTGGTAGTGCTTTTAAGCGCGGGCACCTACAGCTTAGTAACCGGGTTCCAGCACCGCCAGCTGGTCCTCGGTCGTGCCATTGGCTCTTGCACACTGGGGCAACGCATCTGGGTTCCAGCACCGCCAGCTGGTTCTCGGCAGTGTTCTTGTCACAGGTACTCCCTCGTGCCAAGCCTGGTTTCAGCACCGTCAGCTGTTTCCGGGTTGTGTCAAGCTCACTGAGACGCCTATGCTTGCCCCGTCGTGGTGCGGTCGGGTTAGCCAACTCCAGGGTGCCTCCAGTTTAGGAGCTTCCTATGTGGGCTGCGTGAACTGGTAGTCAAGGCTGGTTCTGTAGTGCCAGTAGGCCCAGCTCCCCCTGTAGGACTGTTGGGGTTCGGTAACTGCGGCTGCCTCGCGGCCTAGCTGTTCTCTCCTCTCCTGTGGGCCTTGGGGTCCACCACCTGGTTCCTGCACCGTCAGCTGGTTCCAGGCCGAGCCTTTGGCTTAGGTGCCTCCTCCTGGGTATCCGAGTTCCGCCAACGTCAGGCGGTCCTTGGTAGTGCTTTTAAGCGAGGGCACCTACAGCTTAGTAACCGGGTTCCAGCACCGCCAGCTGGTCCTCGGTCGTGCCATTGGCTCTTGCACACTGGGGCAACGCATCTGGGTTCCAGCACCGCCAGCTGGTTCTCGGCAGTGTTCTTGTCACAGGTACTCCCTCGTGCCAAGCCTGGTTTCAGCACCGTCAGCTGTTTCCGGGTTGTGTCAAGCTCACTGAGACGCCTATGCTTGCCCCGTCGTGGTGCGGTCGGGTTAGCCAACTCCAGGGTGCCTCCAGTTTAGGAGCTTCCTATGTGGGCTGCGTGAACTGGTAGTCAAGGCTGGTTCTGTAGTGCCAGTAGGCCCAGCTCCCCCTGTAGGACTGTTGGGGTTCGGTAACTGCGGCTGCCTCGCGGCCTAGCTGTTCTCTCCTCTCCTGTGGGCCTTGTGGTCCACCACCTGGTTCCAGCACCGTCAGCTGGTTCCAGGCCGAGCCTTTGGCTTAGGTGCCTCCTCCTGGGTATCCGAGTTCCGCCAACGTCAGGCGGTCCTTGGTAGTGCTTTTAAGCGCGGGCACCTACAGCTTAGTAACCGTGTTCCAGCACCGTCAGCTGGTCCTCGGTCGTGCCATTGGCTCTTGCACACTGGGGCAACGCATCTGGGTTCCAGCACCGCCAGCTGGTTCTCGGCAGTGTTTTTGTCACAGGTACTCCCTCGTGCCAAACCTGGTTTCAGCACCGTCAGCTGTTTCCGGGGTGTGTCAAACTCGATGAGACGCCTATGTTTGCCCCGTCGTGTTGCAGTCGGGTTAGCCAACTCCAGGGTGCCTCCAGTTTAGGAGCTTCCTATGTGGGCTGCGTGAACTGGTAGTCAAGGCTGGTTCTGTAGTGCCAGTAGGCCCAGCTCCCCCTGTAGGACTGTTGGGGTTCGTTAACTGCGGCTGCCTCGCGGCCTAGCTGTTCTCTCCTCTCCTGTGGGCCTTGGGGTCCACCACCTGGTTCCAGCACCGTCAGCTGGTTCCGGGCCGAGCCTTTGGCTTAGGTGCCTCCTCCTGGGTATCCGAGTTCCGCCAACGTCAGGCGGTCCTTGGTAGTGCTTTTAAGCGCGGGCACCTACAGCTTAGTAACCGTGTTCCAGCACCGTCAGCTGGTCCTCGGTCGTGCCATTGGCTCTTGCACACTGGGGCAACGCATCTGGGTTCCAGCACCGCCAGCTGGTTCTTGGCAGTGTTTTTGTCACAGGTACTCCCTCGTGCCAAACCTGGTTTCAGCACCGTCAGCTGTTTCCGGGGTGTGTCAAACTCGCTGAGACGCCTATGTTTGCCCCGTCGTGTTGCAGTCGGGTTAGCCAACTCCAGGGTGCCTCCAGTTTAGGAGCTTCCTATGTGGGCTGCGTGAACTGGTAGTCAAGGCTGGTTCTGTAGTGCCAGTAGGCCCAGCTCCCCCTGTAGGACTGTTGGGGTTCGGTAACTGCGGCTGCCTCGCGGCCTAGCTGTTCTCTCCTCTCCTGTGGGCCTTCGGGTCCACCACCTGGTTCCAGCACCGTCAGCTGTTTCTCGGCAGTGTCTTTTGCTCTTGTACCTTCTGCTCCCCATCCTGGTTCCAGTACCGTCAGCTGGTTCCGGGCAGAGCCTTTGGCTTAGGTGCCTCCTTCTGGGTATCCAAGTTCCACCAACGTCAGGTGGTCCTTGGTAGTGCTTTCAGGCACGGGTACCTCCTGCTTTGTAACCGGGTTCCAGTAACGTCAGCTGGTCCTCGGTAGTTCCATTGGCTCTTGGACCTTCGGCTACCCATCCGGGTTCCAGTACCGTCAGCTGGTTCTCGGCAGTGTCTTTTGCTCTTGTACCTTCTGCTCCCCATCCTGGTTCCAGTAACGTCAGCTGGTTCCGGGCAGAGCCTTTGGCTTAGGTGCCTCCTTCTGGGTATCCGAGTTCCGCCAACGCCAGGCGGTCCTTGGTAGTGCTTTTTAGCACGGGTACCTCCTGCTTAGTAACCGGGTTCCAGTAACGTCAGCTGGTCCTCGGTAGTTCCATAGGCTCTTGAACCTTCGGGTAGCCATCCGAGTTCCAGTTCCATCAGCTGGTTCTTGGCATTTTCTCAGCCTTCTTGTACCTTCTGCTACATTTCCAAGTTTAAGACCCTAAAGTCGACGACCGGGAAGACCACCCCGATGACGACGACCCGGAAGACCACCCCGATGACGACGACGACGACCCGGAAGACCACCCCGATGACGACGGCGGAGACGACGACGGCTGAGACGACGACGGCGGAGATGACGACACTGGAGACGACGACCCTGGAGACGACGACATGGAAGACCGAGAAGCAGAAGAACAAGAGGCTGCAGAACAAAGAGCAGAAGAACATTAAGCATAAGACTTAATATCAGAGCAAAAGATATTATCTAAATTATATGCAGAAGAAGACTAAGAAGTGTATGGGGGTGAGTCCGTTCCTCCTCGTGGTGCCCCTGGATAAAGCCTGATGCTGCAGGCCAAACTGAACGCGGACAAATGTAACTTTTGTGACTGGCAGAACGGAAGGTGTAATCTTCCAACTTTTATAGATAACAACTACGGGAATGCCTGTCACAAATGAGAATATGATGAAGAAGTAGAATAGGAAGAATAATAACAGTGGAATAAAAAGAATATGTAGAATAGGAAGAATAATAATAGTTGAATAAAATGAATATGAAGAATGTAATAAAAAAAAAATAGGTAGAAGATGAAGAAGAAGATGAATAAGGTGAAGAAGAAGTTGATGTCAAAGATGCTGATGATGATGAAGATGAAAGTGTGGGAAAAGTAAAAAAAAAAAAGAAAAAAAAGAAGGGGAAGGGCGTGGAATAGTGAAACATCAATATCTGACAAAATAAAAAAAAATTTACATACTCAATATCTTTTTCACTCCGAACGTCTTAAAAAAAAAAAAAAACATGCTATTCTATTTGATTGGGCTAAACCTCATTGCCTTTAATGTCTCCGCCACCTCCCACAATACATCCTACATTATTCTTAGTTGTTTTCCTTGATGTAGAATGAACCTACAAGGAAAGAAAGGGTTTATTTTAATTCCGATATTTTGGTCCCATTGACTTGCATGGGGATCGGGTATCGGTATCGGCGATATCCGATATTTTTTGAATATCGGCCGATCCCAACCGATACCGATACTTTCCGATATCGGAAGGTATCGCTCAACACTACTCCTGAGACATCCTGGTATATTCGGGGGAATTTGTCCGGGTTGGCATTAAGCTCGCCATATAGCGTGTGGTAGGCTCCACGGCTCTCCCGGAGTTCAATAATGGGGTGTCTCCAAAAACGCCCATGCTGTGTCCTTCTCTGTCGTTCTCTATTTCTTTGTTGCTCCCAAGCAAACGCACAGGCAAAAAACAGCTTGATACTTAAATCCAGGTTGATATAAAAGCTCTCCATGCGAAGATCCATCATGACACAGGATATAGCAGCAAAATCTGTAGATTTCAGCAGTCCAAGGGTCTATATAAAGATGTCCCATAATACACGCCCACTATAGTCCCATTGGCGGTGTCTGTTTATCTAGGTTTTTCTCCTGTTAGATTTTCCACCATGCGCACAGAAAACGCAAATGCATGCAAAATGCATGAAAAAGCGTTTAAACGCAGCATTTTTTTTTTAACCGCATGCGTTACTTTACGCATCTAAAAAATGCTGCGTTTGCACGCGTTTGCATGCGGTTTATCGTGCGTTTCAGGTTGCGGATTAAACGCTGTGGATTCTACCCCAAATGTGAAACTAGCCAAAGAGATGGACCTGCAGACACAGGAAGACTGAATAAGGACAACCATGTTTATGTGAGGGGAGGCCAGGGTGCGAGGGAGTGGGAGTCCTTAGCCATGACTACAGCTCTGGCCGACTCTTACACTCTCACGCTCAGGTCAGGAGAGGTGTCGTGCCAGTCCGTGCTCTGCGATGCGGTCCTTGCACGAAAACTACAGCAGTCTGTCTGCATCCTTAAAGTACAATGAGCCACGAAAATGTTTAAAAAATACTTGGATGAATAAAGCCATTCCAAAGTTATAGTTAAAAGGCATTTGTCAGAAGGATCGACCTTCCTTAGCCATCTATATGTGCATGCAGGTCATAGGAATCTGAATAAAATGATGTCTTGATAGCTGCGATACGATGTGTTATTTCAGAGGAATCCAGTTTTTTTTATATATGTGAATGAACTGTTAAAATCTCCTGGCCAGACACTGATCTCCCTGAGAATCTGTCTCCAGGGATTATTTTATATGAAAGTTGGCGTTACCAGTGTGGGACTTGTAGATCTGGAGGGCAGACTGTCAGTCATTACATGGCTCACACTGGTAATGCCTCTTATAATATAAAATTATCTCTGGAGGCAGATTCCCAGAGAGATCAGTGTCCAGCCCATAGATCTTAACAGCTCATTTACATATTAAGGAAAGTGTGGATTTCTGTGAAATAAAACATCAGATCACAGATATCAAGTTGTCATTTTATTCAACTTCCTATGATCTGCATGCCCATGTAATAAAAAATGTAGCTGTGTGCTACCATACCAAGTAGGCTGTGCTATTAAGGCACTAAAGGTGCATTCCTCCAAAGCATTTATCACATGTCCACTGGGTAGATAATTAATGTATGATCCAGGTGATCCAACCACTGAGTTGAGAGCGGTCTATTTATTTCGGAGAACATGGGCCCTGTTCCCCTGTGGGAAAGGGGTGGTAGTGGGCATGCATAACCACTGCTTCTTTCACTTCTATAGATCTATGGGAGCAGTAGAATACATACACAACTACAGCTTCCATGAACTATCTGAAGGGATGATACATTATTCTCATTTGCACATGGAAACATGAGAAGCAATGGAATTAAACTGAATGGGAGAAGATACAGATTAGATATTAGAAAAAAACTTTTTGACAGTAGGGGTGATCAATGAGTGGAACAGGCTGCCACGAGAGGTGGTGAGTTCTCCTTCAATGGAAGTCTTCAAACAGAGGCCGGACAGACATCTGTCTGAGATGGTTTACTGAATCCTGCATTGAGCAGGGGGTTGGACACGATGACCCTGGAGGTCCCTTCCTATTCTAACATTCAGTGATTCTGTGATTCTAGGACAGAAGATAGAGTGGTTGTCATTGATGTGTACCACTTTTCTATTCACATTGGGGGGACAGGGCATGTTCTCAGGATATGTGATAAATGTTGTTGAGATATAACCTTTAAGTAAGTCAGAGAAGCATAGTACTCACAAAGGATGACCACAGGATTTAACGCCTTAACACCTCAATGAGGTGCAGTGTCCGCCATTGGGTGCCTCCCGCTGTTTGGTGCTGGCTGAGCCCGCACCTTTTCTGGCATATGACAGCTGATCTGATCAATGTATGATGCTGGAGCATAGAGTGGTGAGTCCTGTTACGACATACGGAATTAAAAAGTCTGACACATATTTGCATGGCCAGCGTACAAGTGCTGGCTCTACTTAATATGGGAAAAACCTGGTAACAGGTTCCCTTTAAATAATTCAGCAATCACTTCCAGTATCCTGAGTTCTCTTCCTTTTGTATAGCCTGAAACATATTATATTTGAAGCCAGTTCTTGTTTCTTTTTACTGTTTTTAATGTGATAAAAAAAATCCAATTTATAGCCGTCTATTGGATTACACTCCACCAATATACGTGGATCATATCCTTTGTTTAAAAGTATCAATAAACTCAGATCAAGGGAAACAAACAAATACATATTTGGACATCACTTTGGCAAGGAGAGGATAACAATGAAAGTTCTAGTAAAGCATATTAGGGATTGTTTGCCTTTTCCCATGCTGCTGCACAAAGCAAAGGTAATTCTGGGCAAAATGAATTTGTTCTTGAGAGATATATACCATAGCAAACTCAAAGAAATGATGTCCTTTTTAATGGCTGGAATTTGTTTTTAAAAAGTGTAGCTGAAAGACACCTTGGTGACTCTTTACTATATAATTTCCTTTTTTTATTGTGTCACAAATAAAGATTCCAAAATACTTATGTATCTAGAAGAAATTCTCCACAAACGTATTTTCAGAAATATCTGATTGATATTGAGCCCGAGATGGAGAATGTTTTCACTGATGTCATGCTGAGATAAAGGATATGGACGCCTAAATATAGTATATTTTTTTTTGCCTAAAAAAATCATTGTGCAACTGGATTTCATGAACAATTTTGAAGCATTTGGCTTCCACAGCCTCTATGCTTCTTTGTACATAGCAGGATGCAGAATGAGTTCATGTTGAATCTGTCAGCTAGTCCTAACAGCAGGGTATCTAACTCTTATCTGTCTTCTTGTGAACTCTTCCAAGATAATTTATGGCTGTATTATAGTTCTGCTATTGATGCAACATTTCTGGGGCAGCTGAAGGCTGATGTTGGTAGCCTGAGAGAGCGGGCAATATCCTCGGTCCCTTCCCAGGCTATTAATATCAACCCTCATCTGTCTGTTTAACCTTTGCTGGTTAGAATTTATAAGGGGACCCTTCGTCACTGATTCTCTTGGGTCTCCCATAAACTAACCAGTAAAGGCTAAGCAAACAGCTGTGAGTTGTTATTAATAGCCTGTGAACCTTTGGGACATTGTCCCTTTTCCCAGATTAGTAACATCAGCCCCAAGATGTGTATTTTGACAACCATATTTAAAAATGTTGTTTTTATTGTTTTTATTGTATTGCTTTTTATTATTTTTTAGTAATTTTACAGGAAAACATGTCTATGACTTCCCCCTTCAATATACATGCATAGAGAGCAGAGAGATGCACTGAAATATAGAGCTGTATCTCTTCAGTAACCCTGTACAGAAGAAAAATACTGTTTAGATCTTTAAGCAGAGAAAATCCTCCAATGCTTAGTGCCATCTGTAGCTTGTTTTCTAAAGTTTCTGCCTGACATGCTACGGATCATGACTTTGAATCCAGGAGAAGAAAATAATAATTAACTATATATGAAGGCATCCCAGAGCACCCACTGGTGCTGGGGGGACCCTTCACTAGAGTCCTGAGTAGGAAGAAGACAGTCTACATCTGGAGAAAATCAAACTATTACATGAGCATTCTGACTCCGATGCATGTATTGTGGCTGGGCTCTCACCTCCCACAAGCTCCACCTTTAGGATAGCTTATCAATACTAGCACAGGGGAGATCTGGCACCCCCACTGATAAGCTGACATCCAGTCTGGCAGTGGCCCATATGTACTGTAAACAACTGATGGGTATGGGTGTCAACTAGGTTATCAATAGGTTACTCAAGGTAAACCCTTTAATCTCCTTAGCTATGTTCTATAATATGAATTTAAAATATCAGATTTTACACCCTTAAGGTACCGTCACACATAGCGACGCTGCAGCGATACCGACAACGATCCGGATCGCTGCAGCGTCGCTGTTTGGTCGCTGGAGAGCTGTCACACAGACAGCTCTCCAGCGACCAACGATCCCGAGGTCCCCGGTAACCAGGGTAAACATCGGGTAACTAAGCGCAGGGCCGCGCTTAGTAACCCGATGTTTACCCTGGTTACCATCCTAAAAAGTAAAAAAACAAACGCTACATACTTTTCTTCCGCTGTCTGTCCTCGGCGCTCTGCTTCTCTGGTCTGGCTGTGAGCGCCGGGCAGCCAGAAAGCAGAGCGATGACGTCACTGCTCTGCTTTCCGGCTGACCGACGCTCACAGCCAGAGCAGGAGGAGAGCAGAGCACAGCGCTGGAGGACAGACAGCGGTAGGTAAGTATGTAGTGTTTGTTTTTTTACTTTTAGGATGGTAACCAGGGTAAACATCGGGTTACTAAGCGCGGCCCTGCGCTTAGTTACCCGATGTTTACCCTGGTTACCAGCGAAGACATCGCTGAATCGGTGTCACACACGCCGATTCAGCGATGCCTACGGGGAGTCCAGCGACGAAATAAAGTTCTGGACTTTCTTCCCCGACCAGCGATCTCCCAGCAGGGGCCTGATCGCTGCTGCCTGTCACACTGGACGATATCGCTAGCGAGGACGCTGCAACGTCACGGATCGCTAGCGATATCGTCTAGTGTGACAGTACCTTTATGTACATTATTGTTACATATTGTAATGAACATGTGTGTTCTTTAAATATTAATTTAAAAAAAAGAAAGAAAATGATTAAAAAAAAAAACCTCTAAAAGCTGTCATTGGACTTCTATAAGGACCTATGATTTGACCAGTTTTAGGCTATTTATTAGTTCTAATATCTTCTAATAAACTAGTAATTCTTCTGAAGCCCACATCCCTTGGGATGATTTGAGACAAGGACCTTACATGTCAACAGACTGCCATCTATGATCTCAAAAACACATTACAGAGTGAAGAAATTCCATGTTAATTCAGTTTGGTACAGATTTGTGAAATGCTGTTTATTCATAGTCATCTGGGATGTTCACGGTACAGTATACAGTATGTGATTAGATTATTCTACGCTTTCCATATAACAAAACGCCACATGTATGATACTGCTTCACACATGGAAATATAGTATATTTATAGATGCCAGTTGATGTTTTTTCTTCATAAGTCCGTGGATTCAAAATTCAAGGAAGTCATTGCTCTTTCCAATTTCAATGCACATTTTTTTTTTCTGCATTTTTTTTCATGGATCCATAAACATGAGTTGGGGAGTTTGGTCCATGACTTGGATCAAAATTGGACAGATCATCATAATTTTGTGCAGACCACTCAGTCCATAAAAAATACATGACTATGTGAATAGCCAATTAAACTATAATACATATGAGTTCAATTGATCAAAGAAACACAAAAACAACTCGTAAACGAGAAAACTAACGTTTGAATTAACCCTTACAGGGGTGGACACTGACACTGATAGATTCTACAGTGGAACAAAGATGGAAAATAAACGTAGCAACTTAAATGGAAAAGAAATTCGTATATAGACATATACTACAAATAGTGGCGTTAAGTCCTAAAAAGTTGATAGTAGGCCATTCGGGAATATGAAGAACCAAAGAAACCACTAGGTATGGACCTGAAAAAAATTTGTGATTTGACAATAATAATAAAGTAAATCATCTTTATTGGACAGTGGGTGGCAAAAGTTGGCACTGTGTGCAAAAAGAGTGCCCGCACAAATACAATAATAAGATAAAAAAGACAATTTAAAAGACAATCTGTGTACAGAATGTAATAGATATAGAAGGAAGGGGGACCACAGGGGAAAAGATGGTAATAACATTTTTTAAGTGATTTGATAGTTACAGTAAAGTACAAGCTAGTAATAATGCCATAGAGGATAAGGCTATATATAAAGAATATGCACATGACACATTACTTGATCCAATAGTTAATGCCGTGGATCAATCACCCAAATTGAATATAAGAAGCAACCATAAAAAGGGATATATGGGGCATAAGAACTGCCCAGCCTATATAGGAAAAGAGGGGGTATGAGTGTAAATAGCAACAATAGGCGTTACATGATGGTGGTCTGATGGTGGTCCCCGCTTCAAGTGCGGCGACGAAGGACTAAGTTCTGAAATGCGCGTCGGGGTCTGTGTGAGAATAGCCTTATCGTGGCTGCCAGGTACACATGAATTGGCTAATTTATGTGCTAAGTATTTTCAACTTTTCTAATTTTTCTAGAGCAGTAATGCAATTCAAATTTCATGCTATAGCGCTACAGAGTGCTGCTTTCTTTGTAGGTTATATATGGAGATGGATACTCTTAGTAAGTACGTGTTCACACCACTTTCTGTTTGGAAGTAACAGTCAGTTTTTTTATATTTGTATTCATAGGCTCTCTGACTGAGCACTCCACCCCTCAGGCATTTTTAATTGCAGCAGGATCCTATCTTACCATTTAAATGCAAGTTTTAACCCAAGAGAGGATTCACACAGGCAGGTTCCCAGCAATGAGAATCATCTTATTGTGACTGTCCAGGACACATGAATTGGCCAATTTATGCGCTAAGTATTCTCAATTTTTTGAAATGGATAGAGCAGTAATGCAGTTCAAATTTCATATATGTTTGCATTTTAACCCCTTTACCCCCAAGGGTGGTTTGCACGTTAATGACCAGGCCAATTTTTACAATTCTGACCACTGTCCCTTTATGAGGTTATAACTCCGAAACGCTTCAACGGATCCTGGTGATTCTGACATTGTTTTCTCGTGACATATTGTACTTCATGATAGTGGTAAAATTTCTTTGATAGTACCTGCGTTTATTTGTGAAAAAAACGGAAATTTGGCGAAAATTTTGAAAATTTCGCAATTTTCAAACTTTGAATTTTTATGCAATTAAATCACAGAGATATGTCACACAAAATACTTAATAAGTAACATTTCCCACATGTCTCCTTTACATCAGCATAATTTTGGAACCAATTTTTTTTTTTGTTAGGGAGTTATAAGGGTTAAAAGTTGACCAGCAATTTCTCATTTTTACAACACCATTTTTTTTTAGGGACCACGTCTCATTTGAAGTCATTTTGAGGGGTCTATATGATAGAAAATGCCCAAGTGTGACACCATTCTAAAAACTGCACCCCTCAAGGTGCTTAAAACCACATTCAAGAAGTTTATTAACCCTTCAGGTGTTTAATAGGAATTTTTGGAATGCTTATATAAAAATGAACATTTAACTTTTTTACACAAAAAATTTACTTCAGCTCCAATTTGTTTTATTTTACCAAGGGTAACAGGAGAAATTGGACCCAAAAAGTTGTTGTCCAATTTGTCCTGAGTACGCTGATACCCCATATGTGGCAGTAAACCACTGTTTGGGCGCATGGGAGAGCTCGGAAGGGAAGGAGCGCTATTTGACTTTTCAATGCAAAATTGACAGGAATTGAGATGGGACGCCATGTTGCGTTTGGAGAGCCACTGATGTGCCTAAACATTGAAACACCCCACAAGTGACACCATTTTGGAAAGTAGACCCCCTAAGGAACTTATCTGGATGTGTGGTGAGCACTTTGACCCACCAAGTGCTTCACAGAAGTTTATAATGCAGAACCGTAAAAATAAAAAATCATATTTTTTCACAAAAATTATATTTTTGCCCCCAATTTTTTATTTTTCCAAGGGTAAGAGAAGAAATTGGACCTCAAAAGTTGATGTCCAATTTGTCCTGAGTACGCTGATACTCCATATGTGGCAGTAAACCACTGTTTGGGCGCATGGGAGAGCTCGGAAGGGAAGGAGCGCAGTTTGACTTTTCAATGCAAAATTGACAGAAATTGAGATGGGACGCCATGTTGCGTTTGGAGAGCCACTGATGTGCCTAAACATTGAAACCCCCCACAAGTGACACCATTTTGGAAAGTAGACCCCCTAAGGAACTTATCTGGATGTGTGGTGAGCACTTTGACCCACCAAGGGCTTCACAGAAGTTTATAATGCAGAGCCATAAAAATAAAACAAAATTTTTTTCCCACAAAAATTATTTTTTAGCCCCCAGTTTTGTATTTTCCCTAGGGTAACAGGAGAAATTGGACCCCAAAAGTTGTTGTCCAATTTGTCCTGAGTACGCTGATACCCCATATGTGGGGGGGAACCACCGTTTGGGCGCATGGGAGGGTTCGGAAGGGAAGGAGCGCCATTTGGAATGCAGAGTTAGATGGAATGGTCTGCAGGCGTCACATTGCGTTTGCAGAGCCCCTAATGTACCTAAACAGTAGAAACCCCCCACAAGTGACACCATTTTGGAAAGTAGACCCCCTAAGGAACTCATCTTGATGTGTTGTGAGAGCTTTGAACCCCCAAGTATTTCACTACAGTTTATAACGCAGAGCCATGCAAATAAAAAATATTTTTTTTTCCACAAAAATTATATTTTAGCCCCCAGTTTTGTATTTTTCCAAGGTTAGCAGGAGAAATTGGACCCTAAATGTTGTTGTCCAATTTGTCCTGAGTACGCTGATACCCGATATGTGGGGGGGAACCACCGTTTGGGCGCATGGGAGGGCTCGGAAGGGAAGGAGCATCATTTGGAATGCAGACTTAGATGGATTGGTCTGCAGGCGTCACATTGCGTTTGCAGAGCCCCTAATGTACCTAAACAGTAGAAACCCCCCACAAGTGACCCCATATTGGAAACTAGACCCCTCAATGAACTTATCTAGATGTGTTGTGAGAACTTTGAACCCCCAAGTGTTTCACTACAGTTTATAACGCAGAGCCGTGAAAATAAAAAATCTTTTTGTTTTCCCACAAAAATTATTTTTTAGCCCCCAGTTTTGTATTTTCCCAAGGGTAACAGGAGAAATTGGTCCACAAAAGTTGTTGTCCAATTTGTCCTGAGTACGCTGATACCCCATATGTTGGGGTAAACCCCTGTTTGGGCACACAGGAGAGCTCGGAAGGGAAGGAGCACTGTTTTACTTTTTCAACGCAGAATTGGCTGGAATTGAGATCGGACGCCATGTCGTGTTTGGAGAGCCCCTGATGTGCCGAAACAGTGGAAACCCCCCAATTATAACTGAAACCCTAATCTAAACACACCCCTAACCCTAATTCCAACGGTAACCCTAACCACACCTCTAACCCTGACACACCCCTAACCCTAATCCCAACCCTATTCCCAACTGTAAATGTAATCTAAACCCTAACCCTAACTTTAGCCCCAACCCTAACTGTAGCCCCAACCCTAACCCTAACCCTAGCCCTAACCCTAGCCCTAACCCTAGCCCTAACCCTAGCCCTAACCCTAGCCCTAACCCTAACCCTAGCCCTAACCCTAGCCCTAACCCTAGCCCTAGCCCTAACCCTAGCCCTAACCCTAGCCCTAACCCTAGCCCTAACCCTAACCCTAGCCCTAACCCTAGCCCTAACCCTAGCCCTAACCCTAGCCCTAGCCCTAACCCTAGCCCTAACCCTAGCCCTAACCCTAACCCTAATCCTAGCCCTAACCCTAGCCCTAATGGGAAAATGGAAATAAATACATTTTTTTTTATTTTTCCCTAATTAAGGGGGTGATGAAGGGGGGTTTGATTTACTTTTATAGCGAGTTTTTTAGCGGATTTTTATGATTGGCAGCCGTCACACACTGAAAGACCCTTTTTATTGCAAAAAATATTTTTTGCAATACCACATTTTGAGAGCTATAATTTTTCCATATTTTGGTCCACAGAGTCATGTGAGGTCTTGTTTTTTGCGGGACAAGTTGACGTTTTTATCGAAAACATTTTTGGGCACGTGACATTTTTTGATCGCTTTTTATTCCGATTTTTGTGAGGAAGAATGACCAAAAGCCAGCTATTCATGAATTTCTATTGGGGGAGGCGTTTATACCGTTCTGCGTTTGGTAAAATTGATAAATCAGTGTTATTCTTCGGGTCAGTACGATTACAGCGATACCTCATTTATATCATTTTTTTATGGTTTGGTGCTTTTATACGATAAAAACTATTTTACAGAAAAAATAATTATTTTTGCATCGCTTTATTCTCAGGACTATAACTTTTTTATTTTTTTGCTGATGATGCTGTATGGCGGCTCTTTTTTTGCGGGACAATATGACGCTTTCAGCGGTACCATGGTTATTTATATCTGTCCTTTTGATCGCGTGTTATTCCACTTTTTGTTCGGCGGTATGATAATAAAGCGTTGTTTTTTGCCTCGTTTTTTTTTTTTTTTTTCTTACGGTGTTTACTGAAGGGGTTAACTAGTGGGACAGTTTTATAGGTCGGGTCGTTACGGACGCGGCGATACTAAATATGTGTACTTTTATTGTTTTTTTTTTTTATTTAGATGAAGAAATGTATTTATGGGAATAATATATTTTTTTTTTTTCATTATTTTGGAATATTTTTTTTTATTTTTTTTACACATTTGGAAAATTTTTTTTTAACTTTTTTACTTTGTCCCAGAGGGGGACATCACAGATCAATGATCTGACAGTTTGCACAGCACTCTGTCAGATCACTGATCTGACATGCAGCGCTGCAGCCTTCACAGTGCCTGCTCTAAGCAGGCTCTGTGAAGCCACCTCCCTCCCTGCAGGACCCGGATCCGCGGCCATCTTGGATCCGGGGCTCAAGCAGGGAGGGAGGTGAGGAGACCCTCGCAGCAACGCGATCACATCGCGTTGCTGCGGGGGGCTCAGGGAAGCCCGCAGTGAGCCCCCTCCCTGCGCGGTGCTTCCCTGCACCGCCGGCACATCGCGATCATCTTTGATCGCGGTGTGCCAGGGGTTAATGTGCCGGGGGCGGTCCGTGACCGCTCCTGGCACATAGTGCCGGATGTCAGCTGCGATAAGCAGCTGACACCCGGCCGCGATCGGCCGCGCTCCCCCCGTGAGCGCGGCCGATCGGCTATGACGTACTATCCCGTCCAGGGTCAGATAAGCCCAGGGCACCTCGACGGGATAGTACGTCTAAGGTCACAGAGGGGTTAAAGCGCTACAGAGTGCAACTTTATTTGTTGACCTTCTGTCTCGTTCCCTGCCTGTGCTAACTCAATATCTGCTTTCATATTCAACTGATGCTACTTCCCCTCCACATTCTGCAGCATGTAACATGAACCCTGAGGGTCCTCAACAGAAACAGGGGGCCAAAGAACATTTGTAAATTGCTGTTCTTCCTCTATTCTATCTTAAATCTATTAAATGTTATTTCCAACATATGAGGGGGCTGATACAGTTGATTCCACAAATGTTCCTACTGTTGAAAATGTTTTGCCTCTTCGAAGAGCTTCAGCAGGCAACACGCTTCCCTCATCAGATGTGAGTTCCTTTGTCCAACTGAAGGGCAGCCAGAATATTCTGGACATTGACACTCACGATAATTTCAAGCTTCAGTTGTTGGGGAACCATCAACTACAATTTTTAAGGGAAAGCAGAGATGGCATTCACCCAATGGTCCCTCAAATAAGAACACAAGCATTATACTGTTATCCCCTTTACCCCCAAGGGTGGTTTGCACGTTAATGACCGGGCCAATTTTTACAATTCTGACCACTGTCCCTTTATGAGATTATAACTCTGGAACGCTTCAACGATTCCCAGTGATTTTGACATTGTTTTCTTGTGACATATTGTACTTCATGTTAGTGGTAACATTTCTTTGATATTACCTGCATTTATTTGTGAAAAAAAACAGAAATTTGGCGAAAATTTTGCAATTTTCCAACTTTGAATTTTTATGCCCTTAAATCACAGAGTTATGTCACACAAAATACTTAATGAGTAAAATTTTCCACATGTCTACTTTACATCAGCACAATTTTGGAACCAACATTTTTTTTGTTAGGGAGTTATAAGGGTTAAAACTTGACCAGCAATTTCTCATTTTTACAACACCATTTTTTTAAAAGGACTACATCACATTTGAAGTCACTTTGAGGGGTCTATATGATAGAAAATACCCAAGTGTGACACCATTCTAAAAACTGCACCCCTCAAGGTGATCAAAACCACATTCAAGAAATTTATTAACCCTTCAGATGTTTCACAGGAAGGGTAACAGGAGAAATTGGACCCCAAAAGTTGTTGTACAATTTGTTCTGAGTATGCTGAAGCACATTGCTAAGGAGAGTAAAACTAATCCCAAACTGTTCTTCAACTATATCAATAGTAAAAGAATAAAAACTGAAAATGTAGGCCCCTTAAAAAATAGTGAGGAAAGAATGGTTGTAGATGACGAGGAAAAAGCTAACATATTAAACACCTTCTTCTCCACGGTATTCACGGTGGAAAATGAAATGCTAGGTGAAATCCCAAGAAACAATGAAAACCCTATATTAAGGGTCACCAATCTAACCCAAGAAGACGTGCGAAACCAGCTAAATAAGATTAAAATAGATAAATCTCCGGGTCCGGATGGCATACACCCACGAGTACTAAGAGAACTAAGTAATGTAATAGATAAACCATTATTTCTTATTTTTAGGGGCTCTATAGCGACGGGATCTGTTCCGCAGGATTGGCGCATAGCAAATGTGGTGCCAATATTCAAAAAGGGCTCTAAAAGTGAACCTGGAAATTATAGGCCAGTAAGTCTAACCTCTATTGTTGGTAAAATATTTGAAGGGTTTCTGAGGGATGTTATTCTGGATTATCTCAATGAGAATAACTGTTTAACTCCATATCAGCATGGGTTTATGAGAAATCGCTCCTGTCAAACCAATCCAATCAGTTTTTATGAAGAGGTAAGCTATAGGCTGGACCACGGTGAGTCATTGGACGTGGTATATCTCGATTTAAACAAAGCGTTTGATACCGTGCCGCACAAGAGGTTGGTACACAAAATGAGAATGCTTGGTCTGGGAGAAAATGTGTGTAAATGGGTTAGTAACTGGCTTAGTGATAGAAAGCAGAGGGTGGTTATAAATGGTATAGTCTCTAACTGGGTCGCTGTGACCAGTGGGGTACCGCAGGGGTCGATATTGGGACCTGTTCTCTTCAACATATTCATTAATGATCTGGTAGAAGGTTTACACAGTAAAATATCGATATTTGCAGATGATACAAAACTATGTAAAGCAGTTAATACAAGAGAAGATAGTATTCTGCTACAGATGGATCTGGATAAGTTGGAAACTTGGGCTGAAAGGTGGCAGATGAGGTTTAACAATGATAAATGTAAGGTTATACACATGGGAAGAAGGAATCAATATCACCATTACACACTGAACGGGAAACCACTGGGTAAATCTGACAGGGAGAAGGACTTGGGGATACTAGTTAATGATAAACTTACCTGGAGCAGCCAGTGCCAGGCAGCAGCTGCCAAGGCAAACAGGATCATGGGGTGCATTAAAAGAGGTCTGGATACACATGATGAGAGCATTATACTGCCTCTGTACAAATCCCTAGTTAGACCGCACATGGAGTACTGTGTCCAGTTTTGGGCACCGGTGCTCAGGAAGGATATAATGGAACTAGAGAGAGAACAAAGGAGGGCAACAAAATTAATAAAGGGGATGGGAGAACTACAATACCCAGATAGATTAGCGAAATTAGGATTATTTAGTCTAGAAAAAAGACGACTGAGGGGCGATCTAATAACCATGTATAAGTATATAAGGGGACAATACAAATATCTTGCTGAGGATCTGTTTATACCAAGGAAGGTGACGGGCACAAGGGGGCATTCTTTGCGTCTGGAGGAGAGAAGGTTTTTCCACCAACATAGAAGAGGATTCTTTACTGTTAGGGCAGTGAGAATCTGGAATTGCTTGCCTGAGGAGGTGGTGATGGCGAACTCAGTCGAGGGGTTCAAGAGAGGCCTGGATGTCTTCCTCGAGCAGAACAATATTGTATCATACAATTATTAGGTTCTGTAGAAGGACGTAGATCTGGGGATTTATTATGATGGAATATAGGCTGAACTGGATGGACAAATGTCTTTTTTCGGCCTTACTAACTATGTTACTATGTTACTATGATACCTCATATGTGGGGGGAAACCACTGTTTGGCAGAGCTCGGAAGGGAAGGGGCGCCTGTTATGAACTGGTGATTCAGAACCACAATGGACCTAGTGGTTAAGAGCACACAAAGTGACCTGATAGTTACTAATAACATAGGACGAGCTCTGAGACGTGGGAACTCTGCTGACCGCAATCCCTAATCCTATCATACCACACTAGAGGTAGCCGTGGAGCGCTCCTGACCAGACCTAGGCGCCTCGGGCACAGCCTGAGAAACTAGCTAGCCCTGAAGATAGAAAAATAAGCTTACCTTGCCTCAGAGAAATTCCCCAAAAGAAAAGGCAGCCCCCAACATATAATGACTGTGAGTAAAGATGAAAATACAAACACAGAGATTAAATAGATTTTAGCAAAGTGAGGCCTGACTTACTGAATAGACCGAGGATAGGAAAGATAGCTTTGCGGTCTGCACAAAAACCTACAAACAACCACGCAGAGGGCGCAAAAAGACCCTCCGCACCGATTAACGGTACGGAGGTGCTCCCTCTGCGTCTCAGAGCTTCCAGCAAGCAAGAAAAACCAATATAGCAAGCTGGACAGAAAAAATAGCAAACAAAAGTAACACCAGCAAAACTTAGCTTATGCAGGGCAGACAGGCCAAAAGAACGATCCAGGAGAGAGCAAGACCAATACTGGAACATTGACTGGAGGCCAGGAACAAAGAACTAAGTGGAGTTAAATAGAGCAGCACCTAACGACTTAACCTCGTCACCTGAGGAAGGAAACTCAGAAGCCGCAGCCCCACTCACATCCACCAGAGGAAGCTCATAGACAGAACCAGCCGAAGTACCACTCATGACCACAGGAGGGAGCTTGACCACAGAATTCACAACAGGCGCCGTTTGACTTTTCAATGCAAAATTGACTGAAATTGAGATAGGATGCCATGTCACGTTTGGAGAGCCCTTAATGTGCCTAAACATTGAAACCCTCCACAATTGACACCATTTTGGAAAGCAGACCGCCTAAGGAACGTATCTAGATGTGTGGTGAGCACTTTGAACCCCCAAGTGTTTCACTACAATTTATAATGCAGAGCCGTGAAAATAAAAATTCTTTTTTTTTCCACAAAATTATTTTTTAGCCCCCAGATTTGTATATTCCCAAGGGTAGCATTAGAAATTTGACCCCAAAAGTTGTTGTCCAATTTGTCCTGATTACGCTGATACCCCATATGTGGGGGGAAGCACCGTTTGGGCGCATGGCAGAGCTCGGAAGGGAAGTAGAGCTGTTTGAAATGCAGACTTAGATGGAATGGTTTTCAGGCGTCACATTGCATTTGCAGAGCCCCTGATGTACCTAAACAGTAGAAACCCCCACAATTGACCCCATATTGGAAATTGGACCCCCAAGGAACTGATCTAGATGTATTATGAGAACTTTGAACCCCCAAGTGTGTCACTGCACTTTATAACGCAGAGCTGTGAAAATAAAAAATCATTTTTTTTCCGACAAAAATGATTTTTTAGCCCCGCAAATTTTTATTTTCCCAAGGGTAACCAGAGAAATTGTTGAAGTTGTTGTCCAATTTGTCCTGAGTACGCTGATACCCCATATGTTTGGGTAAACCCCTGTTTTGGCACACAGGAGAGCTTGGAAGGGAAGGAGCATTGTTTTACTTTTTCAATGCAGGATTGGCTGGAATTGAGATAACCCTAACCTAACTTTAGCCCCAACCATAACCCTAACTTTAGCCCCAACCCTAAGCCTAAATTGAGCCCCAAACCTAACTTTAGCCCCAATCCTAACCCTTACCTTAGCCCCAACCCTAACCCTAACTTTAGCCCCAACCCTAACTGTAGCCCCAACCCTAACCCTAACTTTAGCCCCAACCCTAACCCTAACTTTAGCCCCAACCTAACTGTTGCCCCAACCCTACCTTTAGCCCCATCCCTAACTCTAATGGGAAAATGGAAATAAATACATTTTTTTATTTTATTATGTTTCCCTAACTAAGGGGGTGATAAAGGGGGGTTTGATTTACTTTTATAGCTGTTTTTTTTAGCGGATTTTTATGATTGGCAGCCGTCACACACTAAAAGACACTTTTTATTGCAAAAAATAGTTTTTGCATCTCCACATTTTGAGAGCTATAATTTTTCCATATTTTGTTCCACAGAGTCATGTGAGGTCTTGTTTTTTTTGGGACGAGTTGACGTTTTTAATAGTACCATTTTTTTAATCGCTTTTTATTCTGATTTTGTGAGGCAGAATGAACAAAAACCAGCAATTTGTGAATTTCTTTTGGGGGGGGTTTATATCGTTCCACCTTTGATAAAATTGATAAAGCAGTTTTATTATTCGTGTCAGTACGATTACAGCGATATCTCATTTATATTTTTTTATGTTTTGGTGCTTTTATACGGTAAAATCTATTTTATATAAAAAATAATTATTTTTGCATCGCTTTATTCTGAGAACTATAACTTTTTTAATTTTTTTGCTGATGATGCTGTATGGCGGCTCGTGTTTTGCGGGACAAGATGATGCTTTCAGCTGTACCATGTTTATTTAAATCCGTCTTTTTGATCGCGTGTTATTCCACTTTTTGTTCGGCGGTATGATAATTAAGCGTTGTTTTTTGCCTCGGTTTTTTTTTTACATATCCCAGCGTGGGACATGACTATATAGTGTCAGATCGCTGATCTGACACTTTGCAGTGCACTGTGTCAGATCAGCGATCTGACAGGCACTGCAGGGAGGCTTGCCGGACCCGGAAGGCCCCCGCGGCCATTTTAGATCCGGGGCCTGCAGGGAGGAGGAGGTAGGAGACCCTCAGAGCAACGCGATCACATCGCGTTGCTCCGAGGGTCTCAGCGATGCACGCAGGGAGCCCCCTCCCTGCGCGATGCTTCCCTATGCCGCCGAAATGCTGCAATCATGTTTGATCGCAGCGTTCCGGGGGTTAATGTGCCGGATGTCAGCTGGGATAGTCAGTTGACACCCGGCCCGATCAGCCATGCTCCCCCGTGAGCGCGGCTGATCGGTGATGACGTACTATCCCGTCGGTGGTTATACGGGCCCATACCACCTCGACTGGATAGTACTTCATATGTCAGAAAGGGGTTAAAGGGGATAACCAGGGCTTTGTGAAAAACAGAAGAACAGCACCTAAAGGCTGCCGTTATACTTGCAGTATTTGGTCAGTATTTTACATCAGTATTTGTAAGCCAAAACCAGGAGTTGAACAATTGGAGGAAAAGTATAATAGAAACATATGCACCACTTCTGCATTTATCACCCACTCCTGGTTTTGGTACTGACCAAATACTGATAGTGTGATGGCAGCCTAACAGGCAGGTAGTTGCAGGTAACAGGCAGATAGTTGTTGTTCATTGCTGGCACAGAGTGGTCACAGATCACTCCTGCCTGTGCTGACATGATGTTGACAGAGAGGCAGTTTCTTTCCACTTTGCTTTGCTGATGGGGCTAGACTTCAACTTCATTCTGATTGGCATCTGGAATCCTGCTGCTCAAATGGAGGAGCCGACTGTCAATCAAAATGATGTTGGAAGCCACACCTCATCGACAGAGCAGGGTGGAAAAGATGCTGCTGCTCTGTCAATGAGACATCAGCAGAGACAGTTGAATCCCTGGCAGGAGTGGTCTTTGCGCTGGTGACCAACGCACTGAGTACAACAGGCAGGTAGGTAGCAACTACCTGCCTGTCAGTGCTTAGACACATTTTTTGTTTTTCACAAAGTCCTGGATATCCCCTTTAATGTTTTCTTGCATCTTTCAGTAAAGGAGACCTATTTCTGGTTAGATGATCTGAATTTGCTGTGGTTGCAGACATCAAGCATATAAGGGGCTGTTTACAAGATCTTGAGACCATCTGGACAAATGTTAATCAGACAAAAATGTAATATAGTGCACATAAAGTCTTATTAACATATTATGAAACCTCAAGGTACCATTCATCTGAGCCAGATGTGCTGCTGCATAATCAGCATCGTGGTAACCTTCATAACACAGATCACACATTACTGTCTACCGCCTGTCACTTGTCTTTACCATAAAAGAGTTGAGATACTGATATTTTCAGAGCAAGTTTCCTTCACTTTTTAACATGCTATTGTTATTGTGGAGTCTTAAAGGTGCTCTGCATAAGCAGATATATGACGTTTAATTAACAGAGTTAACAACATTCTCAAGTTAGTAGTAATGTAAGTGTCTCAATTCTGTCATTAAGTAACTATATTAGGTATTGTGGAGATTTATTAAATCTTATTATTTTTGCATACAGCTTATATTCAGAAGTACACAAATATATCCTTATTAGAGATGAGCAAATATCCTAAATTCAATTTCGCCCATTTTGCTAAAAAAAAAAATTAAGTTTTATTTCCAACAAATTGGAAAAACTGCAAAGATTCCAATTGCTCTGAAAAGATCTATGGAAATGTGGCTCTGAGGTCTCCTATTACTGCATTCACCCACTTTTAATCTATTTAAAACACAGCCTTAGGCCGGTTTCACACGTCTGTCAGGTGACAGTTTCCTCACGTACCGGAGACACTGACTCACGTAGACACATTGAAATCAATGTGTCTCTGCACATGTCAGCGTGTTTTCACGGACCGTGTGTCCGTGTGCAAAACACGGAGACATGTCAGTGTTCGTGGGAGCGCACGGATTACACGGACCCATTAAAGTCAATGGGTCCGTGTAAAACACGTACCGCACACGGACGCTGTCCGTGTGCAGTCCGTGTGCCGTGCAGGAGACAGCGCTACAGTAAGCGCTGTCCCCCCACGTGGTGCTGAAGCCGCCATTCATATCTTCTCTCCAGCAGCGTTCGCTGGCTAGAAGATATGAAAAATCCTTGACGTGGCGGTCACATGGGCGGCACGCGACCAATCAGAAGCCGCGACGTCATTCTTCAGGTCCTAAACGCGCTCATTCTAGGAATTTAGGACCTGAGGAATGACGTCGCGGCTTCTGATTGGTCGCGTGGCGGTCACATGGGCGGCACGCGACCAATCAGAAGCCGCGACGTCATTCCTCAGGTCCTAAACGCGCTCATTTTAAACAAAGAAGCCTGCCGGTTACCAGCGTGATGTCCAGGGGCCGCCGGAGAGGTGAATATATCAATATTTTTTATTTTAATTCTTTATTTTACACCTCACTATGGATCCGATACCGATACCCGATACCACAAAAGTATCGGATCTCGGTATCGGAATTCCGATACCGCAAGTATCGGCCGATACCCGATACTTCCGGTATCGGAATGCTCAACACTAGTGGTATTATATCATTAATAAATTATAATCACTTATAGAAAAAAAATAGCGAAAACCAGGACCAGAAACACTTAAATAAATTAAATACTTTGCAACATGATTGAAATAATAACTTGATTAGCACCTTAACGATCAGAGATTTTTTATTTTTTGCGGTTTCGTTTTTTGCTCCACTTCTTCCCAGAGCCATGACTTTTTATTTTTAGGTCAATGTGGCCATGTGAGGGCTTGTTTTTGCAGGGCAAGTTGTACTTTTGAATGATACCTTTGATTTTAGCATATCGTATACTGGAAAATGGGAAAAAAAATTCAGTGCGGTGAAATTGCAAAAAAAAGTGCACACTTGTTTTTTGGGTTTTATTTTTACCATGTTCACTAAATGCTAAAACTGACCTGCCATTATGATTATCCAATATGAGTTCATAGATACCAAACATGTCTAGGTTCCAAATTATTTAAGTGGTGAAAAAAAATCCAAACTTTGGTAAAATAAAAAAGGCGCCATTTTCCGAGACTTGTAGCGTCTCCATTTTTTGTGATTTGGGGCTGGGTGAGGGCTTATTTTTTGTGTGCCGAGCTGATGTTTTTATTCATACCATTTTCGTGCAGATATGGTCTTTTGAACGCCGATTATTGCCTTTTATTGCAACGGAGTGGCGACGAAAAAAATGTAATTCTGGCATTTTGAATTTTTTTCTCGCTTCGCCGTTTACCAATCGGGTTAATTTTTTTTATATTGATAGATCGGGCGTTTTGTTTTGAATGGGGTGAAAAGGGGGTGATTTTTGAATTTTCATATTTTTTTTATTTTTTGAATATTTAAAAATTTTTTTTTTTACTTTTTGCATGCTTCAATAGTCTCTATGAGAGACTAGAAGCTGCAGTTGTGTGATCAGCTCTGCTACATACAGGTGAAGATCAGATCGCCTGTATGTAGCAGAAATGCTCACTTGCTATGAGCACCGACCACCGAAGGGCTCTCATAGTAATCTGGCTATCACAAACATAGAGGTCTGCTGGAGACCTATGGTTGTCATGCCAACACACTGGTGACCGGCGATCATGTGACCAGGTCACCGATGGGTGAGATTTCTGGCGCCTACCGGAAGCGCGAGTTAAATGCCCTTTGTCAAAGATTGACAGTGGAATTTAACAGGTTAACAGCCAAAAAAAGATACCCCAATAATTAAACACGGAGGACCGTGATTTAGACAAATATGAAAGAATAAAGGTCCAGACACTGTTGGAATTTGTTCCTGATTAACGGGTGAAAGCTATGGGCAGTCATACCTGAAATTCAGAAATAGTCCAGTGTACCCCTTGACGCTCGTTTCGATAATGATCTTCCTCAGAAGGGGTACGCTGGACTATTTCTGAATTTCAGGTATGACTGCCCCTAGCTTTCACCCGTTTACATTATATAGATAGACTATGTGGTCTTAAAGCTATGGTGTGCACTATTTGTTCTGGTTTCCTCTGTGATTTGTAACTTATCTTCTCTAACCACACTTGTGTTCTGTTATGCTTACAAGGAGTTAATCAGGAACAAATTCCAACAGTGTCTGGAGCTCAAACATTATTAATTTATTATTTTTGTGTGTCTTAAATCACTTTGCACAGCACAATTATTTTTGCACTTTGCACTTTATTTACTAATTGGTGCTGTTTTGGCAATAATCCCTGTATACTCGTTTTAAAGGCACATAATTATATATATTTTATAATATGTTTTAGGTAATATCTATTCTCTCCAAATTTAAGTGCTTATTATTTGTCCAGTGTTCTTCTTTTTCCATTTCTGCATGGTTTGTCTCCATCTCCAACCAAAAAATAGCAATTTTTATGAAGTTGTTTTAATTATAAATTTAAATAAAGATTGTGTCATTTTATGATTCCTGTCTGGAGGACCTTTGTTCTTTCGTATAGGTTAACAGCCAAACAGCTGACATGTGGCTGGAAAGATGTGGGCTCAGCGTCGGAGACACACATCAAAGGGAGGGATTCCAACGTGAAACTTCTTGTGAAGCATACGGGGCTTTAAGGTGCTCACCATACATCCATATACATCTCTTCAGGGGTTTAGCTTCTAAAATGGTGTTAATTGTGGGGGTTTTCCACTATATAGGCACATCAGGGGCTGTTGAAATGAGACATGACACCAGCAGACCATTCCATCAAAGTCTACATTCCAAAACGTCACTCCTTTTTTTCTGAGTGCTGCCGTGAGCCCAAATAGTAGTTTACCCCCACATATGGGGTATCTGTGTACTCAGGAGAAATTGCATGACAAATTTTAGGGTCGTTTTCTCCTGCTATCCTTGTGAAAATATAAAATTTGGGGCTAAAATAACATTTTTGTGGGAAAACTTAGATTTTTTCTATTTTCACGGCTCTACATTAGAAACTTCTGTGAAGCACCTTGGGGTTCAAGGTGCTCACCACACATCAAGATAAGTTTTTTAGAGGGGTCTAGTTTCCAAAATTGTGTCACTTGTGGGGGATTTCCACTGTTTAGGTCCATCAGAGGCTCTCCAAATATAACATGGCATCCGCTAATTATTCCAGCAAATTTTGCATTCAAAAAGTCAAGGGAAAGACCTAAGAGCTCTGCATTGCCGGCATTGATTCATGCAGCACATCATCAGGAGAGATTTATCCTCATGTGCCTGACTCCCAAACCCTGGTACCATGCTGGGTGAATTGTAACATCTATCAGCTAAGTAGTCTCTTAACATCTTATTCTTTTTCACTCCTGATGACCATTTGTAAGGGGAAACACATTGAGTGTTCCTCAGAGATCTTAGTTCTTTGCTTCTTAATGATATTTGTGATTAATCTCTAATAGCTCATATCCTGATAATTTGAATCTTCTATGAGTGATTTTCCTGAGCTATTTGTTATACATGCACATATTGCGTTACATTTGGGATGGTACAATATCATGTTCGGTATGTTTTACATCTATTTGTTTGCTATTATGTGGGATTGCCAGACACCCCTTAGCTCCTAAATTGTATTTACCTCTTTCACTGCCCAATATACCTATTTTTGAGACATATGTAGCATCTGTCAACATCTTTAGGGAAAGGAGGGACAGCTGCCTGGAGTGAGGGCGGCAATTTCGCTATAATATCTAGGGTGCCAACCTCTGCTGTCAGGCAGGGGACAGACACAGGAAATTTTTCCCCATTTATTGGCTTTTAATCTATTGCCTAAAACTGAGCACTAATGCACCTTATATAATTGTGAACAGCAATACTGTATGTCCATTATTTCTGCAAGTGAAATCCATGTGTGCAATATAGAATAAACTAATTGTTGCCCCATTTGCATTTTCTTAGGCTGTTTATACCTCCCTTTTCTTTCTCTCTCATCCCACACAGGGTTGCATAGTGGTAGAAGGGAAAGCTGTCGGTGAGCGGGGGCGCCAGTGCGCAGGTCTTAGGCTACTTTCACACTAGCGTTTTTTTCAATACGTTGCAATGCGTCGTTTAGGGGAAAAAACACATCCTGCAAAGTTGTCTGCAAGATGCGTTTTTGCCCCATAGACTAACATTAGCGACGCATTGCGACGCATTGACACACGTCGCAACCGTCGTGCGACGGTTGCTCCGTGTTGTGGCGGTACATGTAACGTTTTTTGCTGCCGACGGTCCGCTTTTTCCGACCACGCATGTGCGGCCGGAACTCCACCCCCACCTCCCTGCACTTCACAATGGGGCAGCGGATGCGCTGGAAAAATGCATCCGCTGCCCCCCTTGTGCGGTGCTTTCGCTGCTTGCGTCGGTGCGCCGCAACGTCGCATAGCGACGTGCAGTGCACGACGCAAGTGGTAGGGTGCCAATCTTCACTGATAGGTAGGAGCAGTCTAGCATTCTGATAGGTTCAGGCACCTCCTGGGTCCTATCTTCCTCCTTTTTAATGGTGATAGTGGTCTCCTCATATGTCACTAATTTCACGTTAAGTCAAGACTTTAAATAAAGGTTATATTTAATAAGTACAGTATTTTACACGGTTTATATCGATTTAATTTACCATTCTATCAGAAAAAGCATACGATTAATTTCAGTTCTTTGGTTCTGTTCAGTATAAAGAAATCTACGTAACAGTTATTCATCCTAGTCCTGGATGAGGTTAGAGCATACTTGCTAATGTTTCTGGAAAAAAGGGATACTTCCTGGACTACCGGAAAGGTTGAGAAATCTATTTGATGTTATCAAAATCTCCCGGAAAGAAGTGCTTCCAGGAGCTTTCTTGAAAATAATGCTGGCATGCTCTGTCATCAGGCAAATTCCAAACAGGAAATTCATGTACAAGGGCATGGAATGTAAGAAGGGGGCATGCCGCACTAATAGAGCCTCACTAAAATTGTCATAATTGGTAGTGCCAAAGGAACACATCCAGTTAAAGAAGTCCATGCATTTGCTGTAGGACATAGAGGCCCAGTCCTGCCTTACCCATAATTACTGGGTGGTAAGAATCTTTGCAGACTCTGTTTTTTCAAAGTTTATGCATGCTTTGAATGCAAGTTGGTTATATGATTGACCTATGGCTTGGAATAGGAAAAAAGCACAATGTAGGAGATCATTTTGATATTTGCTCTTTCCATATATGCTTCCATACAGCTGTGTACATGTAACAAGGGCAACCGTGGAGGGGCCCTTCCAGAGACCTGGGGCCCGTGTTGCCCATGTCAGGACCCCTCCTGAGTCCCTGATGTCCTTGAAGTCCTTGAAGTCCTTTGAGTGCTTAGAGTCCGGGGCAACAGACCTCTCCCATTCGGGAGGTCTAGCAGTGCCCCGTCTGTCATACATGTCTGCCCTGGCCAACATATCCGGGAAGTTCTGAGGAAGCAACAGCTTCCTCACCCCTCTGGCTGCAAGTCCAGCCACTCTGCTGCTGTGCCAGCCCACAATATTAACTGTTGCTGTCCCTTACTGTGTACAGTTATTAAAGGGGAACATCACAATACCATACAATACAGGTGTATCATATGACGGTACAGAGCATAATATCACAAAAGCACACTACTATAATAAACATAAAACATATGAATATAAAGTGCATGGGGGGTCATACGGAAGGAGAGGAGTGTGCAACTGAGGGGTTCTGCCACCTCCTTACTCACAGATATGATTTAACAGTTTCCTCTGATGTTAAGTACAGTTATGAATATATATAAGTTCTCTACTTGACTGCTGGAAGTGGAAGCAGAATGCTTTCTCCATAACCCTCTCAGGTGGGTTATAGAGGTGACTTCAATGACATCAGAATGGAAGAATAAATCCACAACCAAATCCTAGTATTCCACAGCAAAATACACAAGTGTGAATACTCAGTCAAAATAAAAAAAAACAATAACACCTTATCATTGTCTGATGATCCCATCGTGTTGCTTCCTTGGTCCTCCAACGGTCTTTGTGCCCTGGTTTCCAGTCATGTGTGTAAGTATACAGTTGTTTTTTCTGTAAAAGGAAAAATCCATAAACTCTGCACAGTTTGGTTTGGATTTTCTGCTGAAGATGTTTTTCATATCAGCTGACTTATGATGTGTGGTTGTGAACTAAAAAGGCTGGAGAAGATACTGAGCACTCGGCTTTTTAAGGAAAAGATATTAAAGAGTATCATTCTACTGGCCAGGAGTGTACACTATAAGACCTGGGCAACCATGGGGCACATGTAAAGGATTCATTTACAATTAGGGTATGTGCACACGTCAGGATTTTTTCCTGACAAATTCCTGAGAATTCTGCCAGAAATCCGCGTGCTTTTTTCTCGCGGAATTTGCGCGTTTTTTGCGCGTTTTTTGCGTTTCTTTTTTGCGGATTTTTTGCGTTTCTTTTTTCCTGAATGACCTTTTTGATAGGAAATCCGCAAAAAATCCGGAAAAAGACAGAGCATGTCCGGATTTTTTGCGGTATGCGTTTTTTTTGCGGAAAAAAACGCTAACATCTGCACAAAAAATGCGGAATGCATTCTAAAAGATAGGATGCATAATGTTAGCATTTTTTTACCGGATTTATAGCATTTTTATGGCGAAATTCCGCAAAAAAAAACGCTAAAAATCCTGACGTGTGCACATACCCTAAATGTGAAAGCCTGAAATGTCCACATCAAGTAACACCACTGCTACTATTGACCATTGTTATGCGGAAAGTTCTAAATTGATTCAATCACTGAAGTTGTCTTGATATCTATTTCCCATAAGAAAATGGATTATTAAAATATTAAAGATCTATACTGCCAGAAGGTGACATTTTAAGAAAGCCATGACACTCGCTACCATTTAACATAAACAATATCAGACCATCAGATCTCCAAAAGAAATCAATGAGCATCAGAAATGCTAGGAAGGGTCTTTTTATGCCATCTCTATTGTTATTCTGAATGTGGGGGCACCACTTTTTGTCCTTTGCCATTATGTTCCCCTACCTTGCAATGGATATGATTTTGAAGACACCATGGCTGATTTTAATATTTCTTGTTGTTTGTTATGTTACAGTATCTAAAAAAGGTGGCGTTGTCCATGACGAAGGAGGTTAGGGCCAATATGATTAGGGGCATGTAAAACTGCTAACAGCACTAGATAGGTGAGGGGTTATTCAGCTCTAGCAGGCACCTGGCTGGGCACCAGAGCCATTACTCAGAGCAGATGGTAGAGGTTAAGGAGCATTCAGTGCAGAGACCAAGTTAGGACACATTAAATGAAGGGATCAGCCACAGGACGCTTGGACTTTTTTTTCTCAGTCATCCAAGTAGCTTCACCAATTCGGACTATAGCACGATATCAACCAACAAACAAAAGTTGCATTCTATAGTGCTACAGCATGAAAACATGAAATATATGCAACATGAATTGCATTATTGCTCTAGAAAATAGGAAAAATTGAGAATACTTAGCGCAGAAATTGGCCAATTCATGTATGCCCAGCAGCCGCGATAAGGCGATCCTCATTGCTGGGAACCTATCTAATAAAGATTATTATTATTATTAATGTGAATTCTCTTCTAGGCTGAATCCTGCATTTATGTTGGTAGATAGGATTGTGCTATGGTTGCTTTAGCCAAGGAGAGGATTCACATTAGATAGGTTCCCAGCAATGAGGAACATCTTATTGCGGCTGCTGGGTATACATGAATTGGCCAATTTCTGCGCTAAGTATTATCAATTTTTCCAAATTTCTAGAACAGTAATGCTATTCATATTTCATATATGTCATGTTTTCATGCTATAGCGCTACAGAGTGCAACTTTATATGTTAGTTATCTGTGGAGATGGCTACGCTTAGTTTTCATGTGTACACACTTGTTTTCTGTTTGGAAGTGACGGTCAGTCTTTTGTTATTTATAACAGGATATCAGTCTGCGCTGCTGTAAAGGCCCCGTCACACACAGCGAGATCGCTAGCGAGATCGCTGCTGAGTCACAAGTTTTGTGACGCAACAGCGATCTCAGTAGCGATCTCGCTATGTGTGACACGTACCAGCGATCAGGCCCCTGCTGTGAGATCGCTGGTCGTGTCGGAATGGCCTGGGCCATTTTTTGATCGTTGAGGTCCCGCTGACATCGCTGAATCGGCATGTGTGACGCCGATTCAGCGATGTCTTCGCTGGTAACCAGGGTAAACATCGGGTTACTAAGCGCAGGGCCGCGCTTAGTAACCCGATGTTTACCCTGGTTACCATCCTAAAAGTAAAAAAACCAAACAGTACATACTTACCTACCGCTGTCTGTCCCCCGGCGCTGTGCTCTGCACTCCTCCTGCACTGGCTGTGAGCACAGCGGCCGGAAAGCAGAGCGGTGACGTCACCGCTCTGCTTTCCGGCTGACCGACGCTCACAGCCAGTACAGGAGGAGTGCAGAGCACAGCGCCGGGGGACAGACAGCGGTAGGTAAGTATGTACTGTTTGTTTTTTTTACTTTTAGGATGGTAACCAGGGTAAACATCGGGTTACTAAGCGCGGCCCTGCGCTTAGTAACCCGATGTTTACCCTGGTTACCGGGGACCTTGGGATCGTTGGTCGCTGGAGAGCTGTCTGTGTGACAGCTCTCCAGCGACCAAACAGCGACGCTGCAGCGATCCGGATCGTTGTCGGTATCGCTGCAGCGTCGCTATGTGTGACGGGGCCTTAAGAAAGAATCCTCAGGATCAAGATGAGATAATTGGCTTTTATTTCCACAATGTGTTTCAATGCTTGACTAGTGTCTTTTTCAAGTGAAAAAAAAAATTGCTTCTTCGTTTTTTCATTTGTTCTTTTTCTACATTATGCTGCTCTCAGATGATAGAACAAAAACCTGGTGACCGATTCACAGATTCCCCTTAAGTCACTTTACCTCCTCCTTCTTTAGTGCTTTTAGCTGTTTAAAGCTTTACTTTTTAGCTTTATTCTTCTCCAAAATTGACTGCGTAAAGAAACGATAGTGGTGGAAAAGTCCCTTAGAATCCATGTGAAGTCCGAATGCCACTAATATCATTCTGCCACACATCCACTTACTATGTATTCATCTCCAGTACACAGGGGTATTACAGATAAAATGGACTGCAGGGCTTCCTAAATGGATTATACGATATTCTGCTATATTCATGGGAAGATGTGACAGATGGGAGCCATGAGCAAATATTACCTTCTCTCCTCGAGATATCCCAGCTGACAAAGATATATCCAGTCATTTGTTATGCGACATAGGAGTCCACAATTTTTTACCTTTTGTTGCCGCCTACAATATTGTAGAACACTGCAAGATACATATTGTATCAGTAAAATGGAGCAATAAATGGAGCCTGTGGTTATCTGCTTCTTTTTTTTTTTTTTTCATTTGCACCTCGATGAGATTCGCTCATAGTACATCCCGTAATTTGGTTATAGTGCTTTTGTAATGGGCTGTATTTTGGGAAATGAAGACAAACGGCTTAGACCTTGAAAACACATGGGCTACTTAGATAGATGGCATCTGTGAGGGCCTAGCAGAGCTTCGACATTCTATAGGGAAAAACAGAGCCAGGTGCATTTCTCTCCAAATTGAATTAGTTGCAAGATGCCACATCCAATTGTAGTAAATTGATGTGAGAGGTTGTGATGTCTATAGCAGATCTTACAACAAAGGTCAGCGCGCACAGACATAGACAACAGGCTGGCATATGAAAGTTGCGGTTTTAAAAGCAGCTATGGCAGGAGCAGAGAAATCCAAAATGTAATCAAGCTTGTAAATCTGCGAGAGAATTTGCTTTAATCTTTTGTTTAATTGTATTTCCAATACAACCATTCACATATTTAATAATGTAATAATGTAAACTCAGGATCAGGTTTACAGCGTTCCTGTGTCAGCGCAGCTCATTTTCTACGGATTACACACATTTACTTATCTTAAAAAATGTGGGAAATGTTGATGATTCTGTCTTGAGGCTCATTAGCCAAATCATGGTCATGTGACAGCATTATTGATTGCACAATTTGCTCCAAAATATTCAGCATGGCGTTAACATATTTAGATTTAATCTCCCTTGTGTAATTACCAAATTTTGTTTAATTACCGGTAAACCAAATATTATCAAATAAAATACATTTTTTTTAACAAGGCACACATACCTGCAGGTAGACAGGAGGCTGAATAATGCGTCAGTGAACGAATCTGCAGGTTTACGGAGACTGCGCTATTTCCATATAGTGTAAACCTGAACCAACAGTTGTCGTGTAATCACGATGGATATGGAACCTATCTGGAAACAAAGGCTCTTTTATAGAATTGGGACCACCCCCAGCACCATCGGGGGTGGTCCCATATTCAGATATCAAGATCCCTTTGTATAGGATGGGTCTTAAACAAGGCCACCCAGTGTACTGACTTGAACAATTATGTTGGCCATGCTGTAATAATCACTTTCTGGGATGTAATTCTATAATCCAACATAGCTGCCCTCTTGATTATTGTAACATTGGCACTACCAATCATCTATACTCTCTATAACATTCTTATATAGTTGCTTATATAGCGCCATCATATTCCGCAGCGCTTCATCATTGCTGTTCCCATTGGGGCTCACAAGCTACATTCCCTATCAGTGTGTCTTTGAAGTGTGTGAGGAAACAGGAGAACCCAGAGGAAACCCACACAAACATGGGGAGAGCATTCAAGCTCCTTGCAGATGTTCTCTTTGGTGGGATTTGGACGCAGGACCCCAGCGTAAAACAACAATGTTAACCACTGAGCCACTGTGCTGCCCAGGACAGGGTCTTCAATGGAGGATTGTGTCTTGGGACATAATTATAAGATCTTTAACAGGACATCTACCTACAGTGTGCCATATATCATTTTGAAGCCTTATTTATTTTGGTAAAACTATGGTCACCATGACAAATGGACACCATTAAAAGTCATTAGGGTACAACATGCCATTGGTGTCTATCATCTGATGAACCACCACTCATCCTACGACGGAACACAAAACCAGAACTCGCAATGTATATGTAAACTCAGTCTTAGTCCAGGGTCAGATGAGCTTATGAAAAATCATCCATTTTCCATTTTCATGCACTTTGTCATCCGCGAGACATCTGTTTTTATACATCAACATTTTAACATCTACATCACCAATAGTTTCCTAGTTTAATAATTGCAATATATCCATAATAATTCATTTGTATGGGATCCGATTTTATTCTCGCACGCATAGGCTTGAATGGGTCTCATCCATATTATACCCCTAGGGGCTCGTTGGAACAGAAATACGGATTTGTGCTGTCCGAGAGACGGTCTGACAGCACACTGACCAAGGTAAATAACTAGGGCTGTTTGGATGACAGTTCTCCTGCTCTTGATTCCAGCAGATTGGACTGCATTTTCATGGTGACAGAGTCCTTTTAAGGCTGCCGTCATACTAGTAGTATTCGGACAGTATTTTTCATCAGTATTTGTAGCCAAAACCAGGAGTGGGTGATAAATGCAGAAGTGGTGAATATGTTTCTATTATACTTTCCCTCTAATTGTTCCACTCCTGGTTTTGGCTTACAAATACTGATGTAAAATACTGACCAAATACTGATAGTGTGACGGCAGCCTAAGTCTTTTTGCTTTGATTTTTGTGCGGAAATTGAGCAGAAACGCCACGTTTTTCATGAAGATTTGAAGTATTTCCGCTCAGGTTCTGCTTTGAAAACTCCTAAAAAAGCTCAGTGTGAACATACCCTTATCCTCGCTATAACTACTCCTAGTAAGCAGCAAGCAAAACTTTTTTGTATATTTTTTTGAACATATTTCAAAACATTTATCTGCCCATACGCATGGCTGGCCTATGACTGCAATTCACGTGGTCGAACCCCCAGTTTTAATGCCAGACACATCACCTGGTCACAAGTGACTTTTGTCTGAAGGGGCACCGCTGATGTTCATCAGCATTGGTGTTGGTCTCAGTCATTGGACCCCCATAATCCTACATTACCTTATGTCTTAGCAATATGCCGTTAATATCTGCAATTGGTTGTATGTTTATTGATCAGCATCGTCATTTCATTGATTTTTTTAAAAAAAGGTAGCTAGAAACGTTTTGATCTTCAAATATTAAAATACCAAAACTTTTTTCCTAAATTACTAGTTATACACTCAATGAAGCAATATGAGCAGCTGGAACACTATGATGAACAGTGTATTATATAAAACAGATATTAAATTAGGAAATATTATATTATCCAGCATGATGATGAGACCCGCCTTGCACTACACACCAGTAGTTATCTTCTATATTCAGGTCTCCTGTGCCTTGTACCTTGGGACCAACGGCAATAAGTGCTCCTGTACTTGAATGCTAATACACAGAGTAAATTAAAAACTGCCTTAAAGCTGTTTTTTTTTTCATTTGCCTACTCTGAAAGGAATCAGCCTAATCTAATACTATATATTGCTAGATTTATGAAGATTGAGAATAATTGAAGTTCTTATTATGTAGCCATAAAGTGCCAGACTTTTTTGCAGTACTGTACAATTTCAATATGACTGCATCCACTGAAAATGTTTTTATGGGGAATACTGAACTGAATACTGGTGTTGTCCAGCCTTGGGGTACAAGTCTGCAGTCATTCTATGCGTTGTGAGAACTTTCCAGGGTCAGCATCAGGAAATATGCGATTTGCACGCTTCCGACTAGACATGTCCATCCTCTCTCAATTCACTTGCACTGAGCGAGGAAGCGTACATTTAGGTGGCATGTGACGGCGGTCACGTGCCCGCTGCTCCCAGCGCTGGCATTGGAGAATCTTAATTGCTCACAGTGTGTAGTGCGCGCGCTGTGAGGATTCACAAGTCTGCAGTCATAGGCTGCTGTCACACTAGCAGTATTTGGTCAGTATTTTACCTCAGTATTTGTAAGCCAAAACCAGGAGTGGAACAATCAGAGGAAAAGTATAATGGAAACATGTGCACCACTTCTGTATTTATCACCCACTCCTGGTTTTGGCTTACAAATACTGATGTAAAATACTGACCAAATACTGAGTGTGTGACGGCAGTCATATATTGAGACTGCAGACTTGTAGCCTAGTGCCAGATAACCCCTTTAATTGTGTCATATAATTGAAGTAAAAAATGATGCACATGAATTAAAATCCTGACTTCTTTATTCTAGAAATAAAAAAAATGTTTACATTGTGTCTGGTATCCTAGCTCAGCTTCATTTATGTGAAGGGGACAAGCAGCACAAACTGTGGGCACATGTGGCATTATGCCTGAAAGAAAGTAGCCAGTCCTGTACAACTCGTTAAATAATATAAATTCTTTAAAAATTTTGGGTGCAATGATAACTGGGACAAATGCAAAAATCAAATGCAACATACGTTTTCAACAAGTCATGCAATTTCATTCTAAAGGATGGAAACAGTCAAACATATTGCAGTAGTATCCGCCCGCTGTGGATTTAGAAATGTGGGGCCTTGAATTCTGTGCAGATATCTTCCTCTACATGTGGATCAGGCTTTTAAAATCCCATGTACATGAATCGTACTGCATGAGATTAGAGTATTTTGTGGATAATCCAATACAAGTCTTCATATCTGAATGTGGTCCAGCTCCTCAAACCAGATGAATTGCAAACTTCTTCTCCAACACGTTAGTTCAAATAATTAAACATTAATCTGCAAATAAATGTTTATTTTCTATTAACCTGCCCCGTTTTTACCAGTTAGTTTATCAGTTTGTGCTGCATAGCTGATCATTTTTATTTGGATAAGGGCTCATTCAAACATTTGTGTCAACTGGTCCAAGCACGGACTGGCCGTGGCTCTCCCAATTCAAACATCTTTGCATATTTCATTAAGGATGTCAAGCTTGGGTCGGGAGACCTACAGCGAGTCTGTGCATTGCAATATGATCTTGGACCGATTTGTACGGACGTCTGAATGAGTCCTAAATTGCAATGAAGATAGCTCAATATAACAAGGGTCTTCTCAAATTCCACACAAAATACTACTAATGACCACTGCAGTCTCAAAATTATTCAGCCACTTATGACAAACATCTTTAATACCTAGTAGAGCACCTTTGTCTTTTATAACCTGCTGCAAACATGATGCATAGCCAGACACCAGTTTCTGGCAGTGTTCCTGAAGCATCTTTTCCCATTTCTCATGGACAATAGTCATAAGTTCACTAATATTCTTAGGTTTGTGTGAAACCACCTTCTTGAAAACCCATCAAAAATGTTCTATTGAGTTCAGGTAACTGCGACCACCATTTCAGACCATTCTAAGACTTCTTACAAACCCAACTCTTGGCTGACTTTGAGGTATGTTTAGGATCATTGTCTTCTTAAAGATCCAATGACGCTGAAGCATCATCTTCTTCAGTGAAGCCTTTGAAATTGTCTCCAAGGATTTCCTGATACTTGATTGAACTAATCTTGCCCTCCATATGCTGCATGCTTCCAGTGTCAAAAAAAGCAAAGTAGCCATAGAGAATCACCAAGCCACCACCAAGCTTGACTGTTAGCATCACTGCCATGCTTTACTGTAGACATCACTGAGCCACCATCTGTATGATAACACAGTTGCACACTTGACTGAAACTAGTTGCTGTATCACAGCATATTACTTCAGTGAAACCCACTTATCATGTCACAGGAATTTTCTTAACTTTCACTACTGCCACAGAAGCCATCAACCAGTTACCTGACTAAAACATTAGTGATTTCACAATAGTTACATAACAGAAACACAGGTGTGATGTCATGGGAGCTTACCTGACTAAAACTCACTGATGATATCACTTATCTGATGAAAACCCATTTGGGAAGTCATAACCTCTTGCTCAATAGAGACCTTGATATAGCAGAGTTGAGTGTGTAGACAGGTCCTTAAAACAGCAGAGTTGGGAAATAGATACCTTGTTGTAGCCGAGCTGAGTGTGTGAACAGTTCCAAAGAACAGCAGAGTTTGGCAAACAGTCACATTATTGCAGAAGAGTTGACTTTGTGGACAGCACCCAGGAATAGCATAGCCAGATTAACAAACACCTGGTTGTACCAAAGGCAATTGTGCAGACAGCACTCAGGCAAAGCAAAGTTGGACTGTCAGATGGATACCTTATTGTAGCAGAGCCAAGTATGCGGACAGCACCCACGAACAGCAATGACTTATTGGCAGACAGGTTCCTTGTTGTAGCAGAACAGAGGGTGCGAACAGTGAGGGAGTAAAATCAGATACCATACAGAACACTACTCCTAAGCCTGGTAGCCAGCAAACACTGAACTACCTGAATACTCAGGTGGTATACAGCTGCCTGAGCAGGTCTTAAAAGACCTAGAGACATGACGTCAGAGATGCACGCTGGTTTTCCACTCACCCAACACACAAGAGAACAGCAACAGTCAGCTATCAAAGAGGAAAAATTTGAAGATCAGTATCAGAGCAAGGATAGGTGAGTAACACTTTCATGTATCACAAGAGTCAAAGGAGGGTAGAGTTAGATGGAAAACAAAGTATGTGCACTGAACTTCTCAGGAATGAAAAAAGTGCACAGAGCAGCTCATTAGCATAGGAAAAGCTGAGAAAGAAATAACCCTATAAGTTATGTATATAACACACTATGCATATCTTCTTCCCTTATCCTTGATGAAGCTGCATCTTGGTAGCAATACCCATGGGGTATTTATTATGATGCTTCATTGATTCCTGGCAAGGTTTGGTTAGTTTTAGTTGCTTTTACGTGTGTATGTAGTGTGTTTTTGTTATGGATACAATTATGTATGCATACCTCCAAACTTTCATAGAAGAGAATGGCAATTTTTTGGGCCATATCCCCTAGACACACACATTTAGTATTTCTTCCTAACCCGTCAGACGAAGGCACATTGTCGTAATGCGCTATGACTATACATACCAACATCCTGGATTTATAGAGATACTTACCTTAGTTATTTTGCACTAGCACTTTATAACTACCTGTACTACCTCTATTTAAAGGGAACCTGTTACGTGGTTTGGCCGATATGAGATGTGGCCACTGCCTTTCAGGACTGATATACAGTGCCAGCCATCAGCCACCCCAGAAATGGCATATCCATTAGATGCACCAGTTCTGGTGCTTAGTCTCAGCTCTTCCTGATTGCCCTGGTGCAGTGGCAATCAGGGTAAGGGGAATGTGGGGAAGGCTGGGAAGGGGCCAATATCTGTGAACCTTCCAGCCTATTAACCCCTTAGTGACAGAGCCAATTTGGTACTTAATGACCAGGCCAATTTTTGCAATTCTGACCACTGTCACTTTATGAGGTTAAAACTCTGGAACGCTTCAACGGATCCCGCTGATTCTGAGATTGTTTTTTCGTGACATATTGTACTTCATGATAGTGGTAACATTTCTTCGATATTACTTGCGATTATTTATGAAAAAAACGGAAATATGGCGAAAATTTTTAAAATTTTGCAATTTCCTTTGTATTTTTATGCCCTTAAATCAGAGAGATATGTCATGAAAAATAGTTAATAAATAACATTTCCCACATGTCTACTTTACATCAGCACAATTTTGGAAACAAAATTTTTTTTTGTTAGGGAGTTATAAGGGTTAAAAGTTGACCAGCAATTTCTCATTTTTACAACACCATTTTTTTTTAGGGACCACATCACATTTGAAGTCATTTTGAGGGGTCTATATGATAGAAAATAATGAAGTGTGACACCATTCTAAAAACTACACCCCTCAAGGTTCTCAAAACCACATTCAAGAAGTTTATTAACCCTTTACGTGCTTCACAGGAACTGAGACAATGTGGAAGGAAAAAATGAACATTTAACTTTTTTTTGCAAACATCTTAATTCAGAACTTTGACTTTTTCAATGCAGAATTGGCTGGAATTGAGATCGGACGCCATGTCACGTTTAGAGAGCCCCTGATGTGCCTAAACAGTGGAAACCCCCCACAAGTGACACCATTTTGGAAACTAGACCCCTTAAGGAACTTATCTAGATGTGTGGTGAGCACTTTGAACCCCCAAGTGCTTCACAGAAGTTTATAACGTAGAGCCGTGAAAATAAAAAATCGCTTTTGTTTACACAAAAATGATCTTTTCGCCCACAAATTCTTATTTTCACAAGGGTAACAGGAGAAATTAGACCACAAAAGTTGTTGTGCGATTTCTCCTGAATACGTCGATACCCCATATGTGAGGGTAAACCACTGTTTGGGCGCACCGCAGAGCTTGGAAGTGAAGGAGCGCCGTTTTACTTTTTCAATGTTGAATTGGCTGGAATTGAGATTGGACGCCATGTCGCGTTTGGAGAGCCCCTGATGTGCCTAAACAGTGGAAACCCCCCACAAGTGACACCATTTTGGAAACTAGACCCCTTAAGGAACTTATCTAGATGTGTGGTGAGCACTTTGAACCCCCATGTGCTTCACAGAAGTTTATAACGTAGAGCCGTGAAAAAAAAAAAATCGCATTTTTTCTACAAAAATGATATTTTTGCCCACAAATTTTTATTTTCACAAGGGTAACAGGAGAAATTAGACCACAACAGTTGTTGTGCAATTTCTCCTGAGTACGCTGATACCCAATATGTGGGGGTAAACAACTGTTAGGGCGCACCGCAGAGCTTGGAAGAGAAGGAGTGCCGTTTTACTTTTTCAATGTAGAATTGGCTGGAATTGAGATTGGACGCCATGTCGCGTTTGGAGAGCCCCTGATGTGCCTAAACAGTGGAAACCCCCCACAAGTGACACCATTTTGGAAACTAGACCCCTTAAGGAACTTATCTAGATGTGTGGCGAGCACTTTGAACCCCCATGTGCTTCACAGAAGTTTATAACGTAGAGCCGTGAAAAAAAAAATTGCATTTTTTCTACAAAAATGATCTTTTTGCCCACAAATTTTTATTTTCACAAGGGTAACAGGAGAAATTAGACCACTAAAGTTGTTGTCCAATTTCTCCTGAGTACGTCGATACCCAATATGTGGGGGTAAACCACTGTTTGGGCGCACCGCAGAGCTTGGAAGAGAAAGAGTGCCGTTTTACTTTTTCAATGTAGAATTGGCTGGAATTGAGATCGGACGCCATGTCGCGTTTGGAGAGCCCCTGATGTGCCTAAACAGTAGAAATCTCCCACAAGTGACCCCATTTTGGAAACTAGACCCCCCATGGAACTTATCTAGATGTGTGGTGAGAACCTTGAATGCCCAAGTGCTTCACAGAAGTTTATAATGCAGAGCCGTGAAAATAAAAAATATTTTTTTTTCCACAAAAAAGATATTGTAGCCCCCAAGTTTTTATTTTCACAAGGGTAACAGGAGAAATTGGACTGCAATAGTTGTTGTCCAATTTATCCCGAGTACGCTGATGTGCCATATGTGGGGATAAACCACTGTTTGGGCGCACGGCAGAGCTCGGAAGGGAAGGAGCGCCTTTTTGGAATGCAGACTTTGATAGAATGGTCTGTGGGCATTATGTTGCGATTGCAGAGCCCCTGATGTACCTAAACTGTAGTAACCCCCCACAAGTGACCCCATTTTGGAAACTAGACCCCCCAAGGAACTTATCTAGATGTGTGGTGAGAACTTTGAATGCCCAAGTGCTTCACAGAAGTTTAGAATGCAGAGTCGTGAAAATAAAAAATATTTTTTTTTTCACAAAAAAGATTTTGTAGCCCCCAAGTTTTTATTTTCACAAGGGTAACAAGAGAAATTGGACCCCAGAAGTTGTTGTCCAATTTATCCCGAGTACGCTGATGCCCCATATGTGGGGGTAACCCACTGTTTGGGCGCACGGCAGAGCTCAGAAGGGAGGGAGCACCATTTGACTTTTTGAGCGCAAAATTGGCTGTCGTGTTTGGAGACCCCCTGATGTACCTAAACAGTGGAAACCCCCCAATTCTAGCTCCAACCCTAACCCCAACACACCCCTAACCCTAATCCCAACCTCATCCATAATCCTAATCACTAACCCTAACCATAATCACAACCCTTACCCCAAAACAACCCTAATGTCAACCCTAACCATAACCCTAATCAAAACCCTAAATCCAACACACCCCTAATCCTAATCTCAACCCTAACCTCAAACCTAACCCTAATCCCAATACACCCCTAATCACAACCCTAACCTTAACCCTAATCCCAAACCTAGCCCTAATCCCAAGCGTAACCCTAATGCCAACCCTAACCCTAATACCAACCCTAATCCAAACCCTAACCCTAATCCCAGCTCTAACCCTAACTTTAGCCCCAACCCTAGCCCTAACTTTAGCCCCAACCCTAACCCTAGCCCTAGGGCTACTTTCACACTTGCGTCGTTTGGCATTCCGTCGCAATCCGTCGTTTTGGACAAGAAACGGATCCTGCAAATGTGCCCGCAGGATGCGTTTTTTGCCCATAGACTTGTATTGCCGACGGATAGTGACGGATGGCCACACGTCGCGTCCGTCGTGCACTGGATCAGTTGTGTTTTGGCGGAGCGTCGGCACAAAAAAAGTTCAATGAAACGTTTTTTTGTACGTCGCATCCGCCATTTCTGACCGCGCATGCGTGGCCGTAACTCCGCCCCCTCCTCCCCAGGACATAGATTGGGCAGCGGATGTGTTGAAAAACTACAGCTGCTGCCCACGTTGTGCACAATTTTCACAACGTGCGTCGGTATGTCGGGCCGACGCATTGCGACGGCCCCGTACCGACGTAAGTGTGAAAGAAGCCTAACCCTAAATTTAGCCCCAACCCTAACCCTAAATTTAGCCCCAACCCTAACCCTAAATTTAGCCCCAACCCTAGCCCTAACCCTAGCCCTAACCCTAGCCCTAACCCTAGCCCTAACCCTACCCCTAACCCTACCCCTACCCCTACCCCTAACCCTAACCCTACCCCTAACCCTAACCCTACCCCTAACCCTACCCCTAACCCTACCCCTAACCCTACCCCTAACCCTACCCCTACCCCTAACCCTACCCCTAACCCTACCCCTACCCCTAATTTTAGCCCCAACTGCTGTTCTCCTGCCGGCCGGCAGATGGAGACAGATGGCGGGCGCACTGGGCATGCGTCCGCCATGTTCTGCTGCCGGCGGCCAGGAGGAGCAGCAAGAGGATCCAGGGACCTAGGTGAGTATGCTAGGGTCCCCGAATCCCCCTATTTCTCTGTCCTCTGATGTGCGATCACATCAGAGGACAGAGAATTACACTTTACTTTTTTTTTTTTTGCGGTCGCCGGTAAACAGTTAATTACCGGCGATCGCAAAACAGGGGTCGGTAATACCGACCCCAATCATGCTCTTTGGGGTCTCGGCTACCCCCGGCAGCCGAGACCCCAAAGATTCTCCCGGTGCCGGCCGGCGGGCGCACTGCGCATGCGCCCGCCATTTTGAAGATGGCGGCGCCCACCGGGAGACACGAGGAGCATCGGGGGAGCTAGGTGAGTATTGGGGGGCCACCTGGGACCCCTTTTCTCTGTCCTCCGATGTGCGATCACATCGGAGGACAGAGAAATTAAAAAGAGATCGCTTTTTTTTTTTTTTGCGATCGCCGGTAAACGGTTAATTACCGGCGATCGCAAATGCGGGGTGGGTTAAAAACCCCCCGAATCATGTTCTCTGGGGTCTCGGCTACCCTCGGCAGCCGAGACCCTGGAGAAAATCGGCCTCTGGGGGGCGCTATGGACTTTTTCCACAGCGCCGTTAATTAACGGCGCTGTGGTTTAAGTACCCTTAGCGGCCGCCGTTAAAAGGCGTATCGGCGGTCGCTAAGGGGTTAATATCAGCCCCCAGCTGTCTGCCTTGCCTTAGTTGATTATTAAAAATTGGAATGACTTCACATAATTTTTTGGGTGTACCCAATTCTTAACCAGCAAAGGCAAAGCAGACAGCTGGGGGGTGATATTAATAGGTTATGAAGATCTATGGATATTGGCCCCTTCTCAGAAAAATAAGAACAGTTCACAGCTGTCTGCTTCCCCTGACTGGTTACAAAAATAAGGGGCACGCCACGTTGTTTTTTTTTCATTTATTTATTAGTATTTTTCATTTATTTATTTATTTATTAGTAATAAATAAATAAACACATGGCGTGGGGTTTCCCTTATTTTTAATATCCAGCTAAGGGAACGCAGAGTTGTGGGCTGATATTAATAGGCTGGAAATGCCCATTGTTATTGGGTCATTCCCAACGTACAAATATCTTCCTGTATCATATTTGATGGGCCAATGTTGGCGCTTAGCCTCGGCTCTTCACGATTCCTCTGGTACAGTGGCAATCAGAGTAATTATTTTTGGGGTTGATGTCAGCAGCTGGCTTACACCAAGCTCAAGGGTTAGTATTAGAGAGGTGTCAGATATACACACCCCTTACTAATTTAGTAGTAAAAATAAACACATAGAAAGGAATACCCATTTATTAATTAAATATAAACCCAGGAAATTCCAACGGTAATTGAATAGTGAAATGCCTGCCTCTGACTGTGAGTAACCCTATTGAGCCTTGCTCTGAGATCCTTCTCACAACGAGACTCTATAGGGTTCGTTGGACATCATGGGACATTTAACTATTGGATTACCATCAGAACTTCCTGGATTTACTTTTATTTAATAAATGGGTAAATGAGGGAGAGTGGTGGAGTCTTTATTCAAATAAAGTTTTTTCCCTGTGTATCTGTTTTTTTTAACTATTCACTTACCGGGTTAGTAATGGGGGTGCTTGATAGACGCTGCCCCATTACTAACCTCTGGGCTTGATGTCAGCGGATATTACACTGCTGACATCAACCCCAAATGTTACCACTCTTGACAACGCACCGAGGCACAGGCTGAAGAGGGACAAATATCCATGGATCTTCCCAGCCTGAGAATACCTGCCCTCTGCTTTACCTTGGCTGGTTATCAAAAATAGGGGGACCCCACACTATTCTTTAAAATTATTTATTTAAATAATTGAAAAAAAAACAGTGTGGAGGCCCCTCTGTCTGTTTTTTACCTGCTGTTGTTATCAAAAATAGGGGGCTCAATGATTTTTATTTTTTTTCATTCTAGCATGGTGTACCGACCAATTACAGCCATGCTAATAATTGGCATTGATATTTTTTTCTGCACTTTTCCATGTATTCTATCTTTTACAATAGACAGAGCTATGGATAATTGATGTGAAATGGGAATGATTAACAAAATATTTGGAAATCAAGAATAAAATGCAATATATGCTAGTGTCCATGGCTAATGTATAATTTGTAAATTATGAGAGAGATCTTTTAATGTACAACCTAACTGACTTTGTCTCATTTTGTACTGTGAAGGACAAAGTACCTCTTTTCCGTTGATCCTCAGTAGATATAGTGAAAACAGAGACTTTGCATTTGTGTATGAGTTGTGTAAGAGGGTGAACTGTAGTCCCACTGAGTGGGCACTAGGACCCTGTGGTTTTTGCCTGTTGCAGCAGAGGACGGACCGTGCAAAACTCCCAGAGACAATGTGTGCTGGGGGGTGGGGTCTAGTGTCTCGTGTGTAAAGTGAAACTAGGAAGTGAGAGCTGAGAGAGAAAAGGCGGGAAGCAAAGGAAGAAGCTGCTGTGAGATCTTAAAAAGAGACTGTGTGTGGATTTACTGCAAGTGTTTTTGGAGGAAAAGAAGCTTTTGAGAGACTTTTTGTTGCTAACGTTCCCCTGGAGAAGAGCTAACCTTTTGTTTAACTCTGTGAGAGGCTTGTGTTGCTAACGTTTCCTGGAGAGGAGCTAACCCTTTATCTAAGAAAAGACTGAGACTTTACTAAGAACCCAGTACGAATTTGGAAGTCTGTGGATTCCCTGTGCATTGAGTGGAGAAACAAGTCTGGGCAGACTGCTGATACAGAGACGGACGGGTTATCGTGGAAGCATTCCTAGGAGCTAGAGAAGCAGAGACAACATCGTGAGACCACTAACTAAGTCCCCGGCATTTGGGCTCGGCATCGGCCGACAAGACAAGAGGAGCTTGCTGTAACTTATTGGCGCTGAAGATATGGACTGGCTGCAGCTTGTGCGGATTCCTGCCTGAGAGGAATTCCATCTCAGGATACGGTACCATAGTTATAGATACCCGGGTATCTCTGCTCAGAGTGTTAAATTGTTACTTTAGAGGTGTATCTTATATTAGAGTTGTGCAAGTTATACTCAGTGTGCCGTTCCAGGGCCTCCCCTTGATAACACTACATTCAATTTACACTTGTTCCTGTTTTTAGTTGCCTGTTAGGTAAATTTCTTACTAGTCTGTTGTAGTATACAGTTCTCAGGAGACCTTGGAGTGGCACAGTGATTTCAGCTGCTGCTGAGCTAGTGTATCTTTGGGGTGCATCTGCCTTAACCTTGATTATTTTGCCTTTGAGTAAATACCGTTGGAGATTTCTGCCTTGGTCTTGGTTTGTGACTCACTGGATCTTATTCGGACCTCTGGTCATTACATTTTTGGCGTAGTCGGCAGGATCCAGTGTTTGTCATGGACGAGGGCGAGGGTGGAAATGACCCTGCTGTATCCGCATCCTCCTCGGGGGTTGGGGTTCCCCTGGCAGCCGCGGCGACTCCGGGAGGGTATGTGCCTGTAGGAGCTTTACTTCAGCACATGCCGAAATACGATGGGCGCAATATGGCGTTGCAAGATTGGGCTGAGAGAATCCGGAGTATTCTGCGCATGTGTAATTTGACCCCCGCGTTACGCGCTGAGCTGGCATTAAATGCACTGGAGGGTGATATTAGGCGTATGGTGATGGTGCGCCCAGAATCAGAGAGGGATACGTTAGAAAAGATTTTGGAACTGTTAGAGGGGAGTTTGGGGGGCCGAGCGCGTGTGGCCCAGCTTCGGTCCCTATTCTTTAATCGTCCCCAGAGAGAGTGTGAGTCCCTGATGCAGTACTCTAATATTTTGCAAGAGATGTTGAATGAGATGCAGCGACTAGACCCGTGGGCCATGGGGGCGTTCCGGGAGGTAGACCGCTTGCTCCGGGACCAATTCATCACCGGTTTAGCCAATAGACTTCTCCGGGACAAACTGTTGGAAATGGCCCGGGTTGCACCAGAGTTATCTTACTGGCAGATTTACCGAGCTGCAGTGGAAAGGGAAGAGAAATCAGTCTATGTTCCCGAGGGGTCAGTGAACAGTGCCCAGCTGGAGGAAGGTGGGTCATCAGGGTCGGGGGGAGAGGGGCTGGTAAGCGTGGTACAAGCTTTGCGTGCTGAGGTGAAGGAGTTGAAGCTGAAATTGTCTCAACTGACAGTTGATCCCGCCTCTACCCCCTCACGGGAACCTCCTGCCCCACCCCTGGAACGGTGACCCCGCAAATGGCCAGGTCGTCCTATCAGAATGAGTCAAGCCCTCGCCCACGAGGAACAATCACCTGCTGGAAGTGTGGCCGCCAGGGACACATCTCGCGTTACTGCCGGGCGCTTACAGCCCCAGAAACCCCGTCGCCGGCTTTAAACTTCCGGCCGCTGCCATGAGAGGGCAAGCAGCAGCGGCCCCACCCACACAAAGCCCTCGACAGAATGAACAAGATTTGTTTGCATGTAGTCCAGTGATAGAAGCAGAGTTTGAAGGGCGGAAGATGAGGTGCTTGGTTGACACGGGATCCGAATGTACTATAATGCCTCTAGAAGTATATGAGAGATACTTCAGTCGACTAGTGATTCCAGAGGATGGCCAAGTGATACGACTGACTGCCGCAAATAATGGTCAATTGTCAGTCAAAGGGATCGTGTGGATGCAACTAAAAATGTTTGGTCAAGAGCTGGGGAAGAAAGGGGTAGTACTGGTGGATCATCCCCCTAGAAGAGGGATGGAAGTGACGCTCGGAATGAACGTGCTGCGAGATTTGAATCACCAGATGTATGCCAGTGAAGGACCCCGATACTGGGCCCGTGCGACAAGACACCGACCCACACAGAGAATTCTACACCGTCTAGTGCTGAGTTGCGACTTGCTGAAAAGTGCGGTCCCAGGTGGCCGGGTGGGCCGGGTCCGAGTGACTTCGAGGGCCCCGATCCTGCTGGGACCCAGACAAGAGGAACTCTTAATGCTGCCTGTGGGAGCTGCACAGAGATTGAATGGGCTTGAAGTGCTACTTGAGCCCGCCCGAGAGGGTTCCTCATTTGCCAAGGTACATGTGGCCCGGTCTTTGGCGATTGTGAAGAATGGACGAGTGCCGGTCCGATGCATCAATGTTTTAGATGAAGCTGTTGCAATTCCCGCTGGGACCATACTGGCTGAACTGTTCATGCCGGCAGAGAAGGTGCCGGAAAATGCAGGGTTCGAATTGCGACCAGACCAACAGTCATCCTGGACATTCGCGGTCGAGGTAGGCCGGACTGAACCTCCTACGGAGGAATGGAATGTTCATGTGATCATGGAGCAGATGGGAGTGGATCGAGAGAAGCTGACCCCCGTGCAGTTGGAGCAGTTGGAGAGAGTTTTGTGGGAACATCAAGAGACCTTTTCCCGACATGGAGAGGACTTCGGGTGTACCCAGACGATTGAGCATGAGATTCCAACGGGGGATACTCCACCCATTAGAGAAAGATATCGTCAAATTCCTCCGGTACTCTATCAAGAGGTGAAGAGCATGGTGGCCAGTATGCTGGACAACCAAGTGATCCGAGAGAGCCGGAGTCCCTGGGCGGCCCCTGTAGTCTTGGTCCGCAAGTTGGATGGGACACTCCGATTTTGTGCGGACTATCGGAAATTGAATGCCCACACCGTACGGGACGCATATCCTTTACCCCATATTGAAGAATCCCTGTCGGCCCTGGGTCGGGCCAAGTATTTCTCAACGTTGGATTTGGCAAGCGGGTACTGGCAGGTCCCAATGGCTGAAAAAGATCGGGCCAAGACGGCGTTTGTCTTGCCAATGGGGCTCTTTGAGTTCAACCGGATGCCCTTTGGCCTCGCTACCGCCCCGGGAACCTTCCAACGCCTGATGGAACATTGCTTGGGCGATCTAAATTTTGAATCAGTCCTGATATATCTAGACGACATTGTGGTGTTCGGAACCTCATTTGAAGATCATCTGGAGAAGCTGCGTCAAGTTCTCCGGCGGCTCAAGAGCTACGGCCTGAAAATAAAGCCAAAAAAATGTCAACTGTTACGAAACCAGATTGAATATTTGGGGCATCTGGTGACCCCGGACGGGGTACTACCTTTAGCCAGTAAGATTAAGGCGGTACAAGAGTGGCCACCTCCTTGTGACCTGCGAGAAGTGCGGGCCTTCCTGGGCCTAGCAGGATACTATCGGCGGTTTGTGCCTAAATTCTCACAAGTGGTGAGTCCCTTGAATCAACTTTTGAGAGGGACAGCGCTGGGTCCTCGAAATCGCCCCATTCCATGGGGGCCCCTACAGAAAAAGGCATTTGATGGAGTGAAAACCGCCCTAACGAGTGCCCCATTGCTGGCCTACGCCCGGTTTGACACCCCTTTTTTGTTGTATACCGATAGTAGTCTTCATGGGTTGGGGGCAGTACTAGCACAGGTGCAGGACGGCCGAGAACGAGTGATTTCTTATGGCAGCAGATCTTTAAGAGACTCCGAGCGAAATCCAAGTAACTACAGCTCATTCCGGCTGGAATTGCTGGCCCTGGTGTGGGCAATGACAGAACGCTTCGCCGAGTATCTAACAGGAGCTGAGGTGCTAGTCATGACAGATAACAACCCGCTAGCTCACTTAGAGAATGCAAAACTGGGGGCGTTGGAGCAGCGGTGGGTCGCCAGACTGGCCAAGTTCAATTACCGTATTAAATTTCACTCTGGTCGAGAGAACGGCAATGCAGATGCATTGTCAAGAGTGCCCCTTGGGTCATCCGGGGAAGATGTTGACGAACAACTTGAGGATACTGAAACTCCAGCTTTGGGGCAAATACCTATCTTCCAAAGTGTGGTACACTCAAGTGGGGTGGCCACCGGGATGCCCTGTGTCCTGGGTAAAACACCCTCAGATTGGACAAGAGTCCAGGATGAGTGTCCGGACGTTGCACTTGTGCGCCGTTGGGTACAAAACAAGGCCTGGCCCAGTGCAGAGGACAAGGCTCAGTTGTCCATGGAAGGAATGAAACTCCTTCGACAATGGGATAAATTGTGTGTGGAACAAGGTCTTTTGTATCGTAAGGTGGACCTGCCATCGGAGCTGCAGCATCGGTACCAACTGATAATTCCTGTGGGGATGGGGCCAGTGGTCGCTCGTGAGGCGCATGAGAAGGGGGCCCATTTTGGAAGTGAAAAGACACTTCAGTGGTTGCAGCGAGTCCTCTACTGCCCTGAGTTGGGAGGGATGGTGGCCGACGCGTGTCGGCAGTGCCGAATTTGTGGGCTCAACAAAAGCCCTGAGCAGCGGGCTCCCACACAGTCTATTAAGACTTCAGCTCCACTGGAACTACTCATGATTGACTACGTGTTGATAGGGTACTCTACGTCAGGGTACTCCTATTGCCTGGTGATGACAGATCACTTTACCAAGTATGCTGTAGCGGTGCCGACAAGAGATCAGACGGCCAAGTCGGCGGCTGAGGCAGTGTGCCGACATTTCTTCCAAGTGTTCGGGTGTCCGCAGAGAATACATTCAGATCAAGGGGCCTGCTTTCAGGGGACGCTGATGAAAGAGTTGCACCAGCTCTATGGTATCGAGCAGTCGAGAACAACGCCTTACCACCCTCAGGGTAACGGGGCGTGTGAGCGTTTTAATCGGACCCTGTTGCAAATGTTGAGGTCCTTAGAGAGTCAGCAACAGACATGCTGGCCTGAGTATCTCCCCGAATTGATGTGGGCTTACAATAACAGGGTGCGCAGTACTACTGGTTACTCACCACACATGTTGATGTTTGGTAGACCTGGCCGAGACATTGAGGATTTGAACATGCCAGATCCCTCCTCCGCCCCCCTTCGGACTGCATCCGAGTGGGTACGAGAGCATCGGTGGTGGTTGAGGGTGGTGCATCAGGTGGTGGGCGACCGCCTTCGCCAGGTGGTCCATAAGGACACGCGACCTGTACAAACAGAGCTGTTCTCTCCGGGAGACAGAGTGTTGGTGAGGACAAAATGACGGTCAGGAAAGCTGAGTGACCGATGGGAGGCGATACCATATCTGATAAAAAAACAGGTGAACCCTGAGATTCCAGTGTACGAGGTCGAACCGGTGGGGACAGGGGGGCCAACCCGTAATTTGCATCGTAACATGTTACAGCGGTGCTGGTTTGAAGATTCGGCGCCTACCCCCCTAGAGCCAGAGGCCATGTTTCAAGGGGCGGAAGCTCTGAATGATCTTGAGTTTGATGGTGTGCTTACTCCTGCGCCTCCTTATTTGCCCCCTGTGACCGATCTGGCCTCGGGTGATGAGAATGTTGGGGATATGGAGGATGATGTTGAGGAGAGTGCATCAGGTCAACTGCTTGGTCCTGACGCTGTATCACAGGACATCGAGCCGCAGGAGGAGACAACTCCACTTACGCCCACTAACACGACCACGGAAGAGACTCTAGCTCCCTCTAAGGTCGCACCTGTTGATGTAGGACTCAGGAGAACTACACGATCTACGGCAGGAATACCGCCTCAGCGATATGCTCAAGATGAATTTGAGTGGGAAGGTATGTCGAGGACGCCAACCTCTAGTGGGGTGGCATGTAAGAGGGTGAACTGTAGTCCCACTGAGTGGGCACTAGAACCCTGTGGTTTTTGCCTGTTGCAGCAGAGGACGGACCGTGCAAAACTCCCAGAGACAATGTGTGCTGGGGGGTGGGGTCTAGTAACATAGTAACATAGTAACATAGTAAGGCCGAAAAAAGACATTTGTCCATCCAGTTCAGCCTATATTCCATCATAATAAATCCCCAGATCTACGTCCTTCTACAGAACCTAATTGTATGATACAATATTGTTCTGCTCCAGGAAGACATCCAGGCCTCTCTTGAACCCCCCGACTGAGTTCGCCATCACCACCTCCTCAGGCAAGCAATTCCAGATTCTCACTGCCCTAACTGTAAAGAATCCTCTTCTATGTTGGTGGAAAAACCTTCTCTCCTCCAGACGCAAAGAATGCCCCCTTGTGCCCGTCACCTTCCTTGGTATAAACAGATCCTCAGCGAGATATTTGTATTGTCCCCTTATATACTTATACATGGTTATTAGATCGCCCCTCAGTCGTCTTTTTTCTAGACTAAATAATCCTAATTTCGCTAATCTATCTGGGTATTGTAGTTCTCCCATCCCCTTTATTAATTTTGTTGCCCTCCTTTGTACTCTCTCTAGTTCCATTATATCCTTCCTGAGCACCGGTGCCCAAAACTGGACACAGTACTCCATGTGCGGTCTAACTAGGGATTTGTACAGAGGCAGTATAATGCTCTCATCATGTGTATCCAGACCTCTTTTAATGCACCCCATGATCCTGTTTGCCTTGGCAGCTGCTGCCTGGCACTGGCTGCTCCAGGTAAGTTTATCATTAACTAGGATCCCCAAGTCCTTCTCCCTGTCAGATTTACCCAGTGGTTTCCCATTCAGTGTGTAATGGTGACATTGATTCCTTCTTCTCATGTGTATAACCTTACATTTATCATTGTTAAACCTCATCTGCCACCTTTCAGCCCAAGTTTCCAACTTATCCAGATCCATCTGTAGCAGAATACTATCTTCTCTTGTATTAACTGCTTTACATAGTTTTGTATCATCTGCAAATATCGATATTTTACTGTGTAAACCTTCTACCAGATCATTAATGAATATGTTGAAGAGAACAGGTCCCAATACCGACCCCTGCGGTACCCCACTGGTCACAGCGACCCAGTTAGAGACTATACCATTTATAACCACCCTCTGCTTTCTATCACTAAGCCAGTTACTAACCCATTTACACACATTTTCCCCCAGACCAAGCATTCTCATTTTGTGTACCAACCTCTTGTGCGGCACGGTATCAAACGCTTTGGAAAAATCGAGATATACCACATCCAATGACTCACCGTGGTCCAGCCTATAGCTTACCTCTTCATAAAAACTGATTAGATTGGTTTGACAGGAGCGATTTCTCATAAACCCATGCTTATATGGAGTTAAACAGTTATTCTCATTGAGATAATCCAGAATAACATCCCTCAGAAACCCTTCAAATATTTTACCAACAATAGAGGTTAGACTTACTGGCCTATAATTTCCAGGTTCACTTTTAGAGCCCTTTTTGAATATTGGCACCACATTTGCTATGCGCCAATCCTGCGGAACAGACCCTGTCGCTATAGAGTCCCTAAAAATAAGAAATAATGGTTTATCTATTACATTACTTAGTTCTCTTAGTACTCGTGGGTGTATGCCATCCGGACCCGGAGATTTATCTATTTTAATCTTATTTAGCCGGTTTCGCACCTCTTCTTGGGTTAGATTGGTGACCCTTAATATAGGGTTTTCATTGTTTCTTGGGATTTCACCTAGCATTTCATTTTCCACCGTGAATACCGTGGAGAAGAAGGTGTTTAATATGTTAGCTTTTTCCTCGTCATCTACAACCATTCTTTCCTCACTATTTTTTAAGGGGCCTACATTTTCAGTTTTTATTCTTTTACTATTGATATAGTTGAAGAACAGTTTGGGATTAGTTTTACTCTCCTTAGCAATGTGCTTCTCTGTTTCCTTTTTGGCAGCTTTAATTAGTTCAGGCGCGCGGTTTGGTGATTCTTTCCAAGCAGCTGGTCCCGGCTGTACCCAACGATCTTCTAGCTTAGGGAGACTCTTCGCTTTCCCAGAAGGCACCTGGAATATGCAAATTAGCCTCCTCAAGCTTGAATCCCTGGTTTGGTGATTCTTTCCAAGCAGCTGGTCCCGGCTGTACCCAACGATCTTCTAGCTTAGGGAGACTCTTCGCTTTCCCAGAAGGCACCTGGAATATGCAAATTAGCCTCCTCAAGCTTGAATCCCTGGTTTGGTGATTCTTTCCAAGCAGCTGGTCCCGTGTCTCGTGTGTAAAGTGAAACTAGGAAGTGAGAGCTGAGAGAGAAAAGGCGGGAAGCAAAGGCAGAAGCTGCTGTGAGATCTTAAAATGCTGCTGAGCTAGTGTATCTTTGATTATTTTGCCTTTGAGTAAATACCGTTGGAGATTTCTGCCTTGGTCTTGGTTTGTGACTCACTGGATCTTATTCGGACCTCTGGTCATTACAGTTGCATAAAAATTACCCTAGCGGTTTGCGTAAGGCGAGTGTTACGCTGTTTACCCCAAAGAAAGACAGTAATGTAGATTTTAAAAAACTGGGAAAAGCTTTTGGGGCTACACAGAAATAACCTTGACATCCATTTGCTTTCTAGTAGTACAGTATATTCACATAAACAGTGCCCAGCAGGTGGCAAGGATACAGCTTTTACCCTTGTAGAATATGGTTTCAGATCAGATGGTTCTTTAATGGCAGTGTTTCCTCAAAAAGGCCTTGTCAGATGACAAAGAAGAGATTAAAAAGGGTTAATTCACGTGTCTCAAAAATAGTGAAATGTGTTATGACATAATTAAAAATGTAACTTATTTTCGCAAATTGTAAAATGTATAAGCCTGATAATACTGTTAATAATTTCACGCTATCGTTCAATTAAAAGGCCCCTATGTTGTTTCCCTATTTGGATCTGAAAATTAAACAGTGAGGACTATAATAGTCTAGTGGTATTATCCCGTCACCGTATAGTGAAATGAACCAGTCATGGTCAGGTAGAGTTACCCAATCACAAAACCTCCCAACTTATACAGAAGATGAAGAGGGACAAACCATGCGGTGCACATAATTTTGAAAACTCCCCTAGCTACACCAATTTGACATTTCTATCTTCCCTGGCAGGGAGAAATGTCAGAGGGATAGTGCACGCAGACGGACATACATTAGGCCTGATATTCACCCGTCTCTGGTCTCTATCTAACTTCACAACCTCCTCTCTCCATCTGACCACCATCTACTCACTTTCTCATCCCTGTCCTCCTCACCTGTCACCCATGTCCAGCAACGTGCACACCCCCGCCAAAACCTTGCAAACCTAGACACCCACACGCTGTCTGACTCTATTCTACCACTGGCATCCATATACTCACTCCACGCAAATAAACAGAAACAATGAGCGCACATGTGAAGGACCTGTTATGAATAGGAATTAGGCAACCAAAGGACAGCCAAGGGGCCACTAACCTCCTGGAGTTATGCACCCCTGCATAACCCCGGTGAAGAGAGACACAAGAGGGAAATGATTCCCCGTGTGCAGCGGCTGTTCCTATTGCAGACCCAGTGGTACACCACGTGACCACTGACAGACGTTGCGGGATCCACGCTGGAAGCACATGACAGCAGGTCCTTTAGATGACAAGGAAAGTCATGTGCCCAGGCCTGCTCCTGCCGCGTGCCCTCAACAGAGGGATATGAAGTAGGAGGAAAAGATATCGCGGTCTTAAGAAGCGCTTAGGCAAAATGGGACAAGGCAATTAAAAATTAAAAAGCACAGACCTTTATTAAATCACTCCACAATACGTTTCAATAGCGGCTCGCTATCTTCATCCTGATAAAGATACCGTGCTGCTACTGAAACGCGTTGTGCAGTATTTTAATAAAGGTCTGTGCTTTTTAATTTTTAATTGCCTTGTCCCATTTTGCCTCAGCGCGTCTTAAGACCGCAATATCTTTTCCTCCTATGTCCTCACTCCACGACGCAGAAAGTGCCACTGCTTTCTACAATGCCACTTTGGCATCAGCTATTGAGAAGGTCGCCCCTCTCATTCATGGCTGAGTGCAAAGTTTCAATAGACAACCCTGGAACAATAACATCACTAAAAAGCTCCAGCAAGTGTCCAGGGTTGCAGAGCGACATTGGAAGAAAACAAATTTGCAAGATGATTTCTCTGCATTCACTGCATTCAAACAGGCAACATTTGCTTTCAAATCTGCCCTCACCTCTGCTAAACAGCCCTACTTCACAACCCTCGTATCTTCCCTATTCTACAACCCCAAACAGTTATTCAAAACTTTTAACTCCCTCCTCCACCCACCACTGCCCCTTCCAACCTCCCTTATCTCTGCTGAGGACTTTGCCACACACTTCAAAGATAAGATCGACCAAACAAGGTAAGTCTTTATTGTTCAACCACCACAAACTTTTTGCATACCAGACCAATGCCCTTCCCCCATAACCTCCCTCTCCAACATCACTGAAGGGGAGATTAATTGTCTCCTCTCCAAATTTACACCTCACCACTTGTGGACTTGACCCAATTCCACCATATCTCCTCCCTAACCTAACCACCACACTTACCTCATCGCTAACCCACCTCTTCAACTTATCACTAACTTCTGGTACCTTCCCTTCTGCTTTCAAATATGCCACAATAATGCCTATCCTTAAAAATCCAACCCTCGAACCCAAAAGCTATGTCTAGCTATCATCCAGTATCGCTCTCATTCGCTTCTAAACTCCTGGAGCAGCATGTCCACACTGAACTTTCCTCCCACTTCTCTTCTAACTTGCTCTTTGACAATCTACAATCTGGATTTCGCCCCTATCATTTCACTGAGACTGCCCTGACCAAAATTACTAACGAGCTACTCACAGCCAAAGGTAACGGACAATACTCTATACTCCTCCTACTAGACCAGTCTTCTGTTTTGACACAGTTGACCACTGCCTCCTACTACAGTTCCTCTCCTGCTTTGGCATCAAAGACCTCGCCTCATACCTTTCTAACTGCACATTCAGCGTCTCCCACTCCCACACTACCTCCTCATCCCACCCTCTCTCTGTTGGAGTCCCCCAAGGCTCTGTTCTAGGACTCCAACTTTTTTCAATCTATACACTTGGCCTGGGACATAAAGTACTGTGGATTCCAGTACCACCTTTATGCTGATGACACTCAGATCTACCTCTCTGG